>NC_056746.1:19866171-20168671 GCF_019279795.1 Protopterus annectens
AAACTGAAGAAAATGGCGTCTGCTGCATCTTTTATACCCCTGGCGCACTGACGTCAGGGAAGAGGCGACAGCAACTGACGCCGGACCAGGACTTTGGAATTCAGGCCGACTGCAGGTAGCCTGCCAGCAGGATAACCCAAGTGTAATGACTGCAACAGTGAATACACTCGAACATCTACATTTATGGTAGGTACACAACTGTACTTCCTCTCATTCCCTGCCTACAACAGGAGTTTCTTTGGTGGGCAGAGACTTATCACAAGAACAAGGGACTGTCACTCACTTTACCCAATGCCACCCAAATCCTAACTACAGACACATCAGACTATGCTTGTTGGGCCCACCTGGCGGGGAGATGCATTCAGGGCAAATGGAGCCCAAACCAAATGCATCTGCATATCAACCAGAAAGAGATGCTAGCTGTTCAGAATGCTCCGACAGCTTTCAAGGACTTACTTCATCCAGGACAACTACTGATAAAGACGGACAACACCACAGTTATGTGCTACATAAACAAATGGGGTACACATTCCTACCCCCTTTGCAGACTAGCCATGGCCTTGTGGAACACAGCCATGACTTGCCAAATACATCTTCAAGCTCAATTCCTGCCAGGAAAACAAAATACTCTGGCAGACGACTAAGCAGAAATCTTATTGGACCCACACGAATGGAAACTGGATCCACATATCTTCAGCATGTTAACACAGAAATGGGGGAGCCCAGACATAGATCTGTTTGCCTCTCCCCAAAATTATCAATTGGACAAATTCTCCACAAGAACTCATCACAAAAAAGCATGGAAAGTGGATGCCCTACCCTTCAACTGGAAAAACCTATCAGTCTATGCCTTTCTCCCTCTGCCTCTGCTCTCCAAGGTCTTACTAAAAGTCAGACAGGAAAAGCCGAAAATGATCCTAGTTGCTCCGGACTGGCCTCGCCAGCCCTGGTACCTACTTCTAAGGAATATGTCTCAGCTTCCTCCATGGTACTTGCCTCAAGTACCTCATCTACTGCCTCGGCAGAACAATCAAATTCTGCACACTCAGCTCCCAACTCTGAATCTTGCAGAATGGCTGATCAATTAATTTTTTCAAACACCCCTCAGTAAATCTGTGATGGATGTTGATTTGGAAGCCAGAAGGCCTAGTACTAGAAAATCTTGTGCTGACAAATGGAAGAGATTCTGTGCTTGGAACCAAGCACAAGGAACAGACACACCAAAGCCCAATATTCCTCAGATTTTACAATATTTGACTGAGATGCTTGACAAGGGCCTATCTTTTTCTTCAGTAAAAATCCATGCCCCTGCCATCTCAGCTCATTGCAACACAGAGCCTCCCCTCTTTTCTCATCCTCTGCTTAAACAGTATCTTAGAGGGGCCAAAAATTTAAGGCCTCCCAGAAGATGACCAACTCCTGCATGGGACCTCAATTTTGTGCTGGAGAAACTCGCCCTGCTTCCTTTTGAACCAGCAGCTAGTGTGGGTTTAAAGTTTTTATCTTGGACAATAGCTTTTTTCTTGGCAGTCACTTCAGCAAGAAGGGTATCAGAACTACAGGCCCTCATGGCAGTGGAGCCTTTTATTATATTTTACCTGAACAGGGTGTCCCTCCGGACCAGTACTTCTTTTATGCCTAAGGTGGTATCCAGTGTGGCTCTTAACCAAACCATTCACCTGCCAACATTTTACCCAAATCCCGCAGAACAAGGGGGAGTGGATTCTGCATTCATTGGACGTACACAGACAACTAAGATTCTACTTAAACAGGACCAAATCTCTAAGAAAGTCTGAGCAACTATTAGTAGCATTTGCTGCAGGATCAGAGGGGAAGGCTATATCAAAGCAGACTATTTCTAAGTGGATAAGCCACTGCATTAGTTTCTGCTAATTGCACCATGGTAAACCTGTGCCCAAGGGGAACAGATCACATTCCACCAGGGCTGCCTCTACTTCAGCAGCTTTTCTTAGAGGGGTTCCAACCAAAGACATTCTAGAAGCTGCTACTTGGAGCTCTGTTCATATTTTCACAAAGCATTATCATTTGCCATTCTTCTCAAATGCAGGGCAAGCTTTGCCACTGCAGTTCTGCAGGGCCTTATAGCCGCTCCTAATGCTGTTTAGTTCCATCCTCCCATCCATAGCTTTGGGATTCTACCCAAATGTAATGACTGCAACAGTGAAATGTGAAGAACATAGTACACTTGTGTACACTTACCATAAATGTAGATGTTAGGGTGTATTCACTGTTGCAGTCCGGGTTACCCACCCGCCATCCCCCTTTCTATACTTTTTCTTTCTTTCACTATACACAAAAGCCTTTGTGGTGTATTTGCTTTTAGATGAAGGTAAAGTTTGTTGCTAAAAGTGCATTTATATATATTTACTGTTTATTTATATATTTTTGCTCCCCATTTGGGGGGCACCTGACATCTGGGGTAAGAAAAACTGAATAAAATGGCATCTGCTACATGTTTTATACCCCTGACAATCTGACGTCATGGAAGGAGAGCAACCGACGCAGGACCCAAGACTTTGTTATTCAGGCCGACTGAGGGCAGCCTGCCAGCAAATTACCCAAATGTAATGACTGCAACAGTGAGTACTCTCAAACATCTACATTTATCGTAAGTGTACACAACTGTACTTTTCCCATCCACTCTTCAAGGTTTCTCTTGAAGAGTGTTAGTAAGGGGCTCTGCCTAATGTAGATTGGAATCCTATTCCAAAGTATGGGGAGTCTCTGGGACATGAATCTATCCCTCCAGCACGTCCTATTTATCGTTGTGGTGAGGTTTAGATCCCTAGAGCGTGTGGCTCTCTGGGATTTGTTTTTTTTTTTTTTTTTAGTTGGAGCATGTCCATCAGTTCTGGGTTGGACATGGCCTTGTATGTCAGGCAGAGATCACCTCTTAAGTGGTATGCAACCGAGTACAACTGGAGTTTCTTCAGTCGGGCTGCATAGGGCATCTGTTTGTGGCCAGTACTCCTCTTTTATATGCCTCAGATTCAGGTTGAGGAGCAACTCTAGCCTCTTACAAGATTCAGGCGAAGTGTCATAGGTTCATACTATAGCCTAGCCAGAGTGTGTTTGGCTTTCGCCACACATTTTAAATTAATTTTGCTATGCCCTTTTTCTGTCTAACAGTGACACAGAAGTGATACCCGGGGTAAACCTACGATCTCCCATCCACTCATCAAGATTCCTCGTGTCATCCATCACTTCAGGCCAAACACATCAATATCAGGGAAATGACGGCAGTTACCTCTACAGACCTTCACCCCCCCCCCTTCTGGTTCCAGGGGTGCTCCAGATTGTCACCGACAACACCACGGTGATGTGGTTACCTCAACCAAGCAGGGAGGAACAAAGGCCTATCAGTTGTGCAGTCTATCCCTGCTGATATGGGACTTAGCCTCCTGGCTCAACTAAGTCCTGCAGGCAGTCTACATCCCATCACAGGACAACCACTGAGCAGTTCTCTTCAGCAGAACCTCCTCGCCTCAACACGAATGGATGCTGAACAGGGTGGTCTTATTAGACATAGTGGGGTGCTCCACAAATAGACCTGTTTGCCCCCCCCCCCCCAATAACAGGCAACTGCAGACCTTCTGGTCAAAATCACATTCCCCTCTAGCAATGGAGAATGGACGCTTTTAGCTTCTCTTGGGAGCGGAAGTTCCTTTATGCCTTCCGCCCATTCTCACTGTTTCAGAAAGTCCTCCTGAAAATCCAGAAGGACTAACCAAAAATCTTGTTAGTGACTCCCTACTGGCCAGAGCAGCACTGGTTCCCACTACTTCACAAACTAGCCAAGGGCAATCACTTCAAGTTACCTTACAAGGTTGACCTACTGTCACAAGACAAAGGAAGTCTCCAACACCCACAGGTACAGATGTCTCTGACTGTGTGGGTGAAAACTTTTGATTCCTTTCAGACACCACTACTCCGAGGATGTGCTTTCAGTGCTAAAGGAGGCAAGGAAAACTACCACCAGAAAGTCTTACTTAGCTAAATGGGAAATATTTGCAAAATGGTGTCTGCAAAAGGGAAAGAACCCCAGCTCTGCCGAGGTTCCCCTGATTCTAAACTATTTGTCTCAATTGATAAAAAATTGCCTTTCTTCTGTAAATGTTTATCTCTCGGCCATATCAGCCTGTCTGCCTCTGGACCCCCCCCCCCCTTGCTGTCCAGGCTCGACGTAAAGCTCTGCCTTTAAAGGGGTCTTGCACATGAAACAACCTAGGAAACCTATCCCTCTGCTTTGGGACCTTAACTACATCTTAGAGAAATTAACCCAAGGTCCCTTTGAACCTGCCGGTCCTTCCTGCTTGTAGATGTGTACATGGTAGACGGTCCTTCTGGTGGCTATCACTTCAGCCAGAAGAGTGTCAGAACTACAGGCTCTAATGGCCTGTACCCCCTACACAGTCTTCCACAAAGACAGGGTGTCCTTAGGACCTAACCCCTCCTTTATGCCTAAAGTGGTCAATGATCTCTCTCTCAACCAATCCATTCATCTGCCCACCTTTTTTCCCTCACCCACTAACAAAGGGGAGAGGATACTGTACTCCTTGGATGTGCACAGACAACTTAAGATTCTACTTGGACAAGATCAAGGCCATCAGAAAGGATAACCAGCTCTTTGTCTCCTTTCACCCCATAGCCTGGGCAAGGCAGTCTCCAAGCAAATCATTGCATGCTGGATCAGGAACGCTATTTGCTTCTGCTAGTCTCACCACGGAAAGGAACCCCCAATGGGAATCAAAGCCCATTCCACCAGAGCTGTAACCACCTCAAGGGCCTTCATGAAAGGCCTAAACACAGCATCCATCTTGGAAGCAGCCACCTGGGCCACTATCCACACCTTCACCAAGCATTACAAATTGGATCAGGTTTCCAGAACTAAAACAGGATTCACCAGAGCAATCCTGCAGTGTCTTGTAGAACCCTCTTCATCTACCACCACCCTCCCTTCCTCTTAAGATGTGGTATGCTCCCACGCCTAGAATACTGCAACATAGGAATTGAAGGATATGAATTAGTTTTGTAAAGTCTTACCATAGCCATAGATGTCCTTCTCCTCCATGTTGCAGTATTCCTTCCTGCCCACCAGTTCCCCCTACTCTTATACCTTTCTGTGCTACCTACTTTTCAGTAGGCCTTCAGTAGGCCTTCAAGTTGCACATGTGTAAACAACTGGTGCACCACCTGCTCATTCTTATTCTCTGCCTGCTGGCCTTCAAGATGTTCATCGTGCATACAGCTGCAGTCATAACAGATGGGTTCTCTTGCCGTCAGGCGGGTCCTCGGTCTGCCGAATTCCAAAGTCTAGGTCCGGCGTTGATTGTCGTCGCTTCTTCCCTGACGGCAGTGCGCTAGAGGTATAAAAGAACCAGCCAACGCCATTTTCTTCAGTCTTTCTTGCCGCGCAGTGCCCGAAGCAGAAGCAGTTCGCAAGTGCCGGTCGGCCAGCTCTTGAAATTACGAAAATGTTGCAACCGAAGTCTTCTTGAAAGCTAAGTACCCCGTTGGGGAAACTTTTCTTGCCTCAGACCGATGTCAGACAAAGTTAATAATTGTATTTCTTGTGTGAAGCAAATACCGCATAAGGATTTTCATTCCCTCTGCATTCCTTGCTTAGGCCCAGACCACAACATCTCGGTCTGTCGTTTTTGTGCTACATTCAACAAACGCACCATTAAGCGTCGGGCGGAGTTCACCCAGCACTCTTTTGGCAGAAAATTTAACTATATTATGTCGTCGGATACTCCGACTCCAGTTTTGTCTAAAAAACGCAAAGACAAGGACTGACACACTAGGTCCGTGGCCTCTACTGACACCACGCCAAAGCCGACTACAGGTGGCCCGGTTCTCAGCGAGGTGCCTACGCAGCCCCTGCCTACCGACGACACTTCATTGGCGGTGTCTTCTGTGCCCGAGGTCGCTGGCTCCTTGGCCCACACCCCGACTACAGATACCGAAGCCACTCTTGGTGGTGAATCTCAAAATGTAGACTGGTCTGCCTCCTCTCAAGGTGTCTTCAGACCTTCCTCTTCTTTTTCTATCAAGGCTTTCACTAAGTCTAAAGCAGCCATGCATTTTAAGAGACAAGCTCCACAGGGCCCTTCTCCAGGCCCCATGCCTAAAAAACAGGTGTTTAAAATGGCTGAGGATTTGATTACTCTTATCAGGGGTTCTCAACCCCCCTCGGACAAAAGGCCCAGAGTGGAGGAAGAATCCCCCTCCTCTGACCAGGCCTCCATTATTTCAGATCACTCGGATGAACAGGAACATTCCTACTCCCCTTTTGAAGATTCTGATGCTGAGGAGTCCATTCCCTCTGTCTCCCCCCCAGAGGATTACTCATTTGGGGAAACCCTGCATACCTTAAGGAGAACACTTCCACTGGGAAGGCCAAGAGTACTCAGATTCCAAGAAAAGGCTTAGGAATTTTCTCTTGCTACCCCAGCACAGGCCTCTGGCTATACCTCCTGTCTTAGACATACTAGATGATGTGTACTCGGAGGCCTGCTTTAACCCGGATTCTTTACCTCCAGCCCCAGTCAAGCCTGACGGGTACTACCGGGTTCCTGACTCACACCAATTTTTATACAAAAGCCATGCGGCTGACCCAGAAACTATCTCGCAGGGCCCCAAGGGAATTAAGGCCTCCACTGCTAAAAACCCATTACCTTCCGAGAGAGATTCCAGATCCTTAGAAAGGTGGGGAAAAAAGGTATACACCTCGGCCACCTTAACCATGAGGGCATTACAACAGTTTCTGTTATCACAGTTGAGAAGTAAAATGTCACAACCTGAACAACCAGACTTGAAGGAGTTGCAGGATTTGATGCATAGTGCAGAACAAGTGGGTAAACATACCTTGCAATGTGGTTTTGATGCTCTAGAGGCCTCATGTAGAGCTGCTGTTACAGGATCAGTCATACGTAGACATGCCTGGCTCAAGGAGCAAACCTTACCAGATCATGTCAAAGCTAAATTACTAGATGCCCCTCTACAAAAGGATGTATTATTTGGTGTTAAAGCTGAGGAGGTATTAAAGAAAATGAAGGAAAAGGGTAAATCAATGCAAACAGTGAAAGATTTTCTACAGGTACAACCTCCACGTTTCAGTAGAAATTGGCCTTCCAAAAATTGGTCCTTTCCAGCCATGGACAGACCCCAAAGAGGTAGATACAGGCGCCCGAGGGGCATAGGGCAATCCCAAGGATCGTTGAGGCAGACAATGGCAAGCTCCTACACAAAGAGGTGGTGAGGATAGTTCGCAGCCATTCAGAAAGCAAACCCAATGACTTTCCCCTTTGCATGCCAAACAAGGCTCAAATGGCTGCACCCTTAGGCGGAAAACTGGCATTATTTTCAAAAAATTGGCATATTGTCACAAAAGACAAATGGATCCTGGACATTATAAACAGAGGCTACAGATTCCATTTTCACACCCTTCCAAAAATGAGAGACATGCCAAACCTGCCACACAATCAAAGGGCAGAGGCACAAAGACAAATTTCAGATCTCATGGACATGAAAGCTATTCAAGAGGTACCTACTCACGAACAAGGTCAAGGTTTTTATTCCAGACTATTCCTGGTACCAAGGAAGGGAAAAGATTGGAGACCTATTTTGGACCTATCCATCCTAAACGCATTTTTACTCGTACCAAAATTCAAGATGCTCACATTACAGCAGCTTCTTCCCATGCTGGGCAAGGAGTCTTGGCTGGTAACATTGGACCTCAAGGAGGCATACCTGCATGTCCCAATCAGACAAAATTGCAGAAGATACCTCAGATTTCTTGCAGGTTCAAGCCATTATCAATTCTCTGCATTGCCCTTTGGCTTATCTACTGCGCCCAGAGTATTCACGAAATGCCTGGCATCAGTAATTGCCTACTGCAGACTTCAAGGGATACAAATATACCCATATTTGGACGACTGCCTGATCCAAGCGGACATCTGGCTTTTGTAATAATGTTGAATTCTCTGGGATACACAGTCAACAAAAAGAAATCAAGGCTACTACCCTCTCAGAAAATAATTTTCCTGGGTGCCAACTTGGACACTAACACCCAGATGGCCTACCTCACGCCAGAGAAGCAGGGGCAACTAACTCAATACTTCAGAACACTAGCAAATTTCACCAGGCTAACTGCAAGGAAAATCCTGCAGGCTCTGGGATTCGTGGCATCTTGCATCCTACTAATCCCATGTGCAAAGCTGCATATGAGGAAACTTCAATGGTACCTGAAAAACCTATGGTCTCAACACAGCCACAGTTTGAAAACAATAATACCACTAATTCCATGTCTCCAAAAGGAATTTCTGTGGTGGGCTCAAGCATGCCAAACAAATACAGGTCTCCCATTCTGCAAGCCTCAAGGAAATCAAGTCATCACAACAGATGCCTCGGACTACGCCTGGGGGGCGCACATGACAGATCGGTGCATTCAGGGCAAATGGTCCCAAAAAGAAAAGCACCTTCACATCAATCAAACGGAAATGCTAGCAGTAATAAATGCTATTATAGCTTTCAAAGACCTTCTGCATCCAGGTCAGCTATTGATAAGGACAGACAACACCACAGTAATGTGGTACATAAAGAAACAGGGAGGAACCCATTCATACCCCCTATGCAGGCTGGCCATGTCACTTTGGAACATGGCTCTGGAATTACAAATCGAACTTCAAGCACAGTACTTGCCAGGCAAGGAAAACACGCTGGCAGACAACCTAAGCAGAAATATGACAGATCCACACGAATGGAAGTTGCATCCTCAAGTTTTTACAGAGATAATTCAAGCATGGGGAAGGCCAGACATAGATCTTTGCCTCCCACAAAAATCACCAATTGACAAAATTCTGCTCAAGGACTTTTCATCCACAGGCCTGGAGAGTGGACGCTCTCTCAGTTGGACAACAATGACAGTTTATGCCTTTCCACCTCTTCCTCTGCTGCCCAAAGTTCTATTAAAAACCAGAGCAGACAGACCAAAGATGATTCTCATTGCTCCAGACTGGCCAAGACAGCACTGGTACCCACTCCTGAGGAGCCTGACGCATTCCCCTCCATGGACCCTACCTCTAATGCCTCTTCTGACTCAGCACAGCTTCAAAACTCTTCACAGTCAGCTGAAAACACTCAATCTTGCCGCATGGAAGATTCCTTAACATCACAACAGACCCTACTCTCCAAGGAGGTGCAGGATGTCATTTTGGAGGCCATAAGGCCGTCTACTAGAAAAGCTTACTCTGCAAAATGGAAACGGTTTTGTGCCTGGAATGAGAAAAAGGGCCAGAATCCTGGAAAACTGAATTTACCTCAAATATTACGGTATCTAGCTGAGCTGCTAAGCAGTGGACTTTCATTCTCCTCCATCAAAATCCATGCCTCAGCCATTTCTGCGAAATACAACACTGATCCACCTTTATTCTCTCACCCCCTCTTAAGACAGTTCCTCAGAGGGGCTAAGAATATAAAACCCCCAAGGAAATGACCAATACCTGCTTGGGATCTCAATTTCATTCTAGAAAAGCTGACCTTGCCTCCTTTTGAGCCAGCTGCCTCAACAGATTTGCAATATTTGTCCTGGAAAACAGCTTTCCTTCTGGCTATCACCTCAGCTCGTAGGGTATCGGAACCACAAGCCGTCATGGCTGTGCAGCCTTTTATCATCTTCCATCAGGACAGAGTTTCCTTACGAACCAACCCGTCCTTTATGCCAAAGGTGGTATCCAGGGTAGCTTTGAATCAGGCTATACACTTACCTACCTTCTACCCTAATCCTCAAAACAAAGGGGAGAGACTACTACATTCCTTGGACATCCACAGACAGCTGCGTTATTATTTGGGCAGAACAAAGCCTTTCAGAAAATCAGTACGCAGTACCTGGTGGCTCGAACAGTACGGAGATATGATGAATAAACACTGTTCTGAACAAATAATAAAGATGAATCTTCACCAAATAAACTGTGTGTAACAAGATTTAATCCACTGTTCACATAAACCAGACATACGATTCACGATAACAAATACATCCAACATCAAGGGTTAAGCGCTTTCATCTGTCCTTGCCAGACTTCTTCAGAACCATCAATTTATGTTCTTAGCTTTATTTTATACCAAATTTTGGCGCCAAAATTTTAATAAATTAATTAATTAGATTCTTAAAAACAATATTAACTAAATAACACCAATCATTGTGCCATGTAACAGTTTACTAATTAAATAAATGGTTACCAAATTTAACCAATAATAACCAATGCTGTGTCTTCGAACACATTTATATATATATTTATTTTACCATTTACCATGTCATGTTGGGTATGGTCCTATGTACTAATAAATGTTTTAAATCATGCGTGAACAGTGTGAAAGGGGATCCCGTTTTATTGGTTAAATTTGGTAACCATTTATTTAATTAGTAAACTGTTACATGGCACAATGATTGGTGTTATTTAGTTTATAACATACCTTTATAGTATTAAACATATTCTTTTAATTCATTGAGTTTTTACAGCACAAAATCTAATACACTAGTGTAGGTATCTATGTATTTAAATATGTTTATATGTTTTTACAAATGCTTTTAACTTAGTCATAAATGTATTGTATTGTTAATATAATGTATTTGAATGTCTTTAGACAGCTATATATTAGGTTTTAAGAACACCCAAAGTTACAAATATTGTTTTTAAGAATCTAATTAATTAATTTATTAAAATTTTGGCGCCAAAAATTGGTATAAAATAAAGCTAAGAACGTAAATTGATGGTTCTGAAGAAGTCTGGCAAGGACAGATGAAAGCGCTTAACCCTTGATGTTGGATGTATTTGTTATCGTGAATTGTATGTCTGGTTTATGTGAACAGTGGATTAAATCTTGTTACACACAGTTTATTTGGTGAAGATTCATCTTTATTATTTGTTCAGAACAGTGATTTTATTCATCATATCTCCATACTGTTCGAGCCACCAGGTACTGGGTTCGGATATCTACATTGTTGGTTTTACACACTACATTCTTTCTGAGTTGTTCCATGGCCGAAACAGTACCTTTGGATGCTTCATTGAGCAGGGCGGAGTTCATGATGTTGAGAGCGGAAGTCTCAACGCTACAAGCTGATGTTAACAAACTTCTTGAATTAGTGGGGAAGCTGTCACGGTGCATGCAGGCACCAGTACGAGCTCCCCCCAAAAAGGAGAGGAAATAACAGATACTCCACCATACCTAGCCGAACGTATAGAGCTGAACAGCCAGGGAGATATTCCAAACGGACAAATTTATGTTCGAAATACACAAATGCAGACCACATCCATTGACATTAAAGAAACTGGAGACAATGTGTTATCGGAAGCTGAATTTACTTTCTACTTCAGCTTGTTTCACCAAAAAGAGGAGGGACAGAGACTAGGGGCTCATCCAAAACAACGTGAAAAAACTAAAACGTATTCTAACGTGATCAGTAAGGGAGCGAATAACAAATCTAAAACAGGTACTTTATTTAAAGAATTTATTTCTAGCCCTAAACCAATAAATAAACCAAATGAAAAGCATGGAATAAATCCTGCTATTCAAGACACTGAAAACAAGGGTAATAAGGGCAATATAATGTATGACTTTTTAGCTGATGACTTTGAACTCAATTTAGACGGTGATTTTAAATATAGACATGATAGGTATGCTTCTAGTGTACCATCCAACGGTATTAAAATGAAGATTAACCTTTTAGGTAAAAAGCTGATACAGTTCAAAAGTGCAAAGCTTGATAATGTGTATTTGGAGAAGTGCATGAATGCACACATTGTGCCTAAAGGGTTACGTTTTATTAAACTTCCTTTAGGGATCGATTACAGTAACACTGTTAAACAAGATTTTAACAAATTATTTGATATGTTCGGAAACATGTACATGAAGATGTTAATGAAATACAATGATGAAAAGATTGCCAAGTTATTAAACGAGTTGGAAGTTTTAAATGAAGAAATTACTTTTGACAATGAATTTGATATATGGCATGAGTGGTATCTAAAACAGTTCCAGACAGCAAGTTATAGGGTGAAGAGTGTATACAACAGGAAAGTGCATAAAGTAGAGAGAGATACTGAACAATACCGGATAGGTAGGGTATACATTTGGCCACAACAACATAGGGAAGGCACCTATACAAACTATCTGGAAGAAAGTGAAGGAAGGAATAAATATGATAGACAGGATGGTAATACAAATTTTCAAGGGGGCAGATTTTTTCCTGCCCCAAAGAAATTCCAAAAAAGATATTGAAATATAGTAGTAAAGGAGATTCCACTACAACTATGAAGTATATGGTGAGTAGTGCGACTGCTGAGACACATGAAATTGATAAAAGTGAAGAAAATAAAAACAAAGGTTGTCCCATGATTTTTAATTATAATGGATGTAAGGTATACAACTACACCAATGTGGAAATTACACATGAATTATTTACTCTCTTTAGTAAAGGAATGAAATACATTCCTACAGTTAGTTTCAATCTTTTTGACATTATTAAAGAGGTAAAATTATATTGCCGTAGATTGAACCTGGCTTTATTTTTTAAGGACACCAGTGATGGGTTCAAAGTAAGTGAAAATAAATTGGTTAGGAAAAGTACATATATTCCACCTCACAATTCACATGTAGCGTTATATGAACAAGTGGTGTGTAGAGAAGTATACGCTTTATATAATAAAATGGGGAAAAGAAATGACTCCCAAGATACATTAAGAGATAATTTAACAAAGGAAGAAAGAAAAATGTTACATGATATCATTTCAAACAAAGAAATTAGGATTATGAAACCGGATAAGGGGGGGGGGATCATACTAGCATACCAGTGTGACTACCAGAATCAGATCCATGAAATATTGTTTAATTCTGGTAACTATGAGGTAGTTTCGCTTAACCAGATAAACATTGGTTATAAGCGGATTGATTTAGCTACTGAAGAATACCTACTTGACAATAGAATTATAGAAGATCTTTATAATTTTATAAGGAATGAATATCCAATAATGGCACATATAATAGGTGTTCCTAAGATCCATAAAATTCTTAAAAACCCCCCATATAGACCAATCTTATCCGGATCTAAATCAAAAACATTTAATATGGGTTTCACAGTGGATCATTGGACTAAACATGTATATAATAATGTTCCACACTTAATTAAGGACTCCTGGCACTTTCTTAGCAAATTAAATAGGGAAGTGTGGGATGAGAATATCACCTTTATAACAGTGGATGTAAAAGATCTTTTTTCCTGCATACCCAAGGATACAGGATTAGAATATTTTTGTAATAGCTTGAGGAAGTTTTCAGGGCTCACTTGGGACAAAATTAAACTTATTATGAACATGATGGAACTCATTTTGGACCATAATTACATCGAATTTCAAGGAGAAATGTTTAGACAAACCAAAGGCGTGGCTATGGGTGCATCTTGTGCACCCATATTCGCCAACTTAGTGATGTTAGAATGGGAGGACCAGTTCATTTTTCCCAGTGAATACTACAAACACATGCTATTATATACACGATTTTTGGATGACATATTCATTGTATGGAAAGGAGAAACGGGTAGCATTTTAGCCTTTATTAACTATATTAACAATATAATGGAATTTTTGAGTTTCACACATTCAGTGGAAAAAAGTGGTATAGCATATTTAGACACATACATTAGTAGCAATGAAGATGGTTATGTGTCAAAATTATATCGGAAGCCCACTTTCTCCAATGATTACATACAATATGGAAGTTGCCATCCTCCACATACTTTTAAGAATGTAGTCAAAGGTCAATGTGTGAGGGCTGCACGGATGTCATCAACAAGAGAAATTATGACACGCGAGCTAGATTTTATTCACAAATTATTTATGGAAAGAGGCTATCCAACTAACATGCTTGAGGATGTAGTTGAATATGTCAAATCTCAATGGGGGACAAAATACAGTCCACTATTAGGGAAAGAAGAGATTCACACAAAGAACAACCAAGTGTTCAAAAGACGAGTGTGCGTTATAATGTTTAATCCATACACTAACATAGTTAGGGAAATATTACGCAGACACTGGTCTATTTTTACTAATAATGAAGAAGTAAGACAAATAGTAGGGAGCACTCCTAATACAGTATTAAAAACAGGATATAATTTAAAGAGATTATTAGAAAGAGGTGATAATATGAATAAGAGACAATACAAGATAAAAGGGACAAAAAAATGTGGTACATGTAGACAGTGTCAATACATTAATGTTGAACACAGTATCAAATTAAATAATACTATGAAAAATACATGCAAATTCAAATTAGAAAATTGCAATAGTCAAGGTGTTGTATACTTAGCCACCTGTACAACGTGTAACGCATACTACATAGGAAAAACAGAAAGAAAACTTAAAACCAGGATTTATGAACATGTTTATAAGATGAGAAAAGGTGATGAGAAGAATGCACTTAGCAAACATGTAACAGCTAGGGGTAAAGACCACATGTTCAAATTTGCTATAATAGTCCAGGTAGATAGAACAGTTGGTAGTGGAAATTGGAAGGCTAGATTAGGTTTCCTGGAGAGTAGGTGGCAGATTTGCCTTGATGCCACCACATTCCCAGGACTCAATGAATATATCAGTTCGAAACCATTCCTGATACTCGGATCCTCTTAAAAAAGGATATTCATTCTATAGTGGATAGTCCTTTCATACATTTGCTACATATTTATGCTATGTCTTCGAACACATTTATATATATATTTATTTTACCATTTACCATATCATGTTGGGTATGGTCCTATGTACTAATAAATGTTTTAAATCATGAGTGAACAGTGTGAAAGGGGATCCCGTTTTATTGGTTAAATTTGGTAACCATTTATTTAATTAGTAAACTGTTACATGCCACAATGATTGGTGTTATTTAGTTTATAACATACCTTTATAGTATTAAACATATTCTTTTAATTCATTGAGTTTTTACAGCACAAAGTCTAATACACTAGTGTAGGTATCTATGTATTTAAATACGTTTATATGTTTTTATAAATGCTTTTAACTTAGTCATAAATGTATTGTATTGTTAATATAATGTATTTGAACGTCTTTAGACAGCTATATATTAGGTTTTAAGAACACCCAAAGTTACAAATATTGTTTTTAAGAATCTAATTAATTAATTTATTAAAATTTTGGCGCCAAAATTTGGTATAAAATAAAGCTAAGAACGTAAATTGATGGTTCTGAAGAAGTCTGGCAAGGACAGATGAAAGCGCTTAACCCTTGATGTTGGATGTATTTGTTATTGTGAATCGTATGTCTGGTTTATGTGAACAGTGGATTAAATCTTGTTACACACAGTTTATTTGGTGAAGATTCATCTTTATTATTTGTTCAGAACAGTGATTTTATTCATCATATCTCCGTACTGTTCGAGCCACCAGGTACTGGGTTCGGATATCTACATTGTTGGTTTTACACACTACATTCTTTCAGAAAATCAGAACAGCTCTTTGTGTCCTATGCTATAGGAGCTCAAGGGAAGCCAATTTCCAAACAGTCAGTCTCAAAATGGATAGCCCACTGCATACGCTTTTGTTACTCTTTTCATGGTAAAACTGTACCTGCAGGCATCAGATCTCACTCCACAAGGGCCACAGCTACCTCTGCAGCTTTCCTCAGAGGAGTTCCTACCAAAGATATTTTGGAAGCAGCCACTTGGAGTTCTGTGCATACCTTCTCCAAACACTACCACCTACCGTTATACTCCAAAACTAGAGCAGACTTTGCCACTGCAGTCTTGCAGGGCATTCTGGCTCCTCCTAGTTCCACCTAGTGCCTACCACCCCCTTCTTAGCTTTGGGATTCTACCCATCTGTTATGACTGCAGCTGTATGCACGATAAACATAGTACAGTTTTGTACCTACCATAAATGTAGATGTTCGAGTGCTAATACAGCTGCAGTCCAGGTTTCCCTCCCTCCTTCCCCTCTTGGGACAGGCCTATTGGCTAACACCTCCTCATACAACCTGATTGGGGTATTCTTTTATGGTGTATTTGCTTCCAACTACTGTATTTTGATTATATTGCATTGCTTTATTACACAAATTTATGTATTGCCTTCCTTCTGGGGGCACCTGACATCTGGGGCAAGAAAAACCTGAAAAAAATGGTGTCGGCTGGTTCTTTTATACCCCTGGCGCACTGACGTCAGGGAAGAAGCGACAACCGACGCCGGACCTAGACTTTGGAATTCGGCCGACCGAGGACCCGCCTGACGTCAGGAGAACCCATCTGTTATGACTGCAGCTGCATTAGCACTCGAACATCTACATTTATGGTAGGTACAAAACTGTACTTTCTGAGGATTGTGCGTGCAGACATCACATTTAAGGCCCCTTGGTTTTATGGCTCTACGAGTGACGTCCCATGCACACTACAGCAGCCAAGCTTAAGCTTTTGTATAGAAGTCATCGTACGAGTCACCTGAGGGCAGGAAATCCCACACCTAGGGTACTGCAACATGAAGAAATGGACATCTGTGGTTATGGTAAGATTTTAGACTATTCTTTATGATTATGCTGCTGAGGCTTGCACTAGGAAATCTGGTGTCAGTACTATAAAGATTCTCATGGCTTAGACTTCAGCAACTGCAGAATGATTTCAAATCCAAATTAATGATTGCCCCTGTGGACAGTACAGCCTTGTTTGTGCCAGCTGTAGCTGCCCTTTTCAACCCCCTGCAAGAAAAATCTAAGGAACTCAGAGTTAAAGCACCTTTTAGTATCCCCGGTGCCCAGATTCCATAGGAATTTTCTTTCCAAGCCTGTCTTTGTTCACAGACATTCTCAGCACCAACAAATCAAAGCTTTTAGGGGAGGTAAGAGAACACAGAGGGCTAGGGCTCCTCAGGCACCACTCCAACAAAAACAGCCCTCTGTGGACAGAGCAGGGCATATGTGACCCCCCCCCGCACTGCCTCTCAAGTGCTCTCAAGACTTGGCAAACCATTGCCCAAGACAGTTGTGTCCTTTCCCTAATCCAACATGTTTACATTATGGTTTGACACTCCACTCCCACCTTTTGGGGCATTCCACAACCACCTAGAGAACAACTTAATCTCTTCCCAGACCTCCTCTCGGATTTGTGGTGACAGAGCTCCATTCAGAGAGTCCCCTGCACCTCCAGAGGGAAACTGTTTTATTCAAGACTGTTCCTAGTGCCCAGAAAGGATGGCCCCTGGAGGCCAGTCTTAAGACTTCTCATCTCAACACCTTCTTAAAGGTTCCCTCCTTCAGAATGCTAACTTTACAAACCATTTTCCTTTGCTTCTCCCACAGAGATCCATAGCCTGTCCAGACATAAAATATACCTATCTCCACATCCCCATTCACCCCCAGGTACAAGAAATGTTTGTTTTTCTGTGGTTTCATGGCATTTCCAATTCTCTGTATTGCCCTTTGGTTTCTCTACATCCCCAAGAGTTTTCACAAAATATTTAGCTCCAGTGACTGCTCACTGCAGTATCCAGACTATCCCATACCTGGATGACCTGCTGTTACAGGCCCTGAATCCTCAGATTCTTCAACAGAACCTACAGACTATTACCCTTCTAGGAAATCTGGGGTTCACAATAAACTTCAGAAAATCAACCCTCACCCCATCCCAAGACCACACTTTTCTGGGCTGCTGAATCCAGACAGACACCCAAACAGACATAATGAAGGTGTCTCTACTACCCAAAAGGCAAATGACCTTCAGGCCTTCTTTTCTTCTCTTCTCTCATAAAACCACATCATGGTTGGGGAATTTCTTAGGGTACTAGGTTTATGGCCCCAACCATATCCATGGTACCCCTGGCAAGGCTGCACATGAGGAAATTCCAGTGGTTCCTCAGATCTGTGTAGACCCAACACACTCATCTACTAGAATACCTCATTTCCTTCATCCCATGCCTGAAGAGAGAACATCTGTGGTGGATCCAGCAGGTACAACTAAACCCAAGACTACTTTTACATCCTTTAGACCCAGTCCAAGAACTTTACAAAGATTCCTCAGACTTTGGCTGGTATGTGGCCCTGGGCAAATTTACAGTCCAAGGAAGATGGTCCCCCTCTCAGAAGAGGGAAAACATCAACATAAGGGAGATGGGAACATTGCCTTACAAACCTGCCATTCCCTCCTTCACTCAGGTGCACTAAAACTGTTCACTGACAAACATGACTGTACTCTGGTGCGTGAACAAGCAAGATGGGACTATATCTTACCTCCTTTGCAGGCTGTCTCTCCTAGTGTGGAAATTCCTGGCTCAGCACAACATGACAATCCAGGCCATGTACATTCCTTCCAACAGGAACCTTGTGGCAGACACTCTGAGCAGGTCCTGGACCCACTCCCACAAATGGATGCTTCACAGGGATATGTTCCTGGACATAGTTCACCAATGGGGTACTCCACATATAGACTTATTTGCGTCCCCCATGAACAGACATCTTCCAAAATTCTGTGACTAGTCCCACGTCTTCTGGCTTGGAAAGCGGGCACCCTCTCCTTCTCGTGGAAGGGGATGTTTCTATATGCATTCCCTCCCCTTTCTCTAATACTAAGTCCTGCCCAAAATCGGGCAGGGTCAACCAAAAATCATGCTGGTGACTCCCTTTTAGCCAAGACAGCATTGGTTTCCCCTTCTCCTGCAGTTAACCAAAGGCTATCACCAAATGTTACCCCCCAGAATGGACCTTCTCACACAGAACAGAGGATCCCTTGTACATCCACACCTGTCAACACTGACGCTGTGGGTGATAGGATTCGAATTCCCTTCAGACACCTTTTCTCTGAGGACATGCTCAGCATTTTGCAGGAGGCCAGAAAACCCAACACTAGAAACTCTTACTTTTCCAAATGGAAAGATTTTCACAGTGGTGTCTCTAAGAACCAAGACCCCACTGGCAGTGGCAATACCACTGGTTCTGGAATATTTGTGTGAATTGCTCTCAGCTGGCCTGGCTTATTCATCAGTTAAAGCTCACGGTAGCTGTTTCTGCTCGTCTGTCTTTATCTCCACCTCTAGCATCCAGGTTTGAGGTAGAACAATTTCTTAAAGGTGTTCTCCACATTAGGCCTCCTAGGAAAACCTGTTCCTCTTTCTTTTGGACTTAATTTTGTTCTAGAGAAGTTGATATTGACTCATTTGAACCCACAGCTTCTGCCTCCCTCAGACATTGCTAGTTGAAAACGGTCTTACTAGCAGCCCTGACTTAAGCTAGAAGAGTGTTGGATCTCCAAATCCTGATGTTTGTCTCTCCCCCCCCCCCTTGAGCTTACATAAGGACAGGGTATAATTGTGAAATAACCCTTCAATGTTCTTCGTGTTTCACTGTTGCAGTCATCACACTTTGGTTATCTCCCTGCAGGTAGCCCTCAGTTGGCCCGAGTGACAGAGACTTAGTATTTCTGCGTCAGTTGCTGTCACTCCAGGACTGCCATCACGTCGTCAGGGGTATAAAAACAGGCAGCCAACGCCATTACACCAGTCTTTCTTGCTGTGGAGCCCAAAGCAGAAGCAGTTCGCATGAGTGCCAGTCGGCCGCTACCTGAGTTTTCATTTCCGAATTGAGTCATCCTGAAGTCTTCTAAAGCTAAGTATCCCGTTTGGGATCCTTTTTTCTTGCTCTAACTGATGTCAGAAAAAGTTAACAATTGTCTCGTCTGTGGAAAGCAAATACCACACCAAATTTCCATTCTTACTGCGTCACCTGTTTAGGCCCAGACCACGTCTTACCTCTGTCATTTTTGTGCCTTGTTCAATGCCCGAACTATTGGTCATCGGGCTCTTATTGTCACTTAATACTTTCGATGTCCTTCAAGAATGCAACTGCAGTCCTGACGTATGGGTTGTCCTGCCTCAGGCAGCCCTTTGGTTGGCCAGATTCCAAAGTCTGTGTCCGGCGTCGGCCGATGTCGCCTCCTCCCCGACGTCAGAGCGGCTGGAGTACAAAGGCATCAGTCGACGCCATCTTCTTCAGTCTTTCTTGCCGCGCGGTGCCCGAAGCAGAAGCAGTTCGCAAGTGCCGGTCGGTCAGCTCCTGTGTTTTCAGTTACCGATGTCATCTAAAAGCTAAGTACCCCGTTGGGGAACATTTTTTCTTGCCTCAGCCGATGTCAGAACAAATTGAGAAAGTTAATAATTGTTTGTCTTGTGGTAAACAAATACCTCATAAGGACTTCCATTCTTACTGCCTCCCTTGCCTGGGCCCAGACCACGACATCTCGGCCTGTGCTGCCTGTGCTTGCTTTAATAAGCGCACTCTCAGGCGCCGGGCAGAATTTGCCGAAGACTTTTTTGGCGAATCCTACGCTTACAACATGCCGTCGGAACAACCGACAGCACAAACTACCAAAAAACGAAAGGACTGGGACCGACATCCTTGGCCCGCGTCTTCCACCGATATAACGCCCAAGTCCTCCGCGAGTGCTTTGGTCCCTTCGGAAGCGGTAATTCAACCGCTCCAGGCCGACGACAACGCGTTAACACGTTCCTTGGTCTCGGAGACTACACCGGTGCCGGTTGTTGATTTTCCTCCAGAAACCGAAGTTCTGGATCTACCCGACACCATTCCCATGGACAAAGTTACCCCTGCACATGGGGCAGCTAGGCCTCCTGTATCCATGTCCATCAAGGCCTTTGCACGTGCTAAGGCCGCCAGCCAGGCCAAGGCCCATCCTAAACCTACTTCTCAGGCCCCTTCTTCTGATAGATCATGTCTCTGGCTGCAGATCTAATCTCTATTATCAGGGGGTCTCAGCCTCACCCAGACAGAGGTTCTCAGCCGCCTGCAGAAAAAAGGCCTAGAACTGAGCAGGCAGACAACCTCTTTTCAGATGAAGTCTCTGGGGATTTAGAGTATTCAGATACCCAAGAAGAATCCTTCCAGGCCTATGAGGACTCTGATGCTGAGGAATCAATTCCCTCTGCCTCTCCTCCAGAGGATTTTTCTTTCTGTGAAGTCCTCCACTCCATGAGGGAACATTTTAAGTGGCAGGGTCAGGAATTTTCTGATTCTAGGAAAAGGCTATGTACCTTCCTTAAGTTACCCCAGCACAGACCTTTAGCTATCCCTCCAGTTTTGGATGTCCTGGATGATGTATTCTCTGACTCCAGTGCTTTCCCTGATTCTCTCCCTCCTGCTCCTGTCAAGCCAGACAGACAGATATTACAGGGTCCCTGACACTCACAAGCATCTCTTTAAGGCCCACTCTGTGGATCTAGAAACTATTTCACAGGGCCCCAAAGGAGTGGCTACCTCCTCAGCCAAGAATCCACTGCCAGCTGACAGGGAAGCAAGGTCCCTGGAGAGATGGGGTAAAAAGTTTGTACCTCTTCCACCCATGCCATGAGGTCACTTAACTGCCTTTTTCATATGTTTCAGTACCAGGATTATTTACTGGATGATTTGCAGAAAAAGCTAGCCTCTCCTGAGCCTATAGATAGAAAGGCATTGCAGGATTTGGTTCATAATACTCAGCAGGTTAGTAATCATTTTCTTCAGTGTGGTTATGATGCATTGGAGGCTTCATGTAGGGCAGCTATGACAGGGTCTGTTATCCGTAGACATGCTTGGTTGAAAGAACAGCCACTGCCGGATCATGTTAAAGTTAAGCTTCTGGACGCACCTCTGGATAAACAGAAGCTTTTTGGTGCTAATGCTCAGGATGTGTTGAAATCTATTGAGGAGAAGGCAAAATCAGTACAGACAGTAAAGGATTTCCTCCAGGTTCAGCCACCAAGGTTCAGCAGGAATTGGCCTTCAAAGAATTGGTCCTTTCCAGACTCTGACAAGTTTCAAAGGGGAAAGAACAGGCGTGCACGAGGTAGAGGGCAATCCCGAGGCTCCTACAGGGGCCGCCAATGGCAACCACAAAATCAGAGAAGTGGCACAGGTAGTTCACCTGCACCACAGGGACAATCACAATGACTTACCTTTCACTCCGCCTACCAAGGCTCAAAGAGAAGCACTTCTAGGCAGAAAATTATCTCTATTCTCAAAAAACTGGCACATTATAACAAAGGACAATTGGATTCTGGACATAATAGACAGAGGTTACAGGTTCCACTTCCACACCTTACCAACGAGACAAGGCATGCCAAACTTGCCACAAAATCAAAGGGCAGAGGCACTCATAGAAGTCTCAAAGCTGTTACAAATAAAAGCAATAGAGAAGGTTCCTCCTCAGGAACAAGGCCAGGGATTTTATTCAAGACTGTTCCTTGTTCCAAGAAAAGAAAAACAATGGAGGCCTATATTGGACTTGTCCATTCTAAATACTTTTCTCATGGTGCCAAAATTCAAGATGCTGACGTTACAGCAACTTCTTCCCATGCTGAGCAAGGGGTCTTGGCTGGTTACTCTGGACCTCAAGGAGGCATACCTGCATGTCCCTATCAGACACAGTTGCAGAAGATACCTCAGATTTCTTGCAGGAACAGAGCACTATCAATTCTCAGCATTGCCGTTTGGCTTATCTACTGCGCCCAGAGTATTCACGAAATGCCTGGCATCAGTAGTGGCACATTGCAGACTCCAGGGGATTCAAATATACCCTTACCTGGACGACTGCCTAATACAAGCAGACAGCAAGCAGACCTTGGTAAAACACTTGGACTATGTCATTCAATTGCTGCAGGCTTTGGGATACACAGTCAACATTCAAAAATCAAGATTACTGCCATCCCAAGAGATTATTTTTCTAGGAGCAAAGCTGAACACACAGCTACAAATGGCTTTCTTCACAGAGGAGAAACAAGGGCATTTAACAGCTTATTTCAAAGGCCTAGCAAAATTAACCCACCTGACCGCAAGGAAGACCCTGCAGGCCCTGGGGTTCATGGCATCTTGCATTCTTCTAATCCCTCTGGCAAGACTACACATGAGAAAGCTGCAATGGTACCTAAAAAGCTTGTGGTCGCAACACAGCCACAACCTAGAAGACATAATACTACTCATACCTTGCCTGCAAAGGGAATTTTTGTGGTGGGCTCAAGCAAGTCACTTAAACAAAGGCATGCTTTTCAACAAAGCTCCAACAAGTCAAACTATTACAACAGATGCCTCAGACCATGGATGGGGGGGGCGCACATGGACGGCAGATGCATTCAAGGGCAATGGACTCCCATGGAGATGCATCAGCACATAAATCAAAAAGAGATGTTGGCAGTGATACATGCAATGGAAGCCTTTGGAAAATCTATTCAGCAAAGTCATCTGCTAATAAGGACAGACAACACCACTGTCATGTGGTACATAAACAAGGGGGGCACTCATTCCTACCCCCTCTGCAGACTAACAATGATTCTTTGGGAAAAGTCCCTGAAACTGAACATCTACTTGCAATCCCAGTTTGTTCCGGGCAAGGACAATGTTCTGGCAGACAGGTTGAGCAGAAATTTCTTGGATCCACACGAATGGATGCTACACCCACACATTTTCTCACAAATAACATCTGCATGGGGAAGACCAGACATAGACCTCTTTGCATCTCATCTCAATCATCACCTGGAAAGGTTCTGCACAAGGATACACCATCCTCTAGCTTGGAGAACGGATGCTCTTTCCTTCAGCTGGAATGCTCTAACAATTTATGCATTCCCTCCTCTACCTTTGCTCTTCAAGGTGTTACTGAAGATCAAGGCAGAACAACCAAGAGGAATCTTGATAGCTCCAGACTGGCCAAGGCAACACTGGTATCCACTGCTACTGAGCATAACTCACACCAAACCGTGGCCCTTGCCTCAATGGCCTCTGCTCCTGACTCAACACAGTTACAAGACTGTTCATCAGAACCTGCAAACCTTAAAGCTGACGGCTTGGAGAGTTCCATGACTGAGACCCATGACTCCCTCTCCGAAAAAGTTCAGGAAATTTTGCTGGAGGCACGCAGACCCTCCACCAGAAAAACCTATTCGGCCAAATGGAAGAGATTCACCATCTGGAATGTCAACAAGGGCCAGGATGCATCACTGATGAACATACCTCAGATATTAGAATACTTGGCAGAAATGTTTCACTGTGGCTTCTCATACGCTTCCATCAAAATCCACGCTTCAGCTATCACAGCACATTACAACTGTGATCCACCTGTGTTTTCGCATCCCTTGCTAAGACAGTTTTTAAGAGGCATAAAGAATATCAAACCTCCAAGGAAGCTACCAATTCCTGCATGGGACCTCAATTACATCTTGGAAAAATTAACTCTTCCTCCTTTTGAACCAGCAGCATCTTCAGAAATGCAATTTCTCTCTTGGAAAACGGTTTTCCTGTTGGCAGTCACCTCAGCAAGAAGAGTCTTGGAGATACAGGCCCTCATGGCAGTTCCTCCTTTTCTCATCTTTCATCAGGACAGAGTTTCCCTTGGGATCAATCCTTCATTCATGCCTAAGGTGATATCCAGAGTGTCTCTAAACCAAGCAATTCACCTGCCTACTTTCTTTCCTAACCCTCAAAATAAAGGGGAAAAGCTGCTGCATACTTTAGACATTCACAGACAACTACGCTACTACTTGGACAGAACAAAGTCCACCAGGAAGTCTGACCAACTGTTTGTAGCCTATGCTGCTGGAGCGCAAGGAAAAGCAGTCACCAAACAAACTATCTCAAAATGGATTGGACACTGCATCAGATTCTGTTACTCTTTCCATGGAAAAAGTGTGCCAGCTAATATTAGACCACACTCCACCAGAGCTATGGCCACATCCACAGCTTTTCTTAGAGGAGTGGCTACAAAAGATATTCTAGAGGCTGCTACATGGAGCTCCGTGCATACATTTACCAAACACTACAACCTGCCATTATACTCCAGATCCCGATCAGGCTTTGCTTCGGAAGTCCTGCAGGGCCTTCTAGCTACACCATCTCTTGCTTAGTCCTACCACCCCCAGCTTGGCTATGGTATTCAACCCATATGTCAGGACTGCAGTTGCATTCTTGAAGGACATAGTACAGTTTTGTACCTACCATAAATGTAGATGTCCGATAGATATGCAACTGCAGTCCGGGTTTCCCTCCCTCCTACCCCTCTGTTTTTCCCTTTTGGGTCCTTTCTCCCCTTACCTATCAGCTGGGGTTATATATTATGGTGTATCTGTTTATTACTGTTGTGCATGTCTGTTTTTTTCTGTTTATCCATTCACAAAATTTAGCCTTCCTTGGAGGGCACCTGGCATCTGGGGCAAGAAACACTGAAGAAGATGGCATCGGCTGATGCCTTTGTACTCCAGCCACTCTGACATCGGGGAGGAGGCGACATCGGCCGACGCCGGACCCAGACTTTGGAATCTGGCCGACCGAAGGGCTGTCTGAGGCAGGACAACCCATATGTCAGGACTGCAGTTGCATATCTATCAGACATCTACATTTATGGTAGGTACAAAACTGTACTTTCTCGATCTCCATATTCCGAAATGGCTTCAGTAAGCCATCCGACTACCGATCTTCCGTAAAAACGTAAGGATAAAGGCAGAGACAAGACTGCACAGGTCCAAAACTGCCGACGACGCTTCCCTTAATCTAGTCGCCAGTTCGCTGTTACTCAGTGAGGCGCTTTCGCAGCCCCTGATGCCCACTTCATTGGATTCGCAGTCCTCTACCGAGACCCGTTTGGAGTCCAGTATGTTGCGAGACTCTTCTTCGACTACAGAACCTGCAGATGTCTCTACCTTGGATGGGTCCAGAGCCACTGAGCAGGCTCAACAGCTTCTGAGGAAGTTCTTCGCACTACCAATATTCGACACAAACAGACTACTTCTTTTGCGTCTTCAGTTCTGTCTAAAACGTCCGAGTTTCTAAGGCCAAGAGTACAAGCTATGCCAAAAAAAAACCGACCCAAACTCAAGCTCCTGCTTCCTTGCCACAACATCAAATGCTTAAAATGGCAGAAGACCTTATTATGCTGATATGGGGAAGTCAGCCTTCCCCTGCTAAGAGAAAGAGACCTGTCCCCAGCAGCTTGAACAGACCAAGAGTCCGACGATGCTGAGGTATCGGATTATGAAGACATGCCTTTATCCGCTTATGAGGATTCAGATGCAAAGGAATCCATTCCCTCTGCTTCTTCTCCAGAGGATTTCTCTCTTTGTAAAACCTTACATACTTTGAGACCATTTCCGCTGGGAATGCCAAGACTATCCTCAGTCCAAAAAGAGACTCAGAGAATTTCTGGGTTTGCCACAACATAGGCCTTTAGCAATACCCCCAGTCCTAGATGTTGTGGATGATGTCTTTATGGAATCCAGTTTAACTCCTGATACTTTACCCCCTGCTCCTAGGAAACCAGACACGTACTACAGAGTTCCGGAGTCTGACCCAGAGGTCATCTCCCAGGGGCCTAAAGGTATTAAAGCAACTACAGCTAAGAATCCCACCCCTTCAGGCAGGGATTCCAGAGCTTTAGACTGATTGGGTAAGAAAGTATACACCTCTGCAACTCTTGCTATTAGGGCTTTGAATTGCCAGTTTCACATGTTGAAGTACCAACAACATGTTATGGAACTTATTAAGCAAACAATAGCTACCTTTACAAACTGTGCAGAAAATAAAGAATTACAAGAGCTTATGCATTCTGCAAGCCAAGTCAGCAAGCATACTTTGCATTGTGGCTTTGACGTCCTAGAAGCATATTGCAGGACAGCAGTCACTGGTTCTGTAATGAGAGGGCATGCTTGGCTTAAGGAGCAGACCTTGCCACACCATGTCAAATCAAAATTACTAGACTTGAACAAGGGCACTCTGGCACCAAGACGGAAGAGGTTCTTAAAAAGATGGAAGAAAAAGATAAATCTATGCAGACAGGCAAAGATTTCTTGCAAGTACAGCCTCCTAGATTCAGTAGGCATTGTCCTCGAAACATTGGTCCTTTCCAGCCCCCCAAGGCCTTCTCAACCTAGAACCAGGGGAAACAGACCCCCCATGCTACAGTCTCAGGGTATGCAGAGATCTAAGCAATGGAGTGCCTCAACTTCAAAAACAGGGAGTACTAAGCCAGCCCCTTACGTAAATAATTCGCAATGACTTCTCAACTCCACTACCCATCTCTGCCCAGCTGCTCGTGACCCTAGGAGGAAAATTGCCCATCATGCAAAAAACTGGACTTACATCACCAAAGACCGATGGGTCCTGATCATTGTATCCCAGGGTTATAAACTTTATTTCCACTCACTGCCAACCCCAGAAGGGTTCCCAGACCTTCCTCCAAACCAGTGGGCAGAGGCACAAAACCAAGTTCAATCCCTGCTCTCCATAAGGGTAGTTCAACCTGTTCCTGTGGAACAGATAGGCCAAGGGTTCTATTCCAGACTCTTCCTGGTACCCAGAAAAGAGGGCAGTTGGTGCCCAATCTTAGATCTTTCTATTCTAAACAACTTCCCTGAGGTGCACTATCAACGAATAAAAATCAAAACTAGTCCCCAGTCCAAAGATTGTATTCCTGGGAGCAAGCTTGGACACAGCATCCTAGATGGCATTCCTTACTCCAGAAAAACAAACCTATCTGACAGATTACTTCACTCAAATGGCCACCAGAACCCAGCTATCCGCAATGAAAATCCTGCAGGCCCTAGGGTTCATGGCCTCTTGCATCCTACTAATTCCATATACCAGACTGTATACGAGGAAACTTCAATGGTACTTATAAAGTCTTTGGTGCCAACATTCTCAGGACCTGGAAACTTGTCATTCATATCATACCTTGTCTAAGGACAAAGTTTCTTTGGTGGCAGCAGCATGCAACCACAACAAGGGACTTCCCTTTACTCAACCCCACGCCGCCCAGACCCCTAACCACAGATGCATCAGACTATGCCTGGGGGAACACCTGGACGACAAGTGCATTCAGGACCACTGGAGCCCAAGTCAAATTCATCTGGATATCAACCAAAAAGAGATGCTAGCTGTTCAGCACACTCTTAACAGTTTTCAGATCCCCACTCTCACCAGCACCCCTGCTAATAAAAACAGACACCACCACAGTTATGTGGTACATCAACAAATGGCGGTAACCCACTCTTACCCACTCTGCAGGCTAGCCATGACCCTGTGGAACACAGCCTTGGACATGCAGGTCCATCTGCAAGCTCAATTCCTGCCAGGCAAACAAAACTCACTGGCAGACAACTTAAGCAGAAATCTCCTAGACCCACACGAGTGGCAATTAGAGCCCAGCACCTTCAGCCTTCTGATTCAGAAATGGTGGGACCCCAGAGGTGGATTTCTTTGCCTCCCCCTGCAATCACTAGCTCAGCAAATTCTGCACCAGGACACCTCGCAGCAGGGCCTGGAAAGTGGATGCCCTATCTTTCCAGTGGGTAAGCCTCTCAATCTATGCATTTTCCTCCTCTGCCCATTCTCTCTAGAATATTGCTCAAGATAGGACAGGACAAACTAAGGGCAATCCTGATTGCCCTGGACTGGCCATGCCAGCACTGGTACCCACTACTGCGCAGCCTGTCATCGATGCCACCCTGGCACCTACCCCAGAGCCCAACCCTCCACACTCAGCAGGGTGGCTATCTGCAACTGCATACCCTGAGTCTTGCAGCCTGGCTTATTCCTTGAATTCTTCCCCCAGTGACCAGCCTAAGCAAGCAAGGTGCTGGACGTAATTCTTGAAGCCAGAAGACCCAGTACAAGGAGATCCTATGCTGATAAGTGGAAAAGTTATTGCTCCTGGATTCAATCTAAAGGAGATGAGACAACTCTGCCCTCCCTACCTCTAATCCTGGATTACTTAGCAAATCTACTCTACAGAGGCCTATCCTTCTCCTCCATTAAGATCCATGCCTCTGCCATTTCGCTCATTACAACACTGAGCTCGCCCCTCTTCTCTCACCTTGTCATCAAACAGTTCCTGAGAGGGGCAAACAACTTAAGGCCACCAAGGAGAGCACCCACCCCTACTTGGGACCTTAACTTTGTGCTAGAAAAGAACCTTCAAAACAGTTAACGAACACCAAAAACCCAGCAAGTGGAACAACAGGAAATTCAGTGGTGCAAAAACATACACCCGACTCCACGGCAGTATTTTCATGAAAAGTTTATTCCAAACATCAAAGTATACAAAGGATTGAGCGCTTTCGTTTCCAACCTGGAGACCTCTTCAGAATCAATTCAAACAGAAAAAAGTTGCAATTTATACATACTGGTGCTTGCAAATTGGTAATTATTCAATTAAAATAGGATTACAATTGGTTTTAACCCTAAAAATAATAATAATTAGACCTTTGCCGTAGTTAACCCATAAGAGGCTAAAAAACGAGAACCATAGGCAAATATTTTGTTCTTATTTCACTCTTCCAACTCTTTAAAAGCTTTATATACATACAAGACTACATAAAAATACAAATAAATAAACATGAATAATACCATCCATTTGTGTAGTGCCACAGGTTAAAAAAACAGGACTTGTGAATATTAGAATCAATATATAAAATAAAATGTAAGTATATAAACATATATATGTGTAATCTGTAATGTATGTAAATATATCCTAATATATGTGTATTTGTGTGTGGAACTGTTATAAAATCTGACTGTGTAAGGAATTAATTTCACAAGAAAGTGTAATTCCAATACATACATGTAAAATGTGTTCAATAGTATATCTTTCAAAATATGCTAAATTTATCGAATGTGTGTATTAATAATAATTAATTAATAAATATAATTATAATTAAGTTATATAAAATCTTAAAAAATCTTAAAAATTTTTATTAAACCTTTTTTAAAAAATATTTGGTAATATATAATATATACACATTTTAATGAAATCACATATCCTGAGAATAATATATTATTGTACCTTAGGTATGGAAATAACACAATACAATACTAAAACAACCCAAATACTATAGAATCAGACCACACCAAATAAATAATTAATATAGTACTCAAGGTAACATCTAAAATGTCTAAAATAATGCAATTACGTGTGTTTCTTGGGATCCGATGCCAATAATTTTAATGCTGGAGTAATGGATATACAATCGTTCATCCCTTTACCATTGCAGGCATCTAATCTAAGTTGCCATATCATTTCCCTGTATAGTAATTTCGTTGCCCAGTCTCCCCCTCTATCGGGACACTCTACTATTTCCAAGGCCCAAAATTTAAAATTAGCATTACAACATACTACAGAGTGTCTGTAAAGTGCATTATTCACATTTTTACGATTAATATCGCTAATGTGTTCATATATTCTTCTACGTAGAAGCACCAGCAGAATGTGCAATATGCTAAATAAACCATGCCTTTAGTGTAGCAGCTACTATATCTTCTTGCTTTAAGAGTGATACGTAGACTAGGCAAATAAATGGACTTTTCACCAGCTATAAAGGGACACCGGGGACATCTATTGCACCTAAAAGTCCCTCTCTTATTACTAATTATGGTGGAACTATCCACACAAGATCCTTCCTTACCATTCTCTAAAATATTTTTGAGGTTATTATTTCTCCTGTAACTGTAAGTAAGCTTGTTCTTAAAAACATCTACCCTCGTGGGCATAGTTTTAAACATTTCCCATACACTATTAATACTTTTTCTCAACCATTCAATGTTGTTATGGTATGTTAAGGTCAAATATGGGGTATTATTTTTTGAATTTTGATCTCTCTGATCCTGAACAAACGTATTACTCTCGTTACTTGCAGGTATATAACTACTAGGTGTACCACCACTCAACAGTGGAATATATCTAGAATTCCTATGTGTTGTAACCCACTTTTTTGCATCTTCAATCAAATCACTCGGGTATCCCCTTTGCAAAAACATGTTGTTCAGTATAGTTATTTCTTTCAGAAACTCCTCTTCTTCACTAGTCATTCTAGAAGCTCTAATCATCTGTCCCCTTACTATATTCTTTTTCAGTATAAGGGGGTGGTCACTGTCAAAATGTAAATATGCGTTTGAAAAATTCTCTTTCTGGTATAACGCAGATGTATATCTCTTGGTTTTCACATCTTTCATTAATTTCACATCCAAATAATGAATTATACTTTTTTGGACTTCGTGTGTAAAACTCAGGAATGATGTACTCTTATTGATGTATTCAATGAAACTATAAATTTCTTTTTCCTGGCCTTTCCATAAAATTAAAATGTCATCCAAAAATCTGAAATAACAATGTATATGTTGATAATACTCAGATGTGAAAACACGATTCTTTTCCCAATAGAGCATGACAATGTTGGCATAAATGGGGGCGCATGCCACCCCCATTGCCACTCCTTCAGTTTGGTGGTAGTATTCTCCCTGGAAATAAATATAATTATTTCTTAGCACCAATTCCATGTTTTCTAGTATAATGCGGTACTCTTCAGGTTCAAGAAGGTCCATATCCAGAAGTGTCTCTTCGAACCATGCTAAACCTATATCATGAGGTATTACCATGAAAAGATCTTTGACATCTATGGTTATGAAAATGATTTCATCATTATAATTCACATTGTTTATTTTTCTTAGTAAGTCCCACAAGTCAATTAATATATGATGATGTTTAAGATGGTAACCCTTTAACTTAACATCAATGTAAATAGCTAATGGCTGTGTTTTTGATCCCTGTGCTGACACTATCGGTCTCATAGGTGGATCAGAGACACTCTTATGAGTTTTAGGGATGCCAAAAATTGCTGGAATTACCGGCTTACTAACCATAAAAAATTCAAATAGATCTTTATCATATAAACCTTGAAGTAAATTATCTTCTAGAGTAAAATCAATTTTAGAATACGAGATGTTTATTTCATTTCTGGATACTGTAGTATAACTCTTGTTATTATTTAATATATTTAACATTCTTCTCGTATAATCCCATTGATCCATGATGACCATGCCACCACCCTTGTCGGGTTTCATTATTCTAATTTTTTTATTGTCTTTTAATGATAGAAGGAGCTCATTTTCTTCCTCTGTCAAATTTCTCAAGCTGGTATTGTGATTACGGGGGTAGTTGCTTCTGATAACACTACAAACAACATTCTCAAAACTCTGAATGTCATGTTGAAGAGGTGGATTATATGTACTACATCTTTTTATACCTTTAGACTCATTAACACTTATTTTATTTTCAAAAATCACAGATAAATTCAACCTTCTGGTGAAAAGTTTTATATCCAATAGTATATTACTAATACTGGGTATTTGGTATGGCACAAATGTAAATCCTTTGGTAAAAAGTTTGAAAAAAGTATCAGTAATCTCCATTCCTGTGTAATTAAAAATGTTAAAATCATTGTAAGAACAAATAATGGGATTAATTATCATGTTTTCTTCATTCTCACCCTGAGAACTTAATAAAAAAGTTTCATGGTTCCCTTCAACCTCCACTGTACTAATGTCTAATTTCTGTGCTGTCGATAATTCCCTGCCGCTTGGGCATAAGATGGTTGTTGCGGGGTCCTGTTTTTTATCCTCTGTGACCTCCTCGGGCCAAATTCCTCTAAAGGGAAATTGTTGGTATAATATTCTTCCTGATAGTTAACCCTGGGGTCATTCACTTCATCTACAATGTGTTGGTTCTGATATTCATCATTATTTTGATATTCATCATTATTATCCACTTGTGCCCCCTCCCTGTTGTGGTTAATATAATGTGGCTTATTAAATTGTTTAACACCCCGAACCTGATGTGGTCTGTAGTAAGACTTATCATTGTATGCATTGTTGGATTCATAGTCTTTTAAATCCCTTTTCAACTTTGAGATTTTCCTATTATAATTACGTGTTGTACTGGTATCAACATCCTGTATAGTTCTATAATATATTCGTTTGTACTCGTCAATAGAAAATAACAAATCTTCAGATATTTCCTTATATAATCTATCAATGATAACTTTATCTTTTTCCATTCTATTTTCATTGTGCTTCATAAGTATTTTAATTACTGATAACCCACATTCATCAAAAGTAGCACATAATTCCTTAAATAATACATCTTCAGTTTCAAAATCTATATTATTCGGAAATTTAGTAATTCTGAGTCCTTTAGGTACAATATGTTCATGAAGACATCTACTAAAATACCAATTCTCAACAGATAAATTCTTAAACTTGGTTAATAATACTTTAAAATATTTACATTTGTCTTTGTAGGTAGTATTGTTATTAATGTTTCTATGTTGTTCCTGTTCTCTTACATTGTAAGAGAAAGATTTATTTAACCAACCATTAAAGTCCATATTATGGTATCTTGTATAATCATCTTCCTTCTGGTAAAAAACATTGTGCCGTTCAAAATTGAGAGAAGAACCAGTCCTAGCTTCCTGTAGAATGTGTGGTTCTCTGTGGGGTCCATGAACCCCTCTCTCATGTGGTACCACTCCACTAGTCTTAGGGCTACTTTGTGCACATGGTATCATATTCCCAGCCTCATCCTGTGCACTGTTCTGTGAATGGCTTTGGATAATTTTAATTAATTCACTAAGTAGAGATTGGTCACCTGACATTGTGAGTGTTATTCACTCTAATAGATGAAGTGAGCAAACTTTAAATATAGTAGTATAATAGTTTTCTCAAGAAGTGCCACTCGACCCTAAACAACCAGTTCAAAATTATAACATCAGCATTAGTTGTTCAAAACCAAAAGTTTTATGTGTAACCACAATGTTTGAACAATATTCCGTACACGAAATGAAAGTATATCACTGTTAAATAATTTTACACTGTGAATCACACAAAAGCAGTAAACAGTAGACAGTAACTACTAATGTGCGCGCTTAGTACTCTTAATTCCAAAGAGCGCCACAGAAGACACGCTACAAAAAAATAAATGTATAAAACCAAGTTCTGGTCGAAAGAACGTGGATTTCCAGTCAAATTGGGTAAGCAACCCAAAAAAGTACCTATGTGGTGGTATGAAGTGTCGTCTAAGGTTCTCTATTGTCCTTAGTGTCCACTGTTCGTAGGGTGAATCACACAAAGGCAGTAGACAGTAATTACTAATGTGAGCGCTTAATACTCTTAGTTCCAAAGAGCGCCACAGAAGACACGCTACAAAAATAAACCAAGTTCTGGTCAAAAGAACGTGGGTTGCAGTCAAATAGGGTAAGTAACCCAAAAAAAAAGTACCTGTTTGGCGATATGAAGTGTCGTCTAAGGTTCTCTATTATCCTTAATGTCCACTGCTTATAGGAATGACCAAAAACCCCAACCTGGGGAACTCCGTACAATTGTGTTGCCAGCAAAGAAAATAGATAGTGCGCTTAAGAAAACGCGTCGAATAGCAACAATATCATCCGGTGGGGAGGCATTTGTACGTGACTCCAGTCACAAGCAACCTTGCTTCTAGGAAAGCTGCTAACCGCTAGCAGCGCCAACTGTTACTATGTTGAAACACTACAAAAGTGCATATATACGCAGTGCAGGTCACAAAACCATTTCTTCTACGAAAAGCACTAACCACATACAGTGCCGACTGCTGCTGTAACAGTCCCAGGTTAGTGATACCAGAGTCACAGTTCCAAGACCACAAATAACCGCCAAATAAGGGATAGGTTAAAGCACACAATTGAATACCTTCATCCGCTCACAGGAATGCCAAAAACCAAAGAACCTTCAAAACAGTTAACGAACACCAAAAACCCAGCAAGTGGAACAACAGGAAATTCAATGGTGCAAAAACATACACCCGACTCCACGGCAGTATTTTCACGAAAAGTTTATTCCAAACATCAAAGTATACAAAGGATTGAGCGCTTTCGTCTCCAACCTGGAGACCTCTTCAGAATCAATTCAAACAGAAAAAAGTTGCAATTTATACATACTGGTGCTTGCAAATTGGTAATTATTCAATTAAAATAGGATTACAATTGGTTTTAACCCTAAAAATAATAATAATTAGACCTTTGCCATAGTTAACCCATAAGAGGCTAAAAAACAACGAGAACCATAGGCAAATATTTTGTTCTTGTTTCACTCTTCCAACTCTTTAAAAGCTTTATATACATAAAGACTACATAAAAATACAAATAAATAAACATGAGTAATACCATCCATTTGTGTAGTGCCACAGGTTAAAAAAACAGGACTTGTGAATATTAGAATCAATATATAAAATAAAATGTAAGTATATAAACATATATATGTGTAATCTGTAATGTATGTAAATATATCCTAATATATGTGTATTTGTGTGTGGAACTGTTATAAAATCTGACTGTGTAAGGAATTAATTTCACAAGAAAGTGTAATTCCAATACATACATGTATAATGCGTTCAATAGTATATCTTTCAAAATATGCTAAATTTATCGAATGTGTGTATTAATAATAACAAGAACAAAATATTTGCCTATGGTTCTCGTTGTTTTTTAGCCTCTTATGGGTTAACTATGGCAAAGGTCTAATTATTATTATTTTTAGGGTTAAAACCAATTGTAATCCTATTTTAATTGAATAATTACCAATTTGCAAGCACCAGTATGTATAAATTGCAACTTTTTTCTGTTTGAATTGATTCTGAAGAGGTCTCCAGGTTGGAGACGAAAGCGCTCAATCCTTTGTATACTTTGATGTTTGGAATAAACTTTTCGTGAAAATACTGCCGTGGAGTCGGGTGTATGTTTTTGCACCATTGATTTCCTGTTGTTCCACTTGCTGGGTTTTTGGTTGTACTAGAAAAGCTCACACTACCCCTTTTTGAGCCTGCAGCATCAGCAGAGTTAAAATTTCTTTCTTGGAAAACAGCATTGCTTCTGGCCATCACTTCAGCTAGAAGAGAGTCTGCGCTACAAGTACTTATGACAGTGGAACCCTTCATTATTTTTCATGCAGACAGGGTCTCCCTCAGTTCTAATCCTTCCTTATGCCTAAAGTGGTGTCCAGTGTGGGTCTCAACCAATCTGTCCATTTGTCAACCTTGTTCCCTAATCCTCAAAGTAAAGGGGAAAGGCTCCTGCACTCCTTGGATGTGCACAGACAGCTCAGATTCTACCTGGATAGGACTAAACCCTTCAGGAAATCTGACCAGTTATTACTCTGTTTAGCACCAGGGGCAGAGGGCAAGGCCATTTCCAAATGGATAGCACACTGTATCCATTTCTCCTACAAACACCATGGGAAACCAACTTTTCAGGGGGTCAGAGCACATTCCACTAGGGCAACTTCTACCTCTACAGCATTCCTCAGGGGAGTCCCTACCAGGGACATTCTGGAGGCCGCTACCTGGAGTTCTGTACACACATTCACCAAGCATTACCACCTGCCTATATTTTCCAGATCTGGGGCAGGTTTTGCAACTGCAGTCCTGCAGGGCATACTAGCCAGCACAAACTCGTCTTGACTGCCTCCACCCTTTCTTCAGCTTTGGGAATCAACCCAAGTGTGATTACTGCAACAGTGAAACACAAAGAACATAGTACAGTTGTGTACGCTTGCCATAAATGTAGATGTTTGAGTGTATTCACTGTTGCAGTCCTGTTTTCCCTCCATCCAGCCCCCTTCTTTCTCTCTCTCCCCTCTGTGTATATTACTCACCCTATGCAGGGGTATTGGTATTGGTATTTACTTTTTACTGGTGGTGATTTTCCCACCATAGCTTAGCTCCCTGTTGGGGGGCTCCTGACATTTGGTGCAAGAAAAACTGATGTATTGGTGTCGGCTGCCTGTTTTTATACCCCTGATGACCTGACATCAGTCCTGGAGTGACAGCACCTGACGCAGAAATACTAAGGCTCTGGTATTTGGGCCGACTAAGGACTACCTGCAGGCAGATAACCCAAGTGTGATGACTGCAACAGTGAATACACTCGAACATCTACATTTATGGTAAGTGTACACAACTGTACTTTTATGCCCAGGCAGTTAACAAGCTATGCCTTAACCAGTCTATTCAACTACCAACGTTTTTGCTCCTCTCCAGAAAGTCACTGAGAGGATTCTGAACTCCCTTGATGTTCACAGACAACTGAGATATTGCCAGTACAAGACAAAACCCCTTAGAAAAACTGAACAGCTTTTCATTAATTTTCACCCCAGGGCTCTGTGTCTTCCTGTATCCAAGCCGACTCTTCTTGGATTTTTAAAACCATCTCCTTTTGCTACACTCACCATGAAAAGGATCTTGCTGTACCTGTGAAAGCCCATTCTACCAGAGCTATGGCTTCATCAAATGCATTCTTCAAAGGATTGGATAACAGTGCCATCCTGGTAGCAGCCACCTAGTCTACTTTTAATACCTTTACCAAACATTACAAGCTGGATGCTGTCTCCAGAGCTGGAACCAGTTTTGCCAAAGCCATTTTATATGGCTTCATATGGAATTCCTCTGCTCCTTCCTCCTCCCTTCCTCCTTGAGCTCTGGTATTCTCCCTGAAGTAAAGAATACTGCAGCAAGTGAATAAGACATAGAAAAGTAGTGTAAAATCTTACCAGTAACCACTGATGTCCTTCTCTTCACTGCTGCAATATTCTGTCCCTCCCACCTTTCCTGCTGGTTTCTTGTCTTTCTTGGATGTATTAACCACTCGTATCCTTAGTCTGTCTTTCCTCCTGGGGCATTCAGTTCTGGGGATGGTACATGTGTACGTGCATTTTATGGCCTAGGTCAGACTGCATCCAGCATCAGACATACCATGTACCCTATAGTGGCAAAAGACTTTTGTATACTGGCTGACATCTGGCACTTTCTGGCAGGGGATGTCTCTCAAGTAAAGAATACTGCAGCAGTGAAGAGAAGGACATCTGTGGTTATGGTAAGATTTTACACAACTTTTCTTTTTCTGAGACTGTGACTGGGTGGTAGATGGTATTACTTGACTGTGATGCGAAGATTAACTTGAATGTCGCACGACTTAGAGGACTCTCACCCCATGGTAGGGAAGTTGTGCTACTATGGGAAAGTATGTTCATTGAGGTTTCCTGCCTCAGAAAGCTGGCAGACTTCTCTGCCCATGACATGAGGTATTGGAGTGAAATGCTCCTAGACCAGACTATATACTCTGCAGTGCCTTCCTATTGCTGCCACTCTTGATTACTAGCAACACCTAGACAGAGAAGGGATGGTGATACTCGCTGTCCTCGTCATGATAGTGGATATGGTAGTGCTGTATACCACCAGACATCATGAGACATTGTCTCTGGATTCCATGGTCTCTTCAAAGCATTGGTAATGCTGGGTGACACCCCCTAAGAAAGCCACACAGCATGCAGCTGATCTCCATCGCAGTGTAGATGGCAACAGATTGTTACTGGATAATAGTCATGCTTATTTGCTGGATGAGTCCTAGCACTATCCATGTAGCAGGGAGAAGCTGTCACATGTGATGCACAGGGAACCACCTCTGCTAGTGTGTTTAAGATTGGTATACCCACGTCAGATGTTGTATGCTCCTTTCCTGCTACAGGCACAGGTAGAGTAGTGCTGGTGTGCTCTCTCTGATGGACTTTCACTTCCCAAATATGATTGTGAGGGGTTTACTTTACAAACTGCAGCTCTGGTGTGGTTTCTGTTCAGCGTATGTTTCCCCTTCTGGTGTGCATATTTACCCTTGTTTATCTGTACTGTTTTGTTTGTGTACTCCTGACTCCCCTTACCCGTACAATAAGCTTGTTGTATAAGGGTGCACACCATTGAACTAATACTTTGTTGAAGCACCTTTTGATTTAATTACAGCATTCAGTCTTCTTGGGTACAACCTGCCATCAGTTAGAGACTCTGATTAACACCAAATAAAGTTCAGCTGTCCTAGTAAGATTTTCCTGACCTTTACTCAGTTGCCTGCTACAGCAAAAGCCATGGTTTGCAGAGAGCTTGCAAAGCATCTAAGGGATCGACATTATTGAAAGGTATCACTCAGGAGAAGGATACAAAAAAATTCCACAGCATTGGATATATCATGGAACACAGTGAAGATGGTCATCACAAAGTGGAGAAAATATGGGACAACAGTGATATTGCAAAGAACTGGATGTCCCTCAGAAATTGATGAAAAGACCAGACGAAAAATGGTCAGAGAGGCTGCCAAGAAACCTACAGCAACACTGAAGGACTTGCAGGAATTTCTGGCAAGTACTGGTTGTGTACTACATGTGACACCAGTCTTCTGTATTCTCCATATGTCTGGGCTACGGGGTAAGGTTGCAAGACGGAAGCCTTTTTTTACACAGAAAAACATCCAGGCCCGTCTAAAATTTGCAAAACAATACATAGTCTCCCAAAAGCATGTGGGAAAATGTGTTATGGTCTGAATAGACCAAGGTTAAACTTTTTGGCCACAATTCCAAAAAGTACGTTTGGCGCAAAAACAGTACTTTGCAAAACCAAAAGAACACTATCCCCACAGTGAAGCATGGTGGTGGCAGTATCATGCTTTGGGGGTTGCTTTTCTTCACCTGGAAATGGGGCTTTAGTCAGGGTGAAGGGAAATATGAACACTTCCAAATACCAATCACTTTTGGCCCAAAACTTTCAGGCATCTACAAGAAAGATGAAGAGGAATTTCACCTTTCAACATGACAATGACCCCAAGCCTACATCCAAATCAACAAAAGAATGGCTTCACCAGAAGAAAATTAGTTTTAGAATGGCCCATCCAGAGCCCAGACCTAAATCCAGTAGAAAATCTGTGGGTTGACATGAAGTGAGCTGTGTGCAAGAGATGCCTTTGCAATCTGACAGATTTGGAGCTCTTTTGCAAGGAAGAGTGGGCAAATATTGGTAAGTCAAGATGTGCCATGATAGACTCCTACACAAGAAGACTGAATGCTGTAATTAAATCAAAAGGTGCTTCAACAAAGTATTAGTTTAAGGGTGTGCACACTTATGCAACCAGTTTATTGCAAGTTTTTTATTTTTTATATTTTTCCCCTAACATATTTTTGTTTTTCAATGGAATTGTACGGGTTATAGGTCACATTAAAGGTGGGAAAAGTTTTGAAATGATGTATTTTGTGGTCTCATTTTTTTATATCCCAAAAAACTGAGATTTTAACAGCAGTATGTAAACTTTTCTATATCCACTGTATGTGTGGGAATGTAGGTTTGCAAGGATGTGTCTGTATCTTACCTTCATATGAAGGCTATTCTGTCCCTTCTATGCATCAGCACAGACAGCATGAGGCCAGCCATATTAGTTGCTACAGGAATCAGCTGAGAATTTTAGCACAGTTGGAGGTAGCTTGCACATTACCTGCTCACTTCTGCTTTAATTGCACCATTTTCAAACATCATTGTAGATCAGTATGTATGTATACCTTTAAGAAGCTTTCCATAGGCTTGCACTTGTATATAAATACTGAGCACATGCGAGCCAGACTGCCATTTTGTTAGAGAGCTGTTGAGATGTAAGCATGCATGTATGTAATGGTCTATCAGTTAAAGTTCATTTATATTTTATGTTGGTGTTATCCATCCTGATGTGTTTCTGTATAATAATTAGCTCAAATGGTAGAGCACTCGCTTAGCATGCAAGAGGTAGTGGGATCAATGCCCGCATTCTCCATGCTTTTGAGGGTTGAGAGGGTGGCCTAATGGTTAAGGTGTTTGCCTTGCCAAACATAAGGTGCAGGGTTTGAGTCTCACAGGGGATAATTGGCTAGGCTTAAAATGGCTCACAAGGGCAGTTAGCCTAGTACTAATCTATGAACCTAAGAATCTATATAAACAAACTACCTCACCTGTTCATTTTGAATCAGAGCATAGGACGAATGGCAGTCATCACTTGTTACCCTTTCTGTTGTGTCTTTCATGCAAACCATGATGATACCACCTAACTGGGAGAGTAGTAGCCCCTGCCTGCCTCTTCTCAGCTTGTGGTTACAGTTGTGGAGGAGAGGGCTAGGAGTGCTCTGCTGGGAAGGGGTGGAAGTCTTGATCTCTTCCAGGCAGGTACCCCAACTGTGGCTTAACATCAAAAGGTGCTTCAACAGAGTATTAGTTTAAGGATGTGCACAGACAACAAAGTATTAGTTTAAGGGTGTGTACACTTGTGCAACCTGTGTATTGTACATGTTTTTATTTTTTATATTTCCCCCCCCCAACAGATTTGTTTGTTTTTCAATTGAATTGCACAGGCTACAGGCCACACTAAAGATGGGAAAAGTTTTGAAATGATTTATTGTGGTCTTATTTTTTGTATCTCAAAAACCTGGCATTTTAACAGAGATGTGTACAATTTTTATATCCACTGTAGTAATTCTTCAGGTGCCGGGATCCAGCACATAACACAAGCACTCAGGTCACTCCAGAATAAGTACAAATATGACAATGTCATTGCCCATGTTGGTGTGAATGACCTCAGACGTACCTCCCTGGACTACATGAAAAGAGACATGGAAGAGCTTTCTGATCACGTAGCCCAGGCTGGTATGACCCTGACCTTGAGTAGCATCCTGCCCTCACCAAGAATAATACCACAGTATAAAGAAAAAATTCTCAATTTCAACAATTGGCTAAGCTTCTGGTGTCATTCAAAGGGATCCAGTGTCTGTCAGCCTGGGATGACATGCTTGACCAGCTGCGCTGCTTTGCTAGAGACTGCTTGCACCTGTCACCCTTAGGCTTTTGAATACTGGCCAAGGCTCTTGCCACCCCCATAGTGCCTTTTTTATGCAAGACTCAAAAGACAAACCCACCGCCGTAAATAGCACAAGTAAAAAACTGAGGGTAATGCTGCTCAATGCCAGAAGCCCAAACCTCACAATGCACGCACTCGAGGCACTCCTCAGTATGGAGATAATCGATATATGTGCACTAACAGAAACCTGGTTTAAGGCTCCAGAGAGCACCCCAGCGCTACCAGGCTACAACTCATACCATATATTTCGGCCATAAAACCTGGACCGAAATACAAAAGGCGGGGGCGTATCCATATTCATCAGGGATACCCACACCTCTAGGTTAGTGGCACAGCTTTAGAGATCATCCACGTGCAACTAACAATGGGGAAAACTACATTTCAAATTGTAGCTTGCTATAGATCACCCACCATGTCCCAGGACCCCCATTCCGCATTTCTGGAGACACTGGAAAGCATAAAGGTCCTACCAAACACCCTGATATTGGGTGATTTCAATTATCCAAACATTAACTGGGAAAACTACTCGAGTACTAACTCCCTTGCCCAACATTTCCAGAATTTATAAACTCAAACACCCTGTATCAACTGGTCAAAAGTCCCACCAGAGGTGATAACATATTGGACCTGGTCTCCACCAACGTGGGCGACCGGTGTTCCACACTGGAGGTCATCTCCTCGCTGGTTAGATCTGACCATAAACTAATCACTCTAGATGTCCACATACCGCCCCCACCTCCGGTCAAAGAAACCACTGTGAAAAACTTTTCAAAAGCAAATTTCACATTACTTAAGACCGAGGTGGAAAGTTTCAAAGACCCCATGCTAAAGGATAACGCTGCCCAAGCTGCAAAATCCTTTACTAATGCACTCTACGGGCAACTACAAGAATGTATGGATCATGCTATCCCAAGCAAAACCAAGACTTGCTCTTCCAACAAAAGAAACAAGTCTGGTGGATCCCTGCCATAAACAAGCTGTACAATAGAGGGAGGAAGCTAGTACAGAAAAGAATAAAATCTCAAGAAGGGAAGACATCCCTGATCAGTATGAGCAAGAAACTATGATCCCTCAAAAAATCATCCAAGGTTAGCTTTGAAAGAAAAATTGCCAAGGACTCCAAAGATAACCACAAGGCATTCTTTAGCTATGTCAAGAATCTAATGCTATTTCAAGAATCTAAGTGGCAATTCTCAGATCTGTTTGGAGTTGGTGCAGAATGGCATAAAATACACTGAACCGACCGATATCACCAACATCCTGGCAGACAGGTTCAGTGTAAACTTCCTCCCAAAAGGGCCCATAACCGTACCAGAAAAATGTAGTGCCCCTGAAATCACAGGCACTCAGGTTAAAACAGCCCTCTCCAAAGCCAGCAACACATCATCAGTGGGACCGGATGGTGTCCCAGGCTGCGTCCTACATGACTCAAAGATGAACTAACCCCTTACCTAAGCACACTGTTCAAACTCAGCTTCTCCACAGGCTACATGCCCATAGAGTGGCACACAGCAACGGTTATTCCGCTCCACAAAGGTGGAGCCACAACAAATCCCAGGAACTATCGCCCTATAAACTTGACTAGCTTGGTCTGCAAGGCTATGGAGCGCATCATCATGGATCTCATTAACAGAGACATTGGGAACCTCCAAACACTAGACCCTACCCAGTTCGGCTTTAAGGGCAGATCATGCCTCCTAAACCTGGTGGACTTTTTGAGACCGTTCCAAGGCTATAGATGAGGGAAAGGTGGTCCACACAGCCTACCTAGACCTCGCAAAGGCCTTCAACACCATTCCCCATTCTGGTATTATAGACGAGCTCACCAGCCTGAACATAAACCCATACATCATGAGATGGGTTGCCAACTGGCTCACGGACAGAACCCACATGGTAAGAGTCGCGGGAGCTAGGTCTGACTCTAAACAGGTTGCAAGTGGCATTCCCCAGGGCTCAGTCCTAGGACTCCTCCTATTCGGCATATACTTCTCAGAGGTACAGGCAAGCACAGGAGGTCTATGGCTGACCAAGTTCGCAGACTACTGCAACTAGGGGCTATAATTGACTCTCCGCCTGACACAGACATCCTCCAAAAGGGTCTCACTGAGACAGATACCTGGTGTCAAAACCATGGCCTCAAGCTAATTGCCAAAAAGTGCATAGTCGTCCCCTTTGAAAAAAACAAAGTACCCACAAACTACCACATAGGTGGTAGCCCCCTAAATATGGAAAATGTAATTAAGGGATCTGGAGACCCAAGTAGATAGTAATCTCTCCTTTGATAATCACATTGCCAAAGTTCATAGATTTTTAGGTTCATAGATTAGTACTAGGCTAACTGCCCTTTTGGGCCATTTGAAGCCTAGCCAGTTACCCCATGTGAGAATCAAATCCTGCACCTTGTGTCTTTAAGGTAAACACCTTTAACCATCATGTCACCCTCCCACCCCAGTGGTTAGAAAATCCTTCTATGTGGCCCATCTAATCACAAAAGGGTTTGCATCCAAATCAAAAGAGGTCATTGTGCCCCTCTACACATCACTCATCAGACCCATCATAGAGTATAACGCCCCATTTGGGATGTACCTTACAAGACACCTGCAACAGCTAGAAAGACCACAGAAGTTCCTCACCAAGAGGATCACTGACCTCAAACAGATGCCCTAAACAGCTCGACTGAAGAAACTTCAGCTGTACTTGGTTGCATACTGCCTACTCAGAAGTGGTCTCTGCCTGACATACAAGGCCATGTCCAACCCAGAATTGATGGACATGCTTCACCTAAAGAAAACCATATCCCCTCGAGCCACACGGTCTAGGGATCTAAACCTCACCACAGCAGTAAATAGGACGTGCTGGAGGGATAGATCCTGTCCCAGAGACTACCCATGCTCTGGAACAAGATTCCAGTCTACATTAGGCAGAGCTCCTCGCTAATACTCTTCAAGAGAAACCTTGACGAGTGGATGGGAAATAGAAAGTTTACCCCAGGGATCACGTCAGTGGCTGTGCTGGTCAGAGGCACAGGGAACTAATCTAAGGGGGCGGCGAAAGCCGACACATTCTTTCTAGGCTTGTAAATGCCTTCGGGCAGATATCCTAGTACCTACCTATGAACACATTAAAAGATCCTAGAGGACAATAGATGGCTATCTTATGGAGTTGAAGACCAGGACTAAAGGCTACGAGTTTGCTGTGCTGCACTATGTAATAAGAGAGAGAATATATTTTGGTATAAGAAATGAGTAAACAAGAAGTGGGTATTTTAAAAGAAATGGACCTGACCTCACTGAGAGCTGTAAATGACAGTATTAGTGCATAGTTAAAATGATTAACCATGGAAAAGAAAATGAGAGTCAAAGCAGAGAGGCAAAAAGAGGAAATAAAAGCAAAATTTGTGAAAAGAATGGATACGAGTCATGCGGATTCACAATGGAGATGCACATATTTTAATTCTGGAGTCATAGTTCTCAACCGTCCAGCTCCAAATTGAGGAACACTAGCCCTCATTATGTGGAACAAATGGGCAAAATGTGGAACACATAGTAACGGCTTACTAACAACTTCAACTAGGAAGGTCATAAGGTGATTAAAATGCACTGGCTTTAGTTATACAAAAGATATTTTAATGAATCAATATCATTCATTTCCAGTTACCATGGATATCCGTTAAAAAAAATTCCTAACTCTGAATGTTTGACAGACCCTTTCAGTGTGGAACTTTGAAGAACCTGAACTTTTTAACACCCAAAATGAGGTATGTTCCTCGTAATGAGGTACACTTGAGAGTTATGTGGAGTGTATGGATGTGTCTGTTGACATGAGGTAATGAATTTTTCTGCATTTAAGAAGTTCTGCAGACACTGAAGTAGATGGCGTTTTTCCTAAGATGTATCAGAGCAAATAGCAAGTGTTTAAAACAGTATGCATTTTGCTGAAGAGGTTTATGAAAGAAGTGGTAAGACTTAATATACAGAAAACTTTAAGTCTATTTGAAGCTGTGAGAAAGGAGTACAAGGCTGGTTGATGGAAAGAAATGCTGAGAATTAATGGATAGACTACAGAAATAGTACCAGTTACAAGTGATAAGTGTGATATTTATCACACAATTCTTTTTAAACAGCTGGGAGCTAGAAAGCAATAAAGGGAGAGCTGTGTGGGTTCATTGTTGATGTTTACTGGCCATCTCATGGCACCATTAGGTCAAAAAGTGGTTATATGCGAGTATAAAACTGTGAAGTGCAAGATGTTCTTCATGTTTCACTGTTGCAGTCATCACATTTGGGTTATCCCTGCCCAGGGTAGCCCTCAGCCGGCCCGAATACAGTCTGTTGCTGTCACTCCGGGACTGACGTCAGTAGTATAAAGTAAGGCAGCCGACTCCATTTCAACAGTCTTTCTTGCAACGGAGCCCAAAGCAGAGAAAATTTGCAGGAGTTGTTGTTGGCCACTACCTGAGTTTTCATCTACCGAATTGAAGTTGAAGTCTTCTAAAGCTAAGTACCCCATTGGGGATCCTTATTTCTTGCACTAACCAATGTCAGAAAAAGTTCTGTCTTGCCTGTGGAAAGCAAATACCACACCGAGACTTCCATTCTGACTGCGCCACTTGTTTAGGCCCAGACCACGACGTCCCCCATTGTCGCTTCTGTGCTTTAACGCCAGAGCTATCCGTCGCTGGGCCCTTATTGTAGCCAGATATTTTCGCTTACAGTCCTTGAACTCCGATATGGCTTCGGTAAGCCTTCCGACAGCAGATCTTAAAGAGACCGCACAGGTCCAAACCTGCCGACACTTCTGTTAAGCTAGTCGTCAGTTCTCCAGTCCTCATTGAGGTGCTTTCGCAGCCGCTGATGCCCACTTCTGTGGATTCGCAGGCCGCTGCCGAGACCCTTTCGGAGTAAAAGCAAAACTCTTCTTTGGCTAAGGATCCTGTGGTCGTCTTTACCTTGAATGGGACCGGAGCTGCTGAGCAGGCATGGGCTTCCGAGGAAGTCCTTTGCACTACTGATTCTTTACACAAACTGACATCTTCTTTCATGACTACCGTTCTTTCAAAATCGACTGAGTTTCTAAGGCCCAGGGTATGAACCACACCCAAGAAACCAATGACCCACTCTTAAGGACCTGCTTCCTTGACTCTGTCTCAAATGCTTAAAATGGTGGAAGACCTTATCATGCTGATCAGGAGAAGCCAAGCTACCCGCTCCAAAAGGAAGAGAGATCTATCCTCTGTAGTTCTGTCTGAGCAAGAGTGAAATGAATCTGATCATCCGAATATGAAGACATGCAATCCCTCTCTACTTATGAGAACTCTGATGCAGAGAGGATTCAATTCCTTCAGCCTCTCCCCCAGAGGATTTTTCCTTTGAGAAAACCCTGCATACCTTAAGGGAGCATTTCCAGTGGGAGAGTCAAGACTACCCTCATTCTAAAAAGAGACTCTGAGAATTCCTAGATCTTGCACAGCACAGACTCTTGGCCACCCCCACAGTCCTGGGTGTTGTGCAGGATGTTTTCCTGGAATCCAGCTCGACTCCTGACACCCTCCCGTTACTACAGAGTCCATGCTTCACACAAATTTCTCTTTAAGAATCCTACTGTTGACCCTGAGGTAATTTCTCTAGGGCCTAAAGGAATTAAAGCAACCTCTGCTAAGAATCCCACCCCTTCAGATAGAAATTCCTGAGCACTGGACAGATGGGATCAAAAAGTATACAGCTCAGCTATTCTTGCTATCAGGGCACTAAATTGTCAATTCCATATGCTGAAATTTCAGCAACATACCCTGGAACTTTAAACAAAAGATATCTTCCTTTTCTGCTTGGGCAGAATCTAAAGAATTACAAGAGTTAATGCATTCTGCAAGTTAAGTAACTAAGCGCACCTTGCACTGTGGTTTTGACACCCTAAAAGGTTCTTGCAGGGCAGCATTCACTGGTTCTGTCATTAGAAGGCATGTATGGCTTCAGGAACAGCTCTTGCCAGACCATGTCAAATCTAAATTGTTGGATGCCCATTTGAACAAAGATAATTTACTTGGCACTAAGGCAGAAGAGGTCTTGGAAAAAAGTGGAAGAAAAAGCAAAATCTATGCAAACAGTTAAGGACTTCTTGCAGGTCCAGCCACCTAGGTTCAGCAGGCATTGTCCCACTAAACATTGATCCTTTCATGCTTCCAGTCCGGCCTAAACTCCGGGGAACCAGACACCCCCTGACAGTAACCACAGGGAATGCAGAGATCTAAGCAGTGGACTACCTCCATTTTAAAACCAGGGCGTTCTAAGCCACCCCTTTATGGTAAGAACTCACAATGACTCACCTCCCCACCTCTCCCTCTGCCCACCTTCACTTTACCCCTAGGACGAAAGCTCTCCTTTCACTCAAGCGCCTGGGCCACCATTACCAACTAACACTGGGTTCTAAACATAGTGTCTCAGTGATGCAAATTTTCCTTCCACACTATTCCAATCCCAAAAGGGTTCCCAGATCTACCACCAAACCAGTGGGCAGAGGCTCAAAAGCAAATCCTTTCCCTGCTCTCTGAGGGCAGCAGAGCAAGTTCCTGCAGAACAGATAGGCCAAGGTTTCTACTCCAGATTTTCCTGGTGCCCAGAAAACAAGGCACTTGGTGCCCTATGTTTGATCTATCCATTCTAAGCACCTTCTTGGTGATTCCAAAATTTACATTGTTCACCCTCCAGCAGTTGCTACCCATGCTCTCCAAGGACGCTTGGCTAGCCACCCTAGATCTAAAAAAGGCCTACCTCTACATTCCTATCAGTGAATCATGCAGGGAATACTCCCGTTTCATTGCAGGATTTCAGCACTTTCAGTTCTCTGTGCTTCCCTTTGGCTTATCCACTGCTCCCAGAGTTTTCACAAAATGTCTGGCTCTGGCCATTGCCTTTTGCAGACAAAGAAATATCCAGATTTACCCATACTTAGATGACTGATTCAGGCAGACAGCCAGGAAAAGCTCCTCAATCACCTGGCCTTTGTCAAGACCCTTCTAACCTCCCTAGGGTACACAACAAAAAGAAATCCAAACAGGTGGTCCACCCAAAGGATTATTTTCCTGGGAGCAAGCCTGGATACAGCATCCCAGATGGCATACCTTACACCAGAGAAACAAATTTTCCTCACAGCTTTCTTCTCTCAACTAGCCACCAAGCCCCAGCTGTCTGCAAGGAAAATCCTGCAAGCTCTGGGGTTCATGGCATCTTGCATACTACTCTTTCCAAATGCCAGACTGCATATGAGGAAACTTCAATGTTACCTAAACAGCCTTTGGTGTCAACACTCTCAAGACCTGGAAACTCTTCTACCTGTAATTCCCTGCATCAGAAAAGATTTCTTTTGGTGGGTTACAGCATCCTTCCACAACAAGGGACTGCCTTTCTCACCACACCCTGCCACCCAGACCCCCACCACAGGTGTATCAGACTATGCTTGGGGAGCACACCTGGATGGCAGGTGCATGGCTGTGCAGCACGCATTAACAGTTTTCAAACCCCTTCTTTCTCCAGGGGCTCTGTTGATCAAAACAGACAACACTGTAATGTGGTACATCATGCAGGGAGGGACTCACTCCTACCCTGTATGCAGGCTGGCCATGACCCTTTGGCACACAGCCTCTGCCATGCAACTACAACTGTTAGCATAATTCCTGGCAGGCGCTCTCAGCTATCTGGCAGACCAATTAAGCATAAATCTTCTGGACCCATATGAGTGGCAGCTCAACAGAAGAACCTTCACCCTAATAACTCAGAAATGGGGCACCCTGGAGATCGACCTCCTTGCCTCCCACACCAATCATCAGCTCAGAAAATTCTGCACCAGGGTGCATCACTGCATGGCTGGGAAAGTGGATGTCCTGTCCTTCCTGTGGGTCAATCTATCTGTCTATGCCTTTCCTCCACTACCTGTCATCCCCAGGGTACTGCTCAAAATAAAGGAGGAAAAACCAAGGACCATTCTGTTAGCGCCAGACTGGCCTTAGCAGCACTGGTACCCCTTGCTGCACAACCTCTCACCACTACCCCCATGGCACCTTCCTCAGATTCCAAACCTCCTGACTCAGAGGAAAGGGGAATTCATGCATCCCCATTTACAAACACTCAATTTTGGCAGCTTGGCTTATTCTGCAACTCTGAACCAATCTGCCAACTTCAGTAAACACTTTCTAGATGTTATTGGTGAGGTCAGACACCCTAGCACCAGAAAGTCTTATGCTGACAAATGGAAAAGGGTCTGCACCTGGATCCCAGGCTAAGGGAGCTAATACGGCACAGCCTTCCCTCCCTCTCATCCTGGATTACTTAGCTGACCTACTACACAGTGGCCTCTCTTTCTCCTCTATAAAAATTCATGCCGCTGCTATTTCTGCTCATTTTCCCACCGAGTAGCCACTTTTCTCTCACCCTTTGATCAAACAGTTCCTAAGAGGGGCTAGCAACTTGAGGCCACCAACTCCAGCTTGGGACTTTAACTTTATATCGGAAACGCTCACCTTGCCCCCCCCCCCCCCCCCTTCGAACCACCTTTTTCTGCAGAGCTAAAATTTCTCTCCTGGAAAACAGTATTCCTTCTGGCCATCACTTCAGCCAGAAAAGTCATGGCTGTGGAACCCTTCATCATCTTCCATGCTGACAAGGGTATCCCTCAGAACTAACCCATCCTTCATGCCCAAGGTGGTGTCCATTGTGGCTCTCAACCAATTTATTCATTTGCACACCTTTTTCCCTAATCCCCAGAACAAGGGGGAAAGGATTCTGCACTCTCTAGATGTTCAATAAATCCCACAGATGAATAAAACGCTGAACACAAACAACAAAAAAACTGAATAACCTGAAAACTGGTAAGCAACCAAAGGACCAAAAAGAAGCCAAGTGTTTTAGCGCTTTCATTCACAAATTTAATACGTGAACTTCCTCAGAAACACTTACAATACACACCCAGTTCCTTAAATACTAACACTACAGGAAATGACCTCAAATCAATTAGTAAACCTAATACATATATATAAAAATATATGTATATATAAAAAATATATATATACACACATCACTGTACACTGTCATAAATAAAACAATCAAATTTATGCACATTAAATAAAAATAGAAGAAAAATAAAATGTTTTTAAATATCCAAATAAATAAATGCATATACACATAAAAATATATTAAATAGATATATATGTAAATTTGAACACTACCTATACTTTAAAAAACATTTAAAATTAATAGATTCATTAAGGCCAGGTGACTTATCTGCCCCCAGCACCAATTGCCACATACTTTCTTTACACTCCAGAATATTAAGATCTCCTCCAAAATTGGTGGTGCTGATCCTATCCACCACAGAAAACTCAAATTTCTTAAACTCCCTACAGACTAATGCATGTTTGGCTAAATAATTGAATCTATCTTTGTTCTTTATTGCTAAATTATGTTCATAGATTCTCCTCTTGAGAACCCTCTTGGTTTTACCTATGTAATAATGTTCACATGATACACAGCTAGCTATGTAGACTACATACTCAGAATTACAGTTATAATAATCTTTGGTCCAGATTGTAAAGTTAGCAGCCTTAACATATACACTAGTGCTGTTACTAATAAATCTACATTGTCTACAATTCTTACATGCATATGTTCCCCTCTTAGTGCTAACAGCTCTTATGTTGTCCTGACAATCTAATGTGATCCATTTCAAGCATAGATTTGATGTTAGTAATTCTTTTATAAGAAAAAATAGGTTTACCCCTACTGTGCCAACCAACTCAGTTTCCCAACACCACCTTCCAATTGTTGATGATGATGTCCTTAATGAACCACATTTCATCAACAATGGGTAAAGGAAAGGCAATGTTGTAAGTGCTTCCTGAATTGGAATGAATAGATCTAGAGCTGACACCTATGTGGTCAGACAAAAGAATAGGCTTAGCTATTCACTTTCTAAGTGTAAAAACTTCCCGCTCAATGTTTTGAATCCACTCAGTGGTTTACTCTCTGTGTAAAAATAGGGATCGTAAAAATAAAACTTCCTTAAGAAAAATATCTTCATTGGTAGTCAATCTATTAAGACGGGTAATTTGCCCCTTCACAACCCCCTTCCTCATATGAATGGGGTGTAAACTATCCTTGTGTAGATACTGATTGGCAAAAACCTCCTTTCTATATATCTGACTACTAAACTTGTTAGTTGCATCCACAGTGAGTAAAACATCAAGGAATGGAATGCTCACTCCAAATCCACTGATTTTAAACACCAAAAAATCAGTGGTGTGGTTCAAAACATCCACCAATGTGGAAAACCCCTCAAAGGAACCAGTCCATAGAAATAATAAATCATCTATGAATCGAAAATAAGAAAGCACTTTATCAAAACTAGGATGATTGACCAAAAATTTGAGCTCCCAATTGGCCATTACCAAATTGGCAAAAGCTGGGGCCACTCTGGCCCCCATAGCCACTCCTGAAATCTGTTTGTAGAAATGCTTACCAAATCTAAAGAAATTATCTAACACAATCTCCATTAGGGTACATATGGTGTTTACTTTGGTGTTTCCAGTATCAGTGTAACTGGTCAAATACTCCCTCAGATAATCCAACCCTTCTTCCTGCTTGATGGAAGTATATAAAGATTTCACATCAAGCATAGCAATGCTAGCAGACTCCAGAGAGACATTCAGCTTTCATAGTTCTTCCAATAAATGCCAAGAATCTCTGATGTAAAATCTAGATTCCTGCACAATTGGATTCAACAGATGGTCAAGCCAAATAGAAATATTCTCTGTTTTAGATTGTTTGGCTGAAATAATGGGTCTAAAAGGTGGTTCCAGTGTGTTAACATGTATCTTAGGAATGCCAAATAAGGTGGCCAACTTGGGATGCTCTACCAAAAGATATTCATAACTTTGATGGTCCAGTTTACCCTGACTAAACATATCAAATAATAAAGTGTTGACTCTTGAAAAACTATGATTAATATCAGTAGCCTGAACCCTAAGGTATGTATCACTATCTTCTAACATGACTGTCATGGATTCATTGTATTGAGTAGTGTCCATGACAGCTATTTTGCCCCCTTTGTCAGCCTTCATTGTTCTGATATTGGGATTATTACACAAATCAAATAATGCTTGCCTTTCAGATCTATTTATATTATAATCTGCAAGCCGATAATCCATCTTCCTAAATTCCTGTTCACACAGAGTTTGAAAAACTTGTAAGGTATTGTGTAAAGGTGGATTGAAAGTAGTAGCTTTCTTAGGTCCACCATTGTTGAGTGTATGAGAAGTGGCCAACACATCATGCATAATATAACATAAATTGAGTTTCCTCAAATACAATCTAAACTCAATTAACAATTTCCCGATGTTAACCTTATTGTTTGGAATAAAAGAAAAGCCTTTAACACATTCACCACTTCAGTTGACAAAACATTACTTGACAAATTCATAACATTAATACAAAATTCATCAGTCATTAAAGAATTGTTCACTTGTACTTCCTTTGACTGGGATACTTCCCTTTCCCCTTGCCCTTCCATTTGTTGTGGAAGTTGTTGTTCCACTTGTGAGTCTGTTTGTTCACTGTCATGGTTGACAGAAAAGGGCCCTGATTTTGTGCCTGTTGACCACCAGCCACAGCCTGAGCATAATTTGTTTGTGGCCGATTGGTCAATGGCTGATCTAAAACTTCAGAGGTAGTGCCACGCTCAATATTGTCATTCACAGTAGTGTGTCCATAATTTTTGTCAATAACCTTTGTGCCAGCATGAACACCCACCGATACAGGTTGCACTCTATTAGAAACCTCTTGAACCCCATCATGAAAATCTAAATGCACTGTGTTTTCAGTACCATGAGTAACATTGGAGCTCTCAACTTGCTTGTCATGCAATACATATGCCTGTTTCAAATGATAAGCTACAATGTCCCTTTTAAGTTTGTTCTGCTTCCTAGCCACAATCGATGCCCGATAACTGTCGGCCTTCGCCTCTACAACATTATATAACGTAATGAAATCCTTGTAACACCCAAAACTTTTAATCTTTTGATCAAGTTGTTTAATAAGTTCCTTGGTGGTTTCAAGTTCATTCGTATAGTGTTACTAAGCATCCCATCATGGCTAAACCCGTATTGTTATAAAGACTATCAATTGTCTGCTCAAATCATCCCCAGCAGTAACACAATTTGGAAACTTTGCTACACGCAAATCCAATGGCACAATCTTTCGAGAAATACATTCTCCCAAATAGGAGATCTCTAAATCCAACATGACATACTTAAGCACCATCTTCTCAAGCTTGTAAGTACTATTTTTGCAGTTTGTACTGTCAATATAGCCATTTTCATTAGATGACTTACTTGCTTCAATATCCAACACATCCGGTCGTGTGTCCACAAAAGGATTAGAATGCTGTTGACAAATATAATCCCAAACTCCGACTGAGTTCGCCCCTTTAACATTGCTGTTATCGTTGGACGCCAGTATAACTGCCGTCTGTGAACGGCTGGTAGTTGGTGTGACGTCACTTCGTCCCTCGATCACCACAACATTTAAAACAGTGGCAAAAGAGGAATTTTCATCTTTTTTGCCTACAACATCCGATAGGCAAACCGAACTTTGCCCAGAACCACTAGGACAAGTGTCGGAACTGATATCTTTAGTGTTCATGTGTTTAAAAGTATCTTTAACAATTTTAACAATGAAAGATACAAGATGTCCTTCAAGGATGCATCTGCAGTCCTAACATATGGGTTGTCCTGCCTCAGGCAGCCCTTCGGTCGGCCGGATTCCAAAGTCTGGGTCTGGCCTCGGCTGATGTCGCACTTCACCCGACGTCATAGCTGCTGTGAATTGGGTATAAAGGCATCAGCCGACGCCATTTTCCTCAGTCTTTCTTGCCGCGTGGTGCCCGAAGCAGAAGCTGTTCGCAAGTGCCGGTCGGTCAGATCCAGAGATTTCTACTACCGAAGACTTCTAAAAAGCTAAGTACCCCGTTGGGGACTCTTTCTTGCCTCAGCCGATGTCAGAAAAAGTAAATAATTGTTTAACTTGTGGGAAACAAATACCTCATAAGGATTTCCAGTCTTACTGCCTTCCTTGCTTAGGCCCAGACCACGACGTATCAGCTTGTCTAGCCTGTGCTTCCTTCAACCGACGGACACTTAGACGTCGGTCGGAGTTTGTGGAGGAGTTTTTTGGTCCCGCTTTTGCTTACAAAATGCCGTCGGAGACTCCGACTTCACAATTAGCTAAAAAGCGTAAGGAAAAGGACTGACACTCGCGGTCCGCGGTTTCGGCCGAAACCACGGTTAAGCCAACCGCGAGTGTCTCGGTTTCGGCTGAAACCGAGTCCTCGGTTCTTCCTTCGGCCGAAAGCATACCTCCGACAGCCGAGGCCTCACACAGCATGGCTGAATCTGCTACTGAAATTTCTCCTGCTGTAGCAGGCCCACAGGATTTATCAGATACTATTCCATTAGACATATCTACTCCTGCACGTGGAGCTGCTAGGCCCCCTGCATCTATGTCTATCAAGGCTTTTTCTAGGGCTAAAGCAGCTAAATCTTCTAAGGCCTTGCCTGCTAAAACCCCACACAGGCCTACCTCTAGTTCCCAAATGCTCAGCCTGGCTGAGGATCTCATTTCTTTGATCAGGGGATCCCAACCTCACCCAGACAGGGCCTCTCAACCCCCTCCAGAGAAGAGGCCTAGAGCAGAGCCCCCCGATCCAGTTTCTACTGACTACTCCTCGGATGAGTCAGAAAACTCAAACCCTCCAGAAGGCCCCTATTCTCCATATAAGGATTCTGATGCAGAAGACTCCATTCCTTCTGCCTCTCCTCCTGAGGAATTTTCTTTTGGGGAAACCTTACATGCTATGAGAGAGCAATTTCAATGGCAGGGCCAGGATTTTTCAGATTCAAGGAAAAGGCTAAGGACCTTTTTACATTTACCACAGCATAGGCCTTTAGCCATTCCTCCAGTACTAACAGTTGTGGATGATGCATTTAATGATGCCTGTACTGCTCCTGGCTCTCTTCCCCCGGCCCCTGCTAAACCCGACAGATATTACAGGGTCCCGGACACACACTTTCACTTGTATAAGGCTCCTATTGCAGATCCTGAAACCATTTCACAGGGCCCCAAAGCTGTAGCAGCTGCCTCTGCCAAAACCCCTCCCTCTGAAAGAGAATCTAGAGCATTAGAGATGGGGTAAAAAGTTTATACTTCTGCTACTCTTTCGGCTAGGGCCTTAAACTGTCAATTCCACATGATTCAGTATCAGGAATTTTGTTAGACCAGCTAAATAAAAACTGTCCTCTCCTGAACCTATAGACCGTAAGTCCCTTCAGGATTTGGTACATAACACTCAGCAGGTCAGTAATCATTCCTTAAAATGCGGCTATGATGCACTGGAGGCTTCCTTTAGATCAGCTATGACTGGAACAGTGATCAGAAGGCATGCATGGTTAAAAGAGCAATCCTTACCAGACCATGTAAAGTCAAAGCTCCTAGATGCTCCCATGGAGAAACAAAGTTTGTTTGGCTCCCCTGCACAGCAAGTGCTAAAGAAGGTGGAAGAAAAAGCAAAATCTGTACAAACAGTCAAGGATTTCTTACAGGTCCAACCTCCGAGGTTTAGTAGAAATTGGCCTTCGAAGACTTGGTCATTTCCAGACACCTCCAGAGCACAGAGAGGCAGAAATAGGCGCCCAAGAGGCAGAGGTCATTCCAGAGGTGCCTACAGGGGACGTCAGTGGCAGCCTAACAACCAGAGAAGTACTGCCACAGATTCAGCTACTACCACTTCCACAGGACAGACACAATGACTTGGCTCTGATACCGCCTACCAGGGAACAACTGGAAGCACCCTTAGGCGGAAAGCTAGCCTTATTTTCCGTAAACTGGCATTACATTACAGGAGACAAATGGATTTTACAGACAATAGACAAAGGCTACAGGTTTCACTTCCACACTCTACCAAAAAGAGAGGAATGCCAAACCTTCCACCAAACCAAAAAACAAACGCTCTAGGACAAATCAACCACTTACTAAGGATGAGAGCTATAGAAAAGGTACCACCTATGGAACAAGGACAAGGATTTTACTCCAGACTTTTCCTGGTACCAAGAAAAGAAAACCAATGGAGGCCTATTCTCGACCTGTCCGCTCTGAACACATATCTCATTGTTCCAAAATTCAAAATGCTGACCCTACAGCAACTTCTTCCCATGCTGGGCAAGGAGTCTTGGCTGGTGACTCTAGATCTCAAGGAGGCATACCTGCACGTCCCTATACGACCAGATTGCAGAAGATACCTCAGATTTCTTGCAGGATCAGAGCATTATCAATTCTCAGCATTGCCCTTTGGCTTATCTACTGCGCCCAGAGTATTCACGAAATGCCTGGCATCAGTAATTGCTCATTGCAGGCTTCAGGGAATTCAGATTTATCCATACCTGGACGACTGCCTAATACAAGCGGACAACACCACCAAATTAACACAAGATTTGGAAAAGGTTATACAACTGCTGCAAGCCCTGGGATACACAGTCAATATGAAAAAGTCAAGGCTGGTACCATCCCAAAGGATAACATTCTTGGGTGCAGAACTGGACACTTCAAATCAAATGGCATTTCTCACAGCAGAAAAGCAAAAGCAACTACCACTCTATTTCATGGCATTATCAACACAGAACTAGCTAACAGCAAGGAAAGTCCTGCAAGCCTTGGGTTACATGGCATCCTGCATAATATTGATTCCACATGCCAGGCTGCATATGAGGAAGTTGCAATGGTACCTAAGGAATATATGGTCTCAACACAAGCACAGCCTAGAAGCCCAGATTCCAATAATCCCATGCCTGAAGCAAGAATTCCTGTGGTGGGCTCAGGCCTGTCAGTTGAACAGAGGACTGCCTTTCCACAAACCTCACCCAAGCCAGACTATCACCACGGACGCCTCGGACCTAGGCTGGGGGGCACACATGGTGGACAAGTGTATACAAGGCCCATGGACACAAGACCAGCTGAACCTACACATAAATCAAAAAGAGATGCTGGCAGTGAAACAGGCAATTCAGACATTCAGACCGTTTCTTCAACAGGGTCATTTGCTGATAAGGACGGACAACACCACAGTCATGTGGTATATCAACAAACAAGGAGGCACACACTCATCCTCAATGCCGGATGGCAATGGACCTGTGGAATGTAGCCCTGAACCTCAACATTCAGCTCCAGGCCATATTTGTACCAGGAAAAGAAAATATTCTAGCAGACACCTTAAGCAGAACTACCACGGATGCCCACGGATGGATGCTGCATCCAGACATCTTCAAATCCATTACAAAGAAATGGGGACTACCAGAAATAGACCTGTTCGCATCCCCACACAACCACCAATTGAGGAAATTCTGCACAAGGGCATACCACCCACTTGCTTGGAAGGTGGACTCCCTCTCCTTCAGTTGGGAAAACCTGACAGCATATGCGTTCCCACCTCTTCCTTTGATGCACAAAGTGCTACTGAAGATCAAAGAAGATCGCCCAAGGATCATCCTGATAGCTCCAGACTGGCCGAGGCAGCATTGGTACCCGCTACTGAGGAGTATGTCTCGGACACACGCATGGCCTCTACCTCTAGTTCCTTTACTGCTAACACAGAACAACTTCAAGATCCTACATCCAAACTTGAAAACACTGCAACTAGCTGCTTGGAATATTACATAAAACAAAATAACCCAGATTTATCCCAGAGGGTTAAAGACATTATCCTGGAGGCTCGCAGACCCTCCACAAGGAAGACTTATTCAGCCAAATGGAAAAGATACCTCATTTGGAGTACAGCAAAAGGAGAAAATGTATCATTAGCAAACATAGCTAACATCCTGGAATATTTAGCAGAACTTTTCCACAATGGCCTGTCTTACTCCTCCATTAAGATTCATGCATCAGCAATTTCAGCAGAATACAACATGGATCCTCCAGTCTTCTCTCATCCTCTACTCAGGCAGTTTCTGAGAGGAATCAAAAATGTAAAGCCTCCAAGAAAGCCACCTCTACCTACATGGGACCTTAACTTTGTGCTGGAAAAGTTAACACTTCCCCCTTTCGAGCCAGCAGCAACAGCAGAATTACAGTTCTTATCCTGGAAAACTGCTTTCCTACTTGCAATCACTTCAGCAAGAAGGGTTTCTGAATTACAGGCATTAATGGCAGTACAGCCCTTCCTTATCTTCCATCAGGATAGAGTGTCCTTGAGAACTAACCCTACTTTTATGCCAAAGGTGGTCTCTAGGGTATCTTTGAACCAAGCAATCCACCTACCAACATTCTTCCCCAACCCACAGAACAGGGGGGAAAGACTACTGCACACCTTGGATGTACACAGGCAATTGCGCTACTACCTGGACAGAACCAAGAACAATAGAAAAACTGACCAGCTTCTGGTAGCATATTCAGCAGGAATAGAAGGAAAAGCAATTTCAAAACAGACAATCTCAAAATGAATAGGAAATTGCATTAGATTTTGTTACTCCTTTCATGGGAAGACAACTCCAGAAAACATCAGACCTCACTCCACAAGGGCTACAGCCACTACTATAGCTTTCTTACGAGGAGTGGCTACCAAAGACATTTTAGAGGCTGCTACTTGGAGCTCCGTGCATACATTTGCCAAGCATTATAATCTGCCTTTATACTCCAGATACCGAGCAGGTTTTGCCACTGCTGTTTTGCAAGGGATCTTAACTACACCATAACCTTTTTAGTGCCTCCTCCCCCAGTTTGGCTATGGTATTCTACCCATTTGTTAGGACTGCAGATGCATCCTTGAAGGACATAGTACAGTTTTGTACCTACCATAAATGTAGATGTCCGAGAGGCATGCATCTGCAGTCAGGATTACCCACCCTCCTTCCCCTCTGTGGTACTCCTAGGGTATTTGCCCATCTTGTAGCTAGCTGGGGGAATCTATTATGGTGTATTTGTTTGTAGATATGTACATACATGTTTATTTTTGTGTGCTCTCTACTGTTTGGAATCATTTGCATTTATCCAAATTTAGCCTTCCTAGAGGGCACCTGGCATCTGGGGCAAGAAACACTGAGGAAAATGGCGTCGGCTGATGCCTTTATACCCAATTGACAGTAGCAGTGACGTCGGGTGAAGTGCGACATCAGCCGAGGCCAGACCCAGACTTTGGAATCCGGCCGACCGAAGGGCTGCCTGAGGCAGGACAACCCATTTGTTAGGACTGCAGATGCATGCCTCTCGGACATCTGCATTTATGGTAGGTACAAAACTGTACTTTCAGGGAGTTTGGTGTCCCTCCCAGACAAAAGAACACATCAACATCAGGGAAATGCGAGTGTTGCTCTTAGCTCTACAAGCATTTCACCCGCATCTTTGCTCAGGCTCTCTCAAACTGTTCAGACAACACGACAGTCCTCTGGTATGTGACCGGGGGGTGGGGGTGGGGGTGGCTAGATCCTATCTCCTTTGCAGGTTAGCTTTTCTGGTATTGGGTTTGTTGCCCAGTACCACATGGCTATTCAGGCAGTGTGCATTCCCTCCAACCGGAACCTTGTGGCAGACTCCCTGACTCAGTCCTACGAATGGTTGCTTCACAGGGATGTGTTCCCAGATATAGTCCACCAATTGGGTATTCCTAAAGGAGATTTGCCTCCCCCTGAACAGGCAACTTTCAAACATGTATGCCAGAGTCCCAAGTCCTCTGATTTGGTAAGTAGAAGCCCTCTCCTTTTTTTGGAAGGGAATGTTTCTATATGCATTCCCGCCCCTTCTTTTAATACCAAAGGTCCTGGTTAAGATTCAATAGGACCAACCAAAAATCTTGCTCGTTACTCTCTTTTGGCCAAGACAGCACTGGTTCACTCTTATGCAATTAGCCAAGGCCTATCACCAGAAGTTACCCCACATAGTGAACCTTCTTACATAGAACAAAGGATCCCTAATGCATCCACATCTGATAACTCTACAGCTGAGTGATAGGATGCTAGATGTTTATCGTGTTACACTGCTGCAGTCATTACACTTGGGTTATCCTGCCGTCAGGCAGTCCCTCAGTCGGCCAGAGTTCCAAAGTCTTGGTCCAGCGTCGGTTGCTGTTGCTTCTTCCCTGACATCAGTGCGCCAGGGGTATATAACATGCAGCTGACGTCATTTTCTTCAGTCTTTCTTGCCTCACGGTGCCCGAAGCAAAAGCAGTTCGCAAGTGCCGGTCGGCCGACTCCTAAGATTTTCATTCCGAATCCAGAACCGAAGTCTTCTACAAAGCTAAGTACCTCGTTGGGGAAACTTTTTTCTTGCTTCAGACCGATGTCAGTAAAAATTAATAATTGTATTTCTTGTGGGAAGCAAATACCTCATAAGGATTTCCATTCTTATTGTATCCCATGCCTAGGCCCAGACCACGACGTCACAGGTTGTCTGTTTTGTGCTAGGTTTAACAAGCGCACTATTAAACGTCGGTTTGATTTTGCCCAACATTATTTTTGCAGAAAATTCAATTACACCATGCCGTCAGAACTACAGACGACCATGATACACAAAAAGCGCAAAGACAAGGACAGGCATCCGAGGCCCAAAACTGACTAAGCCTCTTCTAGGCCAGTCACTGGTTCTCCGGTTTTCAGCGAGGCGCCTTCGCAGCCCCTGATGACTGCTTCTTTTGAACCACAGGCCGCCTCTGACTCCCACATGGAGATGGCTGGGCCTTCAGATGCACCAGATTTATGGCCTACCGAGACTAACCCTTCAGTGGGATCCGGAGCAGCTGAATAACCCTCAGCTTCAGAGGGTGTTTTCAGACCTACTCAGCTAACCATTAAATCTTCTGATAAGTCTAAAACATCTTTAAATGCAAAGAAATAACGTCAACATTTACCAGGACAGGCCTCCATGCCTAAGAAACAGATGCTCAAAATGGCCGAAGACTTAATTACCCTGATCATGGGATCCCACCCTCCTCCTGATAAAAGGCCTAGACAGGATGCAGACTATGACTCATCCGACCAGGTGTCCATCTCTTCAGATTCATCCTCCGACCAAGGCTACTCTTTACCCCTTATGAGGATTCTGATGCTGAGGAATCTATTTCCTTCAGCCTCTCCACCAGAAGACTACTCGTTTGGGGAAACCTTACATACCATAAGGGAGCATTTCCATTTAGTGGGCCAGGATTATTCAGAATTCATAAAAAGGCTCAGAGATTTTCTTTTATTACCTCAACACAGACCCCTTGCTATTCCGCCAGTGTGTAGACATTGTGGATGAGGTGTATTCTGAATCCAGTTTAAATCCTGATTCTTAACCTCCTGCTCCAGTTAAGCCAGACAGATACTACAGAGTCCCTGACTCTCACAAATTTCTTTATAAAAGCCCTGTTTCTGACCCTGAGACTATTTCCTAGGGTCCCAAAGGGGTAAAGGCCTCTACAGCAAAAAATCCAGTTCCCTCTGATAGAGATTCCAGAGCATTAGACAGATGGGGGAAGAAAGTATATACATCTGCAACTTTAGCAAAGAGAGCCTTAAATTGCCAGTTTCACATGCTTAAATATCAGCATTTTTTGTTGTCTCAGTTGAAACAAAAAATGCTTCCAAATTCAGATCCTCCTAACTATAAGGAAATGCAGGATTTATTGCATGCAGCTGAACAAGTGGGAGAACATACTTTGCAATGTGGTTTTGATTCATTAGAGGCCTCCTGTAGAGCAGCAGTTACAGGATCTGTCATTCGAAGACATGCTTGGTTAAAAGAGCAGACTTTACCAGATCATGTTGAAGCAAAATTATTGGATGCACCTTTGCAGAAGGATGTTTTATTTGGAGTTAAGGCAGAAGAGGTATTAAAGAAAATGGAGGATAAGGCAAAATCTATGCAAATGGTGAAGGATTTCTTACCGGTTCAGCCTCCTCGATATAGCAGAAATTGGCCAACAAAAAATTGGTCCTTTCCAGCTATAGACAGACCTCAAAGGGGCAGATACAGACGTCCAAGAGGCAGAGGTCAACCACAAGGTTCTTACAGGCCTTGACAATGGGGTGCTTCAACCCAGAAAGAAGGGGAAGACAGGCCTCAACCTTATAAAAAAAACAGCCCCAATGACTTCCCACTACAGCTGCGAAGCACTTCTCTCTTGGCAGCCCACTTGGGGGGGAACTAGCACTTTTCTTTCACAATTGGCATATGATCACCAAAGACAAATGGGTTCTCGATATTGTATCTCAAGGTTACAGGTTCCACTTTCACACTCTGCCAAGGTTAAAAGGAATGCCAAATCTGTCACCAAATCAATGGGCAGAGGCTCAAAGACAAATTTCAGCACTCATGGACATGAGAGCTGTTCAAAAGGTACCAACACAGGAACAAGGACAAGGATTTTACGCAAGACTCTTTCTGGTTCCCAGAAAGGACAAAGCCTTGGAGGCCCATTCTGGATCTTTCTTCTCTAAATACTTACCTGGATGTTCCAAAATTCAAAATGTTGACACTACAGCAGCTTCTTCCCATGCTGGGCAAGAAAGCTTGGCTCATAACTTTGGACCTCAAGGAGGCATACCTGCATGCCCCTATCAGACAAAAGTGCAGAAGATACCTCAGATTCTTAGCTGGTTCAATACACTATCAATTCTCTACATCGCCCTTTAGCTTATCTACTGCGCACAGGGTCTTTACAAAATACCTGGCACCAGTAATTGCATTTTGCAGACAAAAAGGAATTCAAATTTACCCATACTTGGATAACTGTCTTATTCAACAGAGAGCAAAGACATTCTTCTAAAGCATCTGGCGTTTGTGAAAAGATCGCTAATTTGCCTAGGGTACACAGTAAACGAAAAGAAGTCAAAACTAGTACCCTCACAAGAGATAATATTCCTGGGTGCCAGCTTGAATACAACGGCCCAGATGGCTTATCTCACGCCAGACAAGCAAGGACAACTGACTCAGTATTTCCAATTGATGGCAACAAAGACCAAACTCCCTGCAAGAAAAATTCTGCAGGCCTTGGGGTACATGGCATCTTGCATACTACTAATTCCATATGCCAAACTGCATATGAGGAAACTACAATGGTACCTAAAGAGTGTCTGGTCTCAACACTGTCTCAGTTTGGAAACAGTAATACCACTTATTCATTGCCTTCAACAGGAGTTTCGATGGTGGGCTCAAGCCTGTCACCTCAAAAGGGACAGCCTTTCACTCAACCCACAGCCAGGCAAACACTGACAACAGATGCTTCGGATTACGCCTGCGGAGCACACATGGCAGGAAAATGTATTCAGGGCAAGTGGCCCGCAGAACAAAGGCATCTTCACATCAATCAAAAAGAGATGCTAGCTGTACAAAATGTCCTTATAGCTTTCAAGGACCTTCTGCATCCAGGACAACTACTACTAAAGACAGACACCACCACAGTTATGTGGTACATAAACAAGCAAGGGGGCACTCATTCATATCCCCTCTGAAGACGAGCCATGACCTTGTGGAACACAGCTCTAACCTATCAAGTTCATCTGCAAGCACAATTCCTGCCAGGAGAGAAACCACTCTGGCAGACGACTTAAGCAGAAACGTCATGGATCCGCACGAGTGGAAATTACATCCACAAATATTCAAAATGATAACACAGAAATGGTGGAGCCCAGACATAGATCTGTTTGCATCCCCATTGAATTGCCAGCTACAGAAATTCTGCACAAGGACTTACCACCCACAAGCATGGAAAGTGGATGCCCTCTCATTCAGCTGGAAAAACCTACAAGTATATGCCTTCCCACCTCTACCTCTCCTTTCAAAGGTACTCTTAAAAGCCAGATAAGAAAAGCCAAAGATGATCCTGATTGCCCCAGACTGGCCACGCCAGCACTGGTACCCAATCTTAAAGAACTTGGCATCCACCATGGATTTTGCCTCAAATCCCACATCTTCTGACTCAGCAAAACAATCAGATACTTCACAGTCAGCTCAAGACTTTAAATTTGGCTGCATGGCAGATTCCTTAGTCAAGCAAGCAATGCCTCTCTCCAAAGCCGTTATGGATGTCATTCTGGAGGCTAGAAGGCCTAGCACCAGGAAAGCCTATTCGGATAAATGGAAGAGATTCTGTGCCTGGAACCAGGCTCACAGCCTTGACCCTCTTGTCCCAAATATTCCTCAGATACTACAATACTTAACTGAGATGCTGGACAAAGGCCTCTCCTTTTCATCCATTAAGATCCACGCCTCTGCCATCTCTGCTCATTACAACACAGACCCACCAATTATTTCTAATCCTTTGCTAAAACAGTACCTCAGAGGGGCTAAAAACATAAGACTGCCCCGTAGAGCACCAACTCCAACTTGGGACCTCAACTTCATCTTGGAAAAATTAACTTTGCCTCCTTTTGAGCCAGCTAACTCAGCAGACTTAAAATAAGTCTCTTGGAAAACTGCTCTGCTCCTGGCAATAACCTCAGCACGAAGAGTTTCAGAACTACAGGCACTAATGGCAGTGGAACCTTTCATCATTTTCCACCAAGTCAGGGTGTCTTTAAGAACAAACCCTACTTTTATGCCAAAGGTGGTATCAAGTGTGGCTCTAAACCAAACTATTCACTTGCCAACTTTTTATCCAAATCCACAGAATAAAGGGGAGAGACTTCTGCATTCCTTAGACATACACAGGCAGTTACGCTTCTACTTGGACAAAACAAAAGCTTTCAGGAAAACTGAGCAATTGTTTGTAGCATATGCTGCTGGAGCACAGGGAAAAGCCATTTCAAAACAGACCATTTCAAAATGGATAGCGCACTGTATACGCTTCTGCTATACACACCATGGGAAAGCTGTACCTAACAGCATTAGGCCTCATTCCACCAGGGCAACAGCCACTTCAACTGCCTTCCTCAGAGGAGTATCTACCAAGGACATTTTGGAAGCAGCAACTTGGAGTTCTGTACGTACCTTCACCAAGCATTACCATCTGCCTCTTTACTCTAAATCCAGAGCTGGCTTTGCCACTGCAGTGCTACAGGGCATTATAGCCACCCCTTATGCCTTATAGAACCAGCGACTCAACCCCAGCTTTGGGATTCTACCCAAGTGTAATGACTGCAGCAGTGTAACACGATGAACATAGTACAGTTTTGTACCTACCATAAGTGTAGATGTTCGAGTGTATACACTGCTGCAGTCTAGGTTACCCTCCCTCCTTCCCGTCTTCCTTGCTGGTACTTACCTAGGGCCTTCTACCCTTTGCTAACTATGGGGAGTATTTGCTGGTAAAGTTTTTGTTTGCTTTTCTTATGTATGTTTTATTAGCAGTTTACATTGCCTACCTTTTTGGGGGCACCTGACATCTGGGGCAAGAAAAACTGAAGAAAATGGCGTCGGCTGCATCTTGTATACCCCTGGCGCACTGACGTCAGGGAAGAAGTGACAGCAACCGACGCAAGACCAAGACTTTGGAACTCTGGCTGACTGAGGGACCGCCTGACGGCAGGATAACCCAAGTGTAATGACTGCAGCAGTGTATACACTCGAACATCTACATTTATGGTAGGTACAAAACTGAACTTTCTTTTCAGACCCCTGTCCTTTGAGGACATGTTCAGGGTTTTGCAGGAGGCCCGAAAACCCAATACTAGAAAGCTTGTGTTTCCAAATGGAAAATTTCACTCTGGTGTCTCTCTAAGAATCAAGACCCACTGACAGTGGGAAATCCCAGTGGTTCTGTCGTGTTTTCATGAATTGCTCTCTGCTGCATTGGCTTATTCTTCTGTTAAAGCACATATGTCTGGTATTTCTGCTTGTTTTTCTCTCCCTCCCCCCTCCAGAGTCCAGATTTGAAGTGAAACAATTTCTTAAGGGTGTTCTTCACATTAGGCCTCCCAGGAAACCTATTCTTCCTCATTGGGACCTTAATATTGTTTTAAAAAAATTGACCCTGGCCCCTTTTGAGCCCACATCTTCGGCCACCCTAAAACATGTTCTTTGTTTTTTTAGTGGCCTTGACTTCAGCTGGAAGAGTGTTGGAGTTGCAAGCTCTTATGGCTTCACCTCCATTTTTGGCCTTTCATAAGGACAGGGTATTCTTGAGAACAAATCCTTCTTTTATGCCGAAAGTGGTTAATGAGTTATCCCGTAACCGGTCCATTCAATTATCCACCTTCTTTATAGGTTCATAGGTAGGTACTGGGCTATCTGCCCAAAGGCATATATTAGCCCAGCCACGTTGTGTGGTATTCACCACCCCTTTGGTTAGTTCCGTAGGCCCTTGATATAGCAGCTAGTTCTACTTCTCCCCAAAACCACAGTGAGAAGGTACTGCCCTCCTTAGATGTACATAGACAGCTTTCCTGAAAACATTGGAGAACATGAAGATCTCTCCGAACACCATTATATTGGGCGACTTCAACTACCCAAACATTGACTGGGAGCACTACTCAAGCCCCAGCACCTTAGCCCAAAGATTCCTGGAAATTATAAACTCAGATGCTATGGAACAACTAGTCACCGCTCCCACAAGAGGGGACAACATACTAGACCTGATCATTACCAACATGAGGACTCTATGCTCCACACCAGAAATATATCCCTCACTGGTAAGATCAGACCATAAATTAATTTCACTGGATGTCCACATCCCGACCCCACCCCCAGCCCAGAAAACCACAGTGAAAAACTTCTCAAAAGCGAACTTCTCACTTCTCAAAACCAAAGTGAAATCCTTCAAGGCCCCAGGGCCAGTGGAAACTACGGCCCAAACTGCAGAATCTTATATAAACGCATTCTACGGACATCTCCAGGAATGCATGGATCATGCTATCCCAAACAAAACCAAGACCCAATCATCCAAAGGCAGGCGTCCAGTCTGGTGGACCCCTGCCATAAATAAACTGTGCAACAGAAGGAGGAAGCTACTACATGATAGAGCAAAATCCCTAATAGGGAAGGCATCTCTGATCAGTACTAGCAAAAAATTACGAAACCTCATAAAATCCTCCAAGGCCAGCTTCGAGAGAAAAATTACACAGGACACCAAAGACAATCATAAGGCTTTTTTCAGTTATGTTAGAAACCTGGGATGCAACTCCCAGACTTGTTCTGAGTTGATTCTAAACGACAAAAAATACACTGAACCCACAGACATCGCCAATATCCTGGCAGACAGGTTCAGTGCAAACTTCTCCACCCCCTCCCCCCAAAAGAGCAAGTATCTATCCTGGCAGAAGGCTGCCTCCCAAACATCTCAGATGTTCAAGTGAAGGCTGCCTTCTCCAAAGCAAAAAAACACTGCTTCCATGGGACCAGATGGCATCCCAGGTTGCGTCCTACATGAACTACAAGAGGAACTAATCCCTCAAATAAAACCGCTATACAATCTCAGCCTCACTACAGAATATGTGCCCACAGAATGGCGTACAGCAACAGTGGTCCCACTCCACAAAGGTGGAGCCTCTACGGACCCTGGAAACTATCGCCCCATAAGCCTGACTAGCTTAGTCTGCAAGGCTATGGAGAGGATCATCATGGAGCTCATAAACAAAGACATTGGGGACCTACAGACACTAGATCCTACCCAGTTCGACTTTGTCAAGGGCAGAATCCTGCCTTTTGAACCTGGTTGACTTCTTTGAAACAGTCACCAAAGCCATAGATGAAGGGAAGGTAGTCCACACAGCCTATCTGGACCTTGCAAAGGCATTTGACACAATACCCCACTCGGGCATCATAGATAAGCTATCCAGCTTAAATATAAACCCCTATGTCACAAGATGGGTCGCAAACTGGCTCAAAGACAGAACCCATAGAGTGAGAGTTGCTGGAGCCATGTCAGACTCGAAACCGGTCACAAGTGGCGTCCCACAGAATTCTGTCCTGGGACCACTCTTGTTCGGTATATACTTTTCCAAGGTACAGGCAAACGTGGGAGGACTATGGCTCGCCAAGTTTGCAGACGACTGCAAACTGGGTGCCATCATCAACTCTCCAGCTGACACAAACATCCTTCCAAAAGGTCTCAGAGACAGATAACTTGTGCCAGCGCCATGGTTTAAAGCTAAATGCCAAAAAATGTATAGTCATACCCTTTGGCAAAAACAATGTGCCCACAAATTACCACATAGGCGGAAACCCATTAAGTACAGAGAAAGTTATTAGGGACCTGGGGACCCAAGTTGATAGCAATCTCTCCTTTGAAAACCACATTGCCAAAGTGGTTAGAAAGACCTTCTACATAGCTCACCTCATCACGAAGGGTTTCACATCTAGATCAAGAGAGGTAATCGTGCCCCTTTATTCATCCTTCATCAGGCCCATCATAGAATACAATGCCCCTTTTGGGATGTACATTACTTGACACCTGCAGCAATTAGAAAGACCCCAAAAGTATCTCACCAAGAGGATCAAGGGTCTAAGACAGATGCCATATGCTGCTCGGTTTAAAAAACTCCAGCTCTACTCAGTTGCATACCGCCTACTTCGAGGCGATCTATGCCTGACATACAAAGCTATGTCAAATCCAGAATTAATGGACATGCTCCACCTCAGTAAATCTAAATCCCTTAGAGCCACACGCTCGAGGGACTTAAACCTCAGCACAGAAATAAATAGACCTTGCTGGAGGGACAGGTTCATAACCCAGAGGCTCCCTTCACTCTGGAATAGAATTCCAGTTCATGTGAGGCAGAGCACCTCACTGAATCTCTTCAAGAAGAATCTCGATAAGTGGATGGGGGATCGTAGGTTTGTCCCAGGGATTACTCCTGTGTCACTATTAGACAGAGGGACAGTAAACTAAACCTTAAAAAAGGGCACAGTATACTCAAATCAAGGGGTGGCGTAAGCCATACAAAATCGGGCTAGGCTTATAATTGCCCCAGGGCAGATAGCCTAGTATGAACCTATGAACCTATGACAGCTTAACTTTAGTCCTGTTAAGATAAAATCTGTCAGGAAATCTGATTAACTATTTGTGAACTTGCATCCCAGGGCTCTGGATTTACCCGTTTCCAAGCAGACTATTCCTTCTTGGATTTGTAAGACTATTTCCCTTTGTTACATGCTCTATGGAAAAGGCCTCTCTTCACCTGTGAAGGCCCATTCTACCAGAGATGTGGCTTCCTGTAAGGCATTCTTCAAGGGTTTAGAAAACAGCGCCATCCTTGAAGCAGCCACCTAGTCATTCTATTCATAACTTTACCAAGCATTACAAACTGGATGACATCTCCAGCTCCAGAGCCAGATTTGCGAAAGGAATTTTACATGGCTTCTTTGAGAGCTCCTGTGCTCCTTCCTGCTCCCTCCTTTTTTCTTGAGTTTTGGCACTCTCCCTCAGGTTATGAATACTGCATCACAGTAAATAGATGGACATAGACTAGTTGCGTAAAATCTTACCATAACCATAGATGTCCTTCAAGAATGCAACTGCAGTCATAACATATGGGTTGTCCTGCCTCAGGCAGCCCTCGGTCGGCCGAATTCCAAAGTCTGGGTCCGGCGTCGGCTGGTGTCGCCTCCTCTCCGACGTCACAACTGCTGGAGTATAAAGGCATCGGCCGATGCCATCTTCTTCAGTCTTTCTTGCCGCGCGGTGCCCGAAGCAGAAGCAGTTAGCAAGTGCCGGTCGGTCAGCTCCTGTGTTTTCAGTACCGAAGTCATCTAAAAGCTAAGTACCCCGTTGGGGAACATTTTTCTTGCCTCAGCCGATGTCAGAACAAATTGAGAAAGTTAATAATTGTTTGTCTTGTGGTAAACAAATACCTCATAAGGACTTCCATTCTTACTGCCTTCCTTGCCTGGGCCCAGACCACGACGTCTCGGCCTGTGCTGCCTGTGCTTGCTTTAATAAGCGCACTCTCAGGCGCCGGGCAGAATTTGCCAAAGACTTTTTCGGTGAATCTTTTGCGTATATCATGCCGTCGGATCAACCGACAACTCAATCTGCCAAAAAACGAAAGGACTGGGACCGACATCCTCGGCCCGCGTCCACCACCGATGCTACGCCTAAACCCTCCGCTAGTGCTTCGGTCCCTTCGGAAGCGGTAATTCAACCGCTCCAGGCCGACGACACAGCGTTAACACGACCTTCGGTCTCGGAGATCTCTCCGGTGCCGGTTGTTGATTTTCCTCCGGAAACCGAAGTTCTGGATCTACCCGACACCATTTCTGTAGACATGGTTACTCCTGCACGTGGGGATGCTAGGCCTCCTGTATCCATGTCCATTAAGGCCTTTGCACGTGCTAAGACCGCCAGCCAGGCCAAGGCCCATCCTAAACCTGCTGCTCAGGCTCCTTCTGATAAACAGATCATGTCTCTTGCTGCAGATCTTATTTCTCTTATCAGGGGGTCTCAGCCTCATCCAGACAGAGGTTCTCGGCCACCTGCAGAGAAAAGGCCCAGAACAGAGCAGGCTGACAACCTCTCTTCAGATGAAGCCTCTGGGGATTCTGAGCATTCTGATACCCAAGAAGAATCCTTCCAGGCCTACGAGGACTCTGATGCTGAGGAATCAATTCCCTCTGCCTCCCCTCCAGAGGATTTCTCGTTTGGTGAAGTCCTGCATTCTATGAGGGAACATTTTAAATGGCAGGGTCAGGAATTCTCTGATTCCAGGAAAAGGTTACTTACCTTCCTCAAGCTTCCCCAGCACAGACCTTTAGCTATTCCTCCAGTTATGGATGTTTTGGATGATGTTTTCTCTGACTCCAGTGCTAACCCTGATTCTTTCCCCCCTGCTCCTGTCAAGCCAGACAGATATTATAGGGTCCCTGACACTCACAAGCATCTCTTTAAGGCCCACTCTGTGGATCTAGAAACTATTTCACAGGGCCCCAAGGGAGTGGCTACTTCCACTGCCAAAAATCCACTACCAGCGGACAGGGAAGCTAGGTCCTTGGAGAGATGGGGTAAAAAAGTTTATACCTCTACCACCCTAGCCTTGAGGTCACTCAACTGCCTTTTTCACATGTTTCAGTACCAGGATTTTTTACTGGATGATTTACAGAAAGAGTTAGCCTCTCCTGAACCTATTGGTAGGAAGGCATTGCAGGATCATATACATAACACTCAGCAGGTTAACAACCATTTTCTTCAGTGTGGTTATGATGCATTGGAAGCTTCATGCAGGGCAGCTATGACTGGGGCTGTGATACGTAGACATGCTTGGTTAAAAGATCAGTCTTTGCCTGACCATGTTAAAGTAAAGTTACTGGATGCACCTCTGGAAAAACAGAAGCTTTTTGGTGCTAATGCACAAGATGTGTTGAAATCCATTGAGGAAAAAGCTAAGTCAGTACAGACGGTCAAGGATTTCCTTCAGGTTCAGCCACCCAGATTCAGCAGAAACTGGCCTTCAAAGAATTGGTCCTTCCCAGGCTCTGACAAGTTTCAAAGGGGAAAAAGCAGGCGTGCCCGAGGTAGAGGGCAAAACGAGGATCCTACCGGGTCCGCCAGTGGCAACCTCCAAATCAAAGAAGTGACGCAGACAGCCCAGCTGCACCACAAGGACAATCACAATGACTTGACTTTCATACCGCCTACAAAGGCTCAAAGAGAAGCACCTTTGGGTGGAAAATTGTCCTTATTCTCAAATAACTGGCATATCTTAACCAGGGACAACTGGATACTGGATTTAATAGACAAGGGTTACAGATTCCACTTCCATACTTTACCAATAAGACAAGGCATGCCAAACCTGCCACATCATCAAAGGGCAGAGGCACTCACTCAAGTTTCAAAGCTGTTAAGTATAAAAGCAATAGAAAGGGTTCCTCCTCAGGAACAAGGCCAGAGATTTTATTCAAGACTGTTCCTTGTTCCAAGAAAAGAAAACAAATGGAGACCTATACTGGACTTGTCAACTCTAAATACTTTTCTCATTGTGCCAAAGTTCAAAATGCTGACGCTGCAGCAACTCCTTCCCATGCTGGGCAAGGGGTCATGGCTGGTCACTCTGGACCTCAAGGAGGCATACCTGCATGTCCCAATCAGACAAGGCTGCAGAAGATACCTCAGATTTCTTGCAGGGACAGAGCATTATCAATTCTCAGCATTGCCGTTTGGCTTATCTACTGTGCCCAGAGTGTTCACGAAATGCCTGGCATCAGTAGTGGCACACTGCAGACTCCAGGGGATTCAAATATACCTCTACCTGGACGACTGCCTCATACAAGCAGACAACAAACAAACCTTAAAAGCAAACTTGGACTATGTCATTCAACTACTGCAGGCCTTGGGATACACAGTCAACATTCAGAAGTCAAGACTAGTACCATCCCAGCAGATTATTTTCCTAGGAGCCAAACTGGACACAAACTCAAATGGCCTACCTCACAGAGAAAAAACAACAGCAGTTACCAGAGTACTTCAAAGGCCTAGCAAAACTCTCCCAGCTGACTGCAAGGAAAATCCTGCAGGCCCTGGGGTTCATGGCATCTTGCATTCTTCTGATACCTTTGGCAAGACTTCATATGAGAAAGCTGCAGTGGTATTTAAAAAGCTTATGGTCTCAACACAGCCAAAGCCTAGAGGACGTAATCCCACTTATTCCATGTCTGCAAAAGGAATTTTTGTGGTGGGCTCAAGCAAGTCGGTTAAACAAAGGCATGTCTTTCAACAGACCTCAAGCAGGTCAAATGATTACAACAGACACCTCAGATCATGGATGGGGGGCGCACATGGAGGGCAGATGCATTCAAGGTCTATGGACACCAAAGGAAAGACATCTGCACATAAACCAAAAAGAGATGTTGGCAGTGATACATGCAATCGAGACTTTCGAAAAATCACTACAACAGGGACATTTGCTAATAAGGACAGACAACACCACTGTCATGTGGTATATAAACAAGCAGGGAGGCACTCATTCTTATCCCCTCTGCAGACTAACAGTGCTTCTCTGGGAAAAATCCCCGAGTCTGAAGATACACTTGCAATCCCAGTTTGTGCCAGGCAAGGACAATGTACTGGCGGACAAACTGAGCAGAAATTTCTTGGATCCACACGAATGGATACTGCATCCTCACATGTTCTCACAACTAACAAAGACATGGGGAAGACCGGACGTAGATCTCTTTGCTTCCCACTTAAATCATCACCTGGAAAAGTTCTGCACAAGGACCCACCATCCTCTAGCCTGGAAAACGGATGCTCTCTCCTTCAGCTGGAATTCCCTAATAATTTATGCATTCCCTCCTCTACCTCTGCTGACCAAGGTGATACTGAAGATCAAAGCAGAACAAACCAACAGGCATTCTGATAGCTCCAGACTGGCCAAGGCAACACTGGTACCCATTGCTGTTGAGCATAACTCGGACCAGACCGTGGCCCCTGACCATATGGCCCCTACTCCTATCACAACACAATTACAGGACTGTCCATCAAGACCTGAAAACATTGCATCTGACAGCTTGGAGGTTACCATGACTCCTACAGCTGTCTCTCTTTCCAAAACAGTTCAAGAGATCTTACTGGAAGCACGCAGACCTTCCACCAGAAAAACCTATTCAGCCAAGTGGAAGAGATTCACCATCTGGAATGCCAACAGGGGTCAGGACACAACATTACTGAGTATACCTCAGATTTTAGAATACTTGGCAGAAATGTTTCATACTGGACTCTCATACTCTTCTATACAGATTCACGCCTCAGCAATCTCAGCAAAATACAATTGTGACCCACCAGTGTTTTCACATCCTTTACTAAGACAGTTCCTAAGAGGGATAAAGAATATCAAACCTCCCAGAATACAACCAGTACCTGCATGGGACCTCAATTTCGTTTTGGAAAAATTAACTCTTCCTCCTTTTGAGCCAGCAGCAACTTCAGAGATGCAATTTCTATCATGGAAAACGGTATTCCTATTGGCATTCACATCTGCAAGAAGAGTCTCGGAGATACAGGCACTCATGGCAGTGCCTCCCTTCCTCATTTTTCATCAGGACAGAGTTTCTTTAAGAACCAATCCTACATTCATGCCAAAAGTTATTCCAGGGTGTCTCTAAATCAAGCTATTCACCTGCCTACTTTCTTCCCCAATCCTCAAAATAGGGGGGAAAAACTGCTGCATACTTTGGACATACACAGGCAACTATGCTACTAGGACAGAACTAAGGCCACCAGAAAGTCTGACCCAACTGTTTGTTCTTTGCTGCTGGAGTACAAGGAAAAGCAATCTCCAAACAAACATTTTCAAAATGGATTGGACACTGCATCAGATTCTGCTATTCTTTCCATGGAAAAGGTGTGCCAGCCAATATTAGGCCACATTCCACCAGAGCTATAGCCACATCCACAGCTTTCCTAAGAGGAGTGGCAACAAAGGACATCTTAGAGGCTGCTACATGGAGCTCCGTGCATACATTTACCAAACACTACAACCTGCCCTTATACTCCAGATCCCGAGCAGGCTTTGCTTCGGCAGTCCTGCAGGGGATTTTAGCTACACCATCCCTCTCTTAGTTCCATCCACCCCCAGTTTGGCTATGGTATTCAACCCATATGTTATGACTGCAGTTGCATTCTTGAAGGACATAGTACAGTTTTGTACCTACCATAAATGTAGATGTCCGATAGATATGCAACTGCAGTCGGATTTTCCCACCCTCCTACCCCTCTGCAACCTTCTTTATGGGTCCCTACCCCTATTCCTATTAGCTGGGGGTATCTCCTATGGTGTATCTGTTTATTACTGTTGTGCATGTTTGGAATTTCTTATACATTCACCAAATTTAGCCTTCCTAGGAGGGCACCTGGCATTGGGCAAGAAATACTGAAGAAGATGGCGTCGGCCGATGCCTTTATACTCCAGCCATTGTGATGTCGGAGAGGAGGCGACACCAGTCGACGCCGGACCCAGACTTTGGAATTCGGCTGACCGAGGGCTGCCTGAGGCAGGACAACCCATATGTTATGACTGCAGTTGCATATCTATCAGACATCTACATTTATGGTAGGTACAAAACTGTACTATGTCCTTCTCTTCACTGCTGCAGAATTCTTTCCATCCCTCCTTCCCCCCGGTCTGTTGTTTTGCTTGGATGTACTGACCACGCAAATCCTTAGTATGGCATTCTTCTTGGGGTATTCACTTCTAAGGATGGTACGTGCGTATATTGCTTTTATGGCATATGTCTGACTGCAGCCCATGTGCGACGTACCGCTTACCCTTTAGTAGTACAAGACTTTTGTATACTGGCTGCCATAGGGTCACCTTGTGGTGAGAGATCCCTCAGGTTATGAATACTTTTTTGAAAATGCGAGGGGTAGGGTAATATGTACGCACACATTTGTATTTTATTTTTATTTCTATTTTTAGTTTTTTGTTTTTATTTCTGTGATGAATATCTTTTGAATGGTATAGTCCTTTCATTGTTGTTTATATGTTGCTATGGAGTTTGATTGGGGGCTTAACTTGTACTTAAGATTTGATTGGTTCGTTTAGCTTTGTATAGTTTGATTTATTGTGTGTAATGAAAGTCTGACGAAGCAATAAGTAGTATTGTGAAATCACTTACAAACTATAAAACAAAGTATTTTATTTGCCTTATTTCAGCTATGAACTTAGACTCCACCTTTCTCACACAAGGCTTATAGTATTTGCTAAACAGACTTAAGTAACCACTTGGAGGGGGTCAGTATGGTTACTGACCAACCCAACTTTCATTTTATGAAGAACCCAAAACTGAGTCAGAATGTCATATGTCAATACCAAATTTGCAGCCTAGTGGTCTTTGAAAAATTTAACTACAATTGTTGCTTTTTTAAAAGTGAGGAAGAAGTGAAATGCTTTAGGGGGCCTTTCTTAGTACTGAGATAGAAACCTGTCATTCAGTCATCAAGTTATCTGTAAATGCTCTTTGTTCTTAATCCTAATCTCTAGTTTAAGTGCCTTCCAACTATTCAACAGGTGGCATAAACAAGCTGCTTCCAAGCAGGAGTAATCCCACATTTGCCCATAGTTGGCATCCGCTCACTTTTTTTTTTTTTTTTAACAGCAGAGTTGTATCTAACCCAAGGTTTGCAATCAGCAGGAAACATGACAATCCAAAAAGTAATGGCTTCAAACTGGGCATGTGAGAAGTTGCTAAACAGTAGAGAATTAGGATTCTGGTCCTCAGGATTCAGTCTCGGATTGTGGAATTTTGAGATTTAGTACTGATCCCATATATATATATATATATATCTATATATCTATATATCTATATATATATCTATATCTATATATATCTATATATCTATATATATATCTATATATATATCTATATATATATATATATATATATATACACACACACACACACACACACACACACACACACACACATAAAATCACACACACACACACACACATATATATATATATATTTATATATATATATATATATATATATATATATATATATATATATATATATATATTTTTTTTTTTTTTATAAATATATATATAATGATGTTCTTTGTCTCACATTGCTGCAGTCATAACCTGTGGGTAGTCCGCTGTCCTCAGTCGGCCCGAATACCAAAGAGCTAAGCTGGCGTCGGTCATTGTCGCCCAGAGCTGACGTCAGTACGTAGTGGTACTTAAGCGCATGACCGACGCCATATCCTCAGTCTTTCTTGCCGCGTGGTCCGAAGCAGAAGCAGCGTTTGCAAGTGCCGTTCGGCGTTCTGAAATTTTCATTTATCAAGTTTCAGACCGAAGACCAAGTTGGGCTAAGTACCCGCTAGAAATTTTTGTCTTTTCTTGCCTCAGTTATCCGGATGTCAGAAAAAGTTAATAATTGCATTTCTTGTGGGAAACAGATACCTCATAGGGATTATCATTCTTTCTGTATTCCTTGCTTGGGGCCTGAGCACGACGTGGTCGGGTGTCGCTTTTGTGCTAGATTTAATAAGCGCACCATTAAACGTAGATTAGACTGTGCCAGGCTTGTTTTCGGTAAACGGTGTAACTATAACATGCCGTCGGATCTTTGAGGTCTAAACCGGATGAGTCGTCCGTTGCGGACGCCAGTTCTTCGGAGCCTCCGGTTGAATCTGTGGATCCTGCCGAGGGTTCGGCTGAATCCCAGGGGGAACCTTTACTTTTGCAGGAGTTGGCCTCTCAGGAGTTAGGCCCAGATGAGGGTGCTTCTCAGGTATCTGTAGTTCCATCTTTACAAAAGGTTATTAGGCCTTCTACTTCAGTGGCTAAAGGCCATGCTAAGGCCAAATCTTGTCTTGTTGGCTCTGGTCATAGTTCTAGCTCTCCAGCCCCTGTTCCTAAAAAGAATATGTTGAAAATGGCAGAGGACTTGATTACTTTGATCAGGGGTTCTATGCCCCCCCCCCCAGAGAAGAGGCCTAGGGTGGAGCCAGATTTAGAGGGAATGGATCATTCCTCAGACTACTCTGATTCCTCAGCTGAAGAAATTCAGGATTTCCCTTCCTATTCAGATTCGGATGCAGAGGACTCCTGTCCTTCTGCTTCTCCTCCAGAGGATTTTTCTTTTTCTGAGACTTTACATTCCATGAGGGAACATTTCAAGTGGGAAGGTCAGGATTTTTCAGATTCTCGGAAAAGGCTTAGGGAATTTTTGTTTCTGCCACAACATAGGCCCTTGGCTGTTCCTCCTGTCTTAGATGTTGTTCAGGATGTTTTTTCTGAATCTTCCCTTAATCCTGATTCTTTGCCTCCTGCCCCTGTTAAGCCAGACAGATATTACAGAGTTCCAGAAGCACATAAGTATTTGTACAAGAGTCCTAGAGCTGATCCGGAAACTATTATTTAAGGTCCGAAGGGTGTTAGGGCTTCTGTGGCTAACAATCCAGTTCCTTTGGATAAAGATTCTAGAGCGTTAGATAGGTGGGGGAAAAAGTGTACACCTCCTCTACGTTAGCTATGAGGGCTTTGAATTGCCAATTTCATATGCTGAAGTATCAGAACTTTTTGTTAGGCCAATTGAAATCTAAGGTGGATGCTTTATCTGAGGGTATAGAGTGTAAGGAGCTCCAGGAGTTGGTTCATGCATCAGATCAAGTTGGCAAACATTCTTTGCAGTGTGGTTTCGATGCTCTTCAGGCTTCATCCAGGGTGGCTGCTACAGGTTCAGTTATTCGTAGACATGCCTGGCTTAAGGATCAAATTTGTCAGAGCATGTTAAGGCTCGGATTTTGGATGCTCCTCTACAATCTGAAGTACTTTTTGGTCCTCCTGTGGAATCAGTTTTGAAAAAGATGGAAGATAAGGCTAAGTCTATGCAGGCGGTCAAGGATTTTATGCAGGTGCAGCCCCCTAAGTTTAGTAGGAATTGGCCTGCTAGAGGATGGTCTTATCCTCTTCGGATTATCAGTCTAAGGGCAGGTCTAGACGTGGTAGAGGCAGGGCTCATGCTCAGGGTTCTTTCAGACCTAGGACTTGGAGTTCTCCTGCACAGTCTTCTGGTGAGGGCAGGGGTCAGCCCTTTCGTAAACAGACCCAATGACCTGTATCTTCCGCTGCCAGACCCTTCTTTACTGGCAGCTCCTCTAGGAGGAAAGTTGGGACTTTTCAAACAAAACTGGCATTTGGTCACCCAGAACAAATGGGTGTTGGATATAATAAATCAAGGTTACAAGTTTTATTTTCACACTTTTCCTCCTTTCAAAGGCATGCCGGATGTGCCTCCTCAGCAAAGGCTGGAGGCTCAGGAGCAAATTTCTTTGCTTTTGCAGATGAGGGCAATTCAGGTGGTCCCTCCGTCAGAAGTAGGCCTAGGATTTTATTCCCGTCTTTTCCTAGTGCCAAAGAAAGGAAACACTTGGAGGCCAATTCTGGATTTGTCCATTCTCAATACCTACCTAGACATTCCAAAGTTCAAGATGTTAACATTACAACAACTTCTGCCTATGCTAGGCAAGGATCACTGGATGGTAACCCTGGATCTCAAAGAGGCCTATCTTCACATTCCTGTCAGGCCCAGCTGCAGGAGATTCCTGAGATTTCGGGCTGGTACTTCTCATTATCAGTTCTCTGCATTGCCCTTTGGTTTATCTACTGCTCCCAGGGTATTCACAAAAGTTCTGGCTCCTGTAATTGCTTTCTTCAGACAGAGAGGAATACAAATTTATCCTTATCTGGACGATTGCCTGATTCTTGCTCAAAACAAAGACAAGTTACTACAACATCTCCAGTATGTAATGGCAGTTTTAAGGTGCCTAGGGTATTCTGTGAACGAAATAAAGTCCAGTCTAGTGCCCTCTCAGGACATGTGCCTTCTGGGTGTGAGACTGAATACAGCTTCTCAGATGGCATTTCTGACCCCGGACAAAGAACTCTTCATCTATACTTCCAGCAATTATCAGTAATGTCCAGGCTGACTGCAAGGACAGTCCTTCAAGCCTTGGGGTTCATGGCATCTTGCATTCTAGTACTTCCCAATGCCAAACTGCATATGAGGAAGCTACAATGGTATCTCAAAAGTGTGTGGACTCAACACTGCCACGGTTTGGACACTGTCATTCGGATTTTACCTTGCATCCAGAAGGAATTCTTGTGGTGGGCTCAGGAATGTCACCTAAACAGGGGACTCTTTGTGACCCAACCAGAGGCGAGTCAGATCCTAACGACGGATGCCTCGGACTTGGCTTGGGGAGCACACTTCAATGGGAAATGGATACAAGACATGTGGCCTCCCAAACTACTACATTTGCATATCAACATGAAGGAGATGTTAGCAGTCCAATTTGCCTTGATGGCCTTCAAGGACCTACTTCAGCCGGGACAGGTGTTGATTCAAACAGACAACACAACAGTCATGTGGTACATCAACAAGCAGGGGGGAACCCATTCCTACCCTCTTTGCAGACAAGCAATGATATTGTGGGAGACTGCTCTGAGTTTGCACATCCATCTTCAAGCACGGTTTCTGCCAGGAGCACAGAACTCCCTAGCAGATGTATTGAGCAGACAAATTGTGGATCCCCACGAGTGGAAACTGGACCCTCAGGTTTTCAAACAGTTGACCGTGGCTTGGGGACCTCCAGACATAGATCTGTTCGCTTCTCCACTGAATTTCCAACTGCCAAAATTTTGCACAAAGATGTTCCACCCAAATGCTTGGAAAGTGGATGCTCTATCTTTCAGTTGGAACAACCTTCACGTTATGCTTTCCCCTCTGCCTCTTCTTCCCAAGGTACTCTTGAAAGTCAGGCGGGACAAGCCTTGCATGATTCTAATAGCACCAGATTGGCCACATCAGCATTGGTATTCTCTGCTGAGGAGTTTAATTCAGGAGCCTCCTTGGCCTTTGCCACAGATTCCTCATTTGTTATCCCAGTCAAACAATCATTTTCTCAATGTCAGGGTGCAGTCCCTGCATCTAACAGCCTGGCGTATTCTGTAATGGAGCCGGTGGGGTCTCAGCTTCCTCAACAGGTTTTGGATGTCATTTTGGAAGCCAGGCCTAGTACCTAAAAAGTTTATGCTGATAAATGGAGGAGATTTTTTCTTTGGAGCACAGCGAAGGGCTTTGATGTTTCAGTACCTAATTTGAGTTTTGCACTACAGTATCTTACTGAATTACTGGACAAGGGTTTGTCATTCTCTTCTGTGAAGGTTCATGCTGCAGCCATTTCTGCTCACTATGATTGTGACCCTCCTTTATTTTCTCACCCTTTGTTCAAACAATTTCTTAGAGGGGCAAAATATAAGACCCCCACGTAGAGCTCCTACTCCTTCCTGGGATCTCAATTTTGTGTTGGAGAAGCTTACTTTACCTCCTTTTGAACCTGCAGCTATGTCTGAATTGAAGTTTTTGTCTTGGAAGACTGCTTTTTTGTTGGCAATTACTTCTGCTAGGAGGGTATCTGAATTGCAGGCACTCATGGCAGTTGAACCCTTTCTGATATTCCATAAGGATAGAGTTTCTTTGCGTACTAACCCTACTTTTATGCCTAAAGTGATTTCTAATGTGGCCTTGAACCAGTCTTTTCATTTGCCTACTTTTTATGCTGATCCCCAAAATAAGGGGGAAAAAGTCTTGCATTCTTTGGATATCCACAGGCAGCTACGTTATTATTTGAGCAGGACTAAAGAGTTCAGACAGACTCAACAGTTATTTGTTTCCTTTGCTTTGGGTTCACAAGGGAAACCTGTTTCAAAGCAAACTGTTTCTAAGTGGATCGGTCAATGTATTGCTTTTTGTTATTCTCATCATGGGAAGGAGGTTCCTGCTGGGATCAGACCTCATTCTACCAGGGCTACTGCCACATCTACTGCTTTTTTGAGGGTGGTAGCTACTAAGGATATTTTGGAGGCAGCTACTTGGAGTTCAGTACACACTTTTACTAAGCATTACCATCTCCCTCTTTATTCCAAGTCCAGGGCTGGGTTTGCCACTGCAGTTTTACAGGGCATGTTAGCAGCTCCTAATGCCATTTAGTTTGCCAGCCTCCCTTTTCCTTTGCTTTGGGATTCTACCCACAGGTTATGACTGCAGCAATGTGAGACGAAGAACATAGTACAGTTTTGTACCTACCATAAATGTGGATGTTCGAGGATCTACATTGCTGCAGTCCAATTATCCCTCCCTCCTTCCCCTCTATAGTTTGTGGTTGCTGTGTTTCTTTTTGGGATACTCTTTATTTCCACACTGGTGGTTGTTGGGCGTTTACTATTTTGGCTCTGACCTTTCTTTTGTAGGCCTTCTGACATCTGGGGCAAGAAAAACTGAGGATATGGCGTCGGTCATGCGCTTAAGTACCACTACATACTGACGTCCGCTCTGGGCGACAATGACCGACGCCGGCCTAGCTCTTTGGTATTCGGGCCGACCGAGGACAGCGGACTACCCACAGGTTATGACTGCAGCAATGTAGATCCTCGAACATCTACATTTATGGTAGGTACAAAACTGTACTTTTTATATATATATATATATATATATATATATATATAAAGTATTTTTTTTTCTTATAGAACCACAGTGGTTCATATCCAAGAATAGTAAATTGCCTATTGCTTTCTTAACCAATTCCACCAGTATATTTTCTCTAACTTTGAAGAGAATACAAGTAAAACTGATAGGTTAACAGTTTTGATCATCTGTGGACCCACCACAAAGGAGAGAGATCACTGCAACTTCTTGCCATATGCTGAGGACAAAACCTGTGGAAAAAAACATTTGTTAAATGTGCATGAAATTTACAAAGTTTAGCTCAGTACTGCTGAAAAAAATATGCAAGTGCTGTCCCCATGGCTAATGCAGATAAAACTCTTATGATGATCTGTTTTCAAATAGTAGTCTTGGGAGCCGAAGTAACCAGCTTGTGGGCTTGGGGATGACAAAAAAGCAACTGATGCCTGACTGCCCTTACTGGGGGGCAAGTGGTGGTTTGATCACATGGCAGAAGGTAACCTGATTGACAGAGAACAAAGTAGTGGACCTAGTGCAAGGTCTAGGACATGAAGTCCTAGACAACTAATGCTTTGCACTGGAATGCACTTGAAAATGAGAGGGGTATAGTAATATATAGACACATATTTGCATTTTATTTTTATTTCTGTGATGAATATCTTTTGAATGGTATAGTCCTTTCTTTTTTGTTTTTATATGTTGCTATGGCATTTGATTGGGGACTGAACTTGTAGTTAAGACTTGATTGGTTAGTTTAGCTTTATATAGTGTGATTATTGTGTGTAATGATGAAAGTGATGTCCTTCAAGGATGCATCTGCAGTCCTTACAAATGGGTTGTCCTGTCGTCAGGCAGCCCTTCGGTCGGCCGGATTCCAGTGTCTGGGTCCGGCTTCGACTGGTGTCGCACTTCACCTGACGTCATCGCTGCAGTTTTTCAGGTATAAAGGCATCAGCCAACGCCATTTTCCTCAGTCTTTCTTGCCGCGTGGCGCCCGAAGCAGAAGATGTTCGCAAGTGCCGGTCGGTCAGATCCAGAGATTACTACTACCGAATACTACTTCGAAGACTTCTAAAAAGCTAAGTACCCCGTTGGGGACTCTTTGTTGCCTCAGCCGATGTCAGAGAAAGTGAATAACTGTTTATCTTGTGGTAAACAAATACCTCATAAAGATTTCCACTCCTACTGTATACATTGTTTAGGCCCAGACCACGACGTAGCAGCTTGTCTAGCCTGTGCTTCTTTTAACCGACGGACGCTTAGACGTCGGTCGGAGTTTGCTGAACAGATTTTTGGCTCTGATTTTGCCTACATTATGCCGTCGGATCCTCCGCCAACGCAAATTTCCAAAAACGAAGAAAGGACCGACATCGCGGTCCGCGGTTTCGCCGAAACCGCGATTAAACAAACAGCGGCGTCTCGGTTTCGCGAAACCGAAGCGGTTCTTTCTTCAGCCGAAACCATGCCTTCTACCGAGGCCTCCTCTAACCTGGTAGAATCGGCTTCTGAAATCCAACCTTCTGTTGCGGTTTCTCAGGAATTATCATACACTATTCCCCTGGATATTTCAACCCCTGCACGTGGAGCTGCCAGGCCTCCTGCAGCCATGTTTATTAAGGCCTTTGCCAGGGCTAAAGCAGCCAAAGCTTCAAAACTGTGCCTGCCAAACCCCTCACACAGGCCCAGCACTAGCTCTCATATGCTTTCTTTGGCTGAGGATCTAATTTCTTTAATGTGGATCCCAGCCTCATCCAGACAGGTCCTCTCCCACCTCCAGAAAAGAGGCCTAGAGCAGAGCCCCCTGAACCAGTATCCACTGATGATTCCTCTGATGACTCAGAACATACAGACCCTCCTGAGGCTTCTTATTCTCATTACGAAGACTCTGATGCTGAAGAGTCCATTCCTTCAGCCTCTCCACCTGAGGAATTTTCCTTTGGGGAAACCTTGCATGCTATGAGGGAACAATTTCAGTGGCAGGGCCAAGATTTCTCAGACTCCAGAAAAAGGCTTAGAACCTTTCTACATTTGCCACAACATAGGCCTTTAGCTATACCTCCAGTTCTTTCTGTTGTAGATGATGCATTTAATGATGCTTGCACTGCTCCTGATTCATTACCTCCGGCTCCTGCTAAGCCCGATAGGTTCTTCAGGGTCCCGGACACTCATCACCATTTATACAAGGCCTTTGCAGATCCAGAGACTATCTCCCAGGGCCTAAAGCTGTAGCAGCTACTTCTACAAAACCCTCCCTCTGAAAGGGAATCCAGGTCCTTAGAGATGGGGTAAAAGTTTACACTTCTGCTACCTTGTCAGCTAGGGCTTTGAACTGCCAATTTCATATGATTCAATATCAAGAGTTTATGCTTGATCAGTTAACTAAAAAGCTGTCCTCTGAAGAATCTTTAGATAAAAAATATGTTCAGGAAATGGTACATAACATACAACAAGTTAGTAACCATTCTTTAAAATGTGGCTATGATGCACTGGGGGCTTCCTTTAGATCAGCCATGACTGGCACAGTTATCAGGAGACATGCATGGTTGAAAGAACAGGCATTACCAGACCATGTCAAATCAATGCTTTTGACTGCACCCATGGACAAGGTCAATTTATTTGGTTCCCCTGCTCAGCAGGTACTAAAAAAGATGGAAGAGAAGGCGAAATCTGTACAAACGGTGAAAGATTTCTTACAGGTTCAACCTCCAAGGTTTAGCAGGAACTGGCCCTCCAAGAATTGGTCCTTTCCGGACTCCTCTAAGACACAGAGAGGCAGGAATAGGCGTTCTAGAGGCAGAAACCAATCCAGGGGTGCCTACAGGGACGCCAGTGGCAAGGTAACAACCAGCAGGCACGGACGCAGCCACCACCACTACAACAACTCAATCACAGTGACTTGACAGTGGCACCGCCTACCAGGGAACAACTAGAAGCACCCTTAGGCGGAAAGCTAACCTTATTTTCAAATAACTGGCATTGCATCACAAGGGAAAAATGGATTTTGCAAACTATAGACCAAGGTTACAGGTTCCATTTCCATACTCTACCAGGGAAGAGAGGAATGCCAAACCTACCACCTACTCAAAGGGCAGAAGCTCTAAAGCAAATATCTCAGCTATTAAGAATGAGAGCTGTGAAAGGTACCATCTATGGAGCAAGGAAAGGATTTTACTCCAGACTCTTCCTGGTACCAAGGAAAGAAAACAAATGGAGACCCATTCTAGACCTGTCCGCTTTAAACACATTCCTCATTGTTCCAAAATTCAAAATGCTGACCCTACAGCAGCTTCTTCCCATGCTGGGCAAGGAGTCTTGGCTGGTAACTCTAGATCTCAAGGAGGCATACCTGCACGTCCCTATATGACCAATTTGCAGAAGATACCTCAGATTTCTTGCAGGATCAGAGCATTATCAATTTTCAGCATTGCCCTTTGGCTTATCTACTGCGCCCAGAGTGTTCACGAAATGCCTGGCATCAGTAATTGCTCATTGCAGACTTCAGGGGATCCAAATTTATCCCTACCTGGACGACTGCCTGATACAAGCGGACAACAAAAGCAAGCTAACAGAAGACTTACAAAGAGTCATTTACCTGCTGCAAGCCTTGGGATATACAGTCAATATAAAAAAGTCAAGGCTGATTCCATCCCAAAGAATAACCTTTCTGGGTGCAGAGCTGGACACATCAAAACAAATGGCATTCCTAACTGCAGAAAAGAAAGAGCAACTACCTCTCTACTTCTTGGCATTAACAAAGCAGAACCATCTAACTGCAAGAAAAGTTCTACAAGCTCTAGGCTTCATGGCATCCTGCATAATTCTGGTCCCTCATGCCAGACTGCATATGAGAAAGCTACAGTGGTACCTAAAGAATTTGTGGTCCCAACACAAGCACAGCCTAGAAACCAAAATTCCAATAATCCCATGCCTGAAGCAGGAGTTCCTATGGTGGGCTCAGGCCTGTCAATCAAACACAGGATTGCCCTTCTGCAACAGTCAACCAAGCCAAACCATCACGACAGATGCCTCAGACCTCGGTTGGGGGGCACACATGCTGGGCAAGTGCATACAAGGCTTATGGACTCAAGACCAGCTGCGCCTACACATAAATCTAAAGGAAATGCTGGAATTAAAATTGGCAATCCAGTCATTCAGACCATTTCTCCAAGAAGGTCAGTTGATAAGGACAGACAACACCACAGTTATGTGGTACATCAACAAACAGGGAGGTACACATTCATATCCTCTATGCCGGCTGGCACTGGACCTATGGGATGTGGCCCTGAGCTACAACATTCAGTTACAAGCAATTTTTGTACCGGGAAAAGAAAACATTCTAGCAGACATATTAAGGAGAACTACCACAGATGCCCACGAATGGATGCTACATCCGGACATCTTCAAAGCCATCACAAGAGAATGGGGATTACCACAAATAGACTTGTTTGCATCCCCACTCAATCACCAGCTAAAGAAATTCTGCACAAGGACGTACCACCCACTTGCTTGGAAGGTGGACTCCCTATCTTTCAGTTGGAAAGGAGCATGTCTCGGGAACAAATATGGACACTACCCCTGATCCCATTACTGTTAACACAGAACAACTACAACATCCTGCATCCAAACCTGAAAACTCTGCAGCTAACTGCCTGGAACATTACATAACAGCAATTAACCCAAATTTATCCCAAAGGGTTAAAGACATAATCCTGGAGGCTCGTAGACCTTCAACAAGAAAGAATTATGCAGCAAAATGGAAAAGATATCTCATTTGGAGTACTGCAAAGGGAGAAGATGTGACACGGGTAAACATAGCCAACATCCTGGAGTACTTGGCAGAGCTCTTCCACACAGGCCTGTCCTATTCCTCCATCAAGATACATGCATCAGCTATTTCAGCAGAATACAGCTTGGATCCTCCTGTCTTCTCTCATCCTCTGCTCAGACAGTTTCTGAGAGGAATTAAAATGTAAACCTCCCAGGAAACCACCATTGCCAGCATGGGACTTGAACTTTGTGCTAGAAAAATTGACACTTCCCCTTCGAGCCAGCAGCAACAGCAGAATTACAATACTTATCCTGGAAGACTGCTTTCCTGCTGGCAATAACTTCAGCAAGAAGGGTCTCTGAACTACAGGCATTAATGGCAGTGCAACCCTTCCTGATCTTCCATCAAGATAGAGTGTCCATGAGAACAAACCCTACATTTATGCCTAAGGTGGTATCCAGAGTGTCATTAAATCAGGCTATCCACCTACCTACATTCTTCCCAAACCCACAGAACAGGGAGAAAGACTCTTGCATACCTTGGATGTACATAGACAATTACGCTTACTACCTGGACAGGACTAAGTCCAATAGAAAAACTGACCAGCTTCTGGTAGCATATGCCACAGGAAAGGAAGGAAAACCAATTTCAAAACAGACAATCTCCAAATGGATTGAAATTGCATTAGATTTTGTTACTCCTACCATGGAAAGAAAACTCCAGAGAACATCAGGCCTCACTCCACAAGGGCTACAGCCACTACCACAGCTTTCTTACGAGGAGTGGCTACCAAGGACATTATAGAGGCTGCTACTTGGACCTCCGTGCATACATTTGCCAAGCATTACAGTTTACCTTTATACTCTAGATCCCGAGCAGGTTTTGCCACTGCTGTTTTGCAAGGGATCCTAGCTACACCATAATCTCTACTTTTTTTCCTCCTCCCCTTGTTTAGCTATGGTATTCTACCCATTTAGGACTGCAGATGCATCCTTGAAGGACATAGTACAGTTTTGTACCTACCATAAATGTAGATGTCCGATAGGAATGCATCTGCAGTCAGGATTACCCTCCCACCTTCCCCTCTGAGGTACTCCTAGGGTATTTGCCATCCTTCAGCTAGCTTGGGGGGGATCTATTATGGTGTATTTGTTTGTATATATGTACATACATGCTTATTTTATGTGTTTGCTCTCTACTATTTGGAAACATTGGCATTTATCCAAATTTAGCCATCCAAGAGGGCACCTGGCATCTGGGGCAAGAAACAGAGGAAAATGGCGTCGGCTGATGCCTTTATACCCGAAAAACTGCAGCGATGATGTCGGGTGAAGTGCGACACCCAAGCCGGACCCAGACTTTGGAATCGCCGATCAAGGGCTGCCTGACGACAGGACAACCCATTTGTAAGGACTGCAGATGCATTCCTATCGGACATCTACATTTATGGTAGGTACAAAACTGTACTTTCTTCGTGTTTCACTGTTGCAGTCATCACATTTGGGTTTATCTGCCTGCTGGTAGCCCTCAGCCAGCCTGAATACCAGAGTCTTCGGATTTCTGCGTCGGATGCTGTCGCTTCTTCCCTGACATCAGGTCGTCAGGGGTATAAAACATGCAGCCGACACCATTACATTAGTCTTTCTTGCTGTGCGGTGCCTGAAGCAGAAGCAGTTCGCAAGTGCCGGTGCCGTCTCATGAAATTTTCGTTTTCGACCCGAAGTCTTCAAAAAAGATAAGTACCCTGTTGGGGATCTTTTTTCTTGCTCCAACCGATGTCAGTAAATTAACAATTGTCTTACCTGTGGAAAGCAAATACCTCTTGGAGATTTTCATTCTTACTGCATCCCCTGTTTAGGCCCAGACCACGACGTCCCTCGCTGTCGGTTTTGTGCCTTGTTCAATGCCTGAACTATTCGTCAGGCTATTTTTACAGCCAATTACTTTCGTACTCTATCTGCGTACTCCGAAATGGCTTCATTAAGCCATCTGACTACCTATCTTCCGAAAAAATGTAAGGATAATGACAGAGACAGACCGCGTAGGTCCAGACCTGCCAACGACGCTTCCGTTAAGTTAGTCGACAGTCCTCCAGTACTCAGTGAGGCGCTTTCACAGCCCCTGATACCCGCTATTTCAGATTCGCAGGCCTCTACTGAGACCCGTTCAGAGTCTGGTATGCTGCGAGATGCTTCTTCGACTATGGAACCTGCGGATGTCTCTACCTTGGATGGGTCCGGAGCCGCTGTGCAGGCACCGGCTTCCAAGGGTGTATTCAGGCCTACAGACATTCATATTAAACCAACGCCATCGTTTCGATCCAGAAGTTCTGAATTCCTCAGGCCAAAAACTCGTACTATGCCTAGAAAACCAACGACCAAACCGCAGGCTCAGGCCCATATGCCTCAAAAACAAATGCTTAGAATGGCTGAAGATCTTATTATTTTAATTAGGGGAGGCCAGCCTCCACCCCCCCCCCCCAAGCGACCTAGAACTGATTTTCTTTCTGATTAGGAATCTGATATTTCTGCTCTTTCTGATTACCAGGATTTGCCCTTATCTACTTATGAGGATTCTGATGCAGAGGATTCAATTCCCTCTGCTTCCTCTCCAGAAGATTTTTCTTTCAGTGAAACCTTGCAATTTCTTGGGGAGCATTTCTGCTGGGAAAGCCAGGATTACTCTGAGTCCAAAAAGAGACTTAGGGAATTCTTACTCCTGCCTCAACACAGGCCTTTACCTATCCCTCTTGTTCTGGACATTGTAGATGATGCTTTCTTGGAATCTAGCCTTACCCCAGACACTTTGTCTCCATCTCCCAGAAAACCTGATTAGCACTACAGAGTACCTGACTCACAAGTTCCTCTTCAAGAATCCTTCTGCGGATCCACAGACAATTTCCGGAGGACCAAAAGGCATTAAGGCTACTGCTGCCAAAAATCTTACCACTTCTGATAGAGATTTTATAGCCTTAGACAGATGGGGTAAGAAGATCTACACTTCTGCTACTTTGGCCATTCGGGCTTTAAATTGCCAGTTTCATATGTTAATGTGTCAGCAGCATATTATGGGACTACTTAAACTGAAAATGATTTTGATTCCTGACTGTGCTGAACACAAAGAATTGCAAGATTTAGTGCATTCTGCAGAACAAGTTGGCAAACATACTTTGCAATGTGATTTTGACGCTTTAGAAGCATCTTGTAGGGCTGCTGTCACTGGGTCTGTACTTACAAGGCATGCTTGACTTAAGGAACAAAACTTGCCAGATCATGTTAAAGCTAAATTACTGGATGCTCCCTTAAACCAAAACCGCCTTTTCTGCAACAAAGCAGAAGTTGTCCTCAAAAGGATGGAGGAACAAGCTAAATCTGTGCAAACTGTTAAAGATTTCCTACAAGTACAGCCTCCTAGTTTCAGTAGACATTGGCTTTCAAAGAACTGGTCCTTTCCAGTCCCTTCCAGGTCATCTCCATCCAAACCCAGGAACAGCAGACCACCTAGGCTACAGTCTCAGGCTACGCACAGATCTAAGCAGTCGGGGGCTCCCACTTCCAAAGCAGGGAGTAGTAAGCCACCCCCCTGTGGAAAAATGGCACAGTGACTTAATCCTTAACCCTTACAAGCACTGCTCATCTACCTGCTCCCTTAGGAGGAAAGCTCTCCCTGCATGCAAAAAACTGGGAACTCATTACCCAGGACAGTGGGTTTTGATCAGTTTCCCAAGGATACAGATTCCACTTCCACACACTACCAACCCCAAATGCTTGGCCAGACCTACCCCCAAATCAATGGGTGAGGCCCAACAGCAGGATGATGTTCATCGTGCATACAGCTGCAGTCATAACAGATGGGTTCTCCTGCCGTCAGGCGGGTCCTCGGTCGGCCGAATTCCAAAGTCTAGGTCCGGCGTCGGTTGTAGTCGCTTCTTCCTTGATGTCAGTGCGACATTGGTATAAAAGAACCAGCCGACGCCATTTTCTTCAGTCTTTTTTGCCGCGCGGTGCCCGAAGCAGAAGCAGTTCGCAAGTGCCGGTCGGCCAGCTCCTGAGATTACAAAAAATTTGGAAACCGAATTCTTCTTAAAAGCTAAGTACCACGTTGGGGAAACTTTTCTTGCCTCAGACCGATGTCAGACAAAGTTAATAATTGTATTTCTTATGGGAAGCAAGTACCACATAAGGATTTCCATTCCCTCTGTATACCTTGTTTAGGCCTTGACCATGACGTCTCGGTCTGTCGCTTTTGTGCTACATTTAACAAGCGCACTATTAAGCGTCAGGCGGAGTTCACCCAGCACTTTTTTGGAAAAGCATTTAACTGTACCATGTCGTCGGATACTCCGACTCTGGTTTTGTCTAAAAAACGCAAAGACAAGGACCGACACTCTAGGTCCGCGGCCTCTATTGACACCACGCCAAAGCCGTCTACACGTGGTCCAGTTCTCAGCGAGGCGCCTACGCAGCCCCTGATTACCGACGACACATCTTTGGTGGTGTCTCCTGTACCCGAGGTCGCAGGCTCCTCGGCCCACACCCTGACTACAGATACCGAAGCCACTCTTAGCATTGAAATACAGAATGTGGACAGGTCCACCTCCACTCAAGGTGTCTTCAGACCTTCCTCTTCTTTCTCCATCAAGGCTTTCACCAAGTCTAAAGCAACCTTGCACCCTAAGAGACCAGCTACACAGGGCCCATCTCCAGGCCCCATGCCTAAGAAACAGATGCTTAAATTGGCTGAGGATTTAATTACTCTAATCAGAGGTTCTCAGCCACCTCTGGGCAAAAGGCCCAGAGTGGAGGAAGATTCCCCCTCCTCTGATCAGGGCTCCATTATTTCAGAACACTCTGATGATCAGGAACAGTCTTACTCCCCTTTTGAAGACTCTGATGCAGAGGAGTCTATTCCTTCTGTATCCCCCTCCCTGAGGATTACTCATTTGGGGAAACTTTGCATACCTTAAGGGAACACTTCCACTGGGAAGGCCAGGATTATTCAAATTCCAAGAAAAGGCTCAGGGAATTTCTTGCATTACCCCAGCACAGGCCTCTGACTATACCTCCTGTCTTGGACATCCTAGATGATGTTTACTCAGAGGCCTGCCTTAACCCGGACTCTCTACCTCCAGCTCCAGTTAAACCTGACAGGTACTACAGGGTTCCAGACTCACACCAATTTCTATACAAAAGCCATGCTGCTGACCTAGAAACCATCTCACAGGGGCCCAAGGGAGTTGAGGCCTCCATTGCCAAAAATCCATTGCCTTCCGAGAGAGATTCCAGATCCTTAGAAAGGTGGTGAAAAAAGGTATATACCTCGGCTACCTTAACCATGAGGGCCTTAAACTGTCAGTTTCATAAGCTAAAATACCAACAGTTTCTGTTATCTCAATTGAAAAGTAAAATGTCACAACCTGAACAACCAGATTTGAAGGAGTTGCAGGATTTGATGCATGGTGCAGAGTAAGTGGGTAAACATACCTTACAATGTGGTTTTGATGCTCTAGAGGCCTCATGTAGAGCTGCTGTTACAGGCTCAGTCATACGTAGGCATGCCTGGCTCAAGGAACAAGCCTTGCCTGATCATGTCAAAGCTAAATTACTAGACGCCCCTCTTCAAAAGGATGTACTATTTGGGGCAAATGCTGAGGAAGTATTACGGAAAATGGAGGAAAAGGCTAAATCTATGCAAACTGTGAAAGAATTTCTGCAGGTTCAACCCCCACGTTTTAGTAGAAATTGGCCTTCCAAAAACTGTTCCTTTCCTGCCACAGACAGACCCCAAAGAGGCAGATACAGGCGCCCGAGGGGCAGAGGGCAATCACAAGGATCGTACAGAGGCAGACAATGGCAAGCTCCTACACAAAGAGGTGGTGAGGACAACTCGCAATCTTTCAGAAAGCAAACCCAATGACTTTCCCATTTGCATGCCAGCCAGGTCTCAAATGGCAGCCCCGTTAGGAGGAAAGCTGGCACTATTCTCAAAAAATTGGCATGTTGTCACAAAGGACAAATGGATCCTGGACATTATAAACGGAGGCTACAAATTCCATTTTCTTACCCTTCCAAAAATGAGAGGCATGCCAAACCTGCCACACAATCAGAGGGCAGAGGCACAAAAGCAAATTTCAGATCTTATAAACATGAAAGCTATTCAAGAGGTACCTACAACACGAACAAGGTCAAGGTTTTTATTCCAGGCTATTTCTGGTGCCAAGGAAGGGAAAAGATTGGAGACCCATTTTGGATCTTTCCATCCTAAACACATTTCTACTCGTACCAAAATTCAAGATGCTCACTCTACAGCAGCTTCTTCCCATGCTGGGCAAGGAGTCTTGGCTGGTAACATTGGACCTCAAGGAGGCATACCTGCATGTCCCAATCAGACAAAATTGCAGAAGATACCTCAGATTTCTTGCAGGTTCAACCCATTATCAATTCTCTGCATTGCCCTTTGGCTTATCTACTGCGCTCAGAGTATTCATGAAATGCCTGGCATCAGTAATTGCCTACTGCAGACTTCAAGGGATACAAATATACCCTTATTTGGACGACTGCCTGAACCAAGCGGACAGCAAGCACATTCTTCTGAAACCTCTGGCTTATGTAATAATTTATTAAACTCTCTGGGATACATAGTCAACAAAGAGAAATCAAGGCTAATACCCTCTCGGAAGATAATTTTCCTGTGTGCCAATTTGGACACAAACACCCAGATGGCCTACCTCACGCCAGAGAAACAGGGGCAACTAATTCAATATTTCAGAACACTGGCAAATTGCACCAGGCTGACTGCAAGGAAAATTCTGCAGGCTCTGGGATTCATGGCATCTTGCATCTTACTAATCCCATGTGCAAAGCTGCATATGAGAAAACTACAATGGTACCTAAAAAACATATGGTCTCAACACAGCCACAGTTTGGAAACAATAATACCACTAATTCCATGTCTGCAAAAGGAATTTCTGTGGTGGGCTCAAGCATGTCAAACAAACACAGGTCTTCCATTCAGCAAGCCCCAAGCAAATCAAGTCATCACAACAGACGCCTTGGACTACGCCTGGGGGGCGCACATGACAGACTGGTGCATTCAGGGCAAATGGTCCCAAAAAGAAAAGCACTTTCACATCAATCAAAAAGAAATGCTAGCAGTAATAAATGCTATTATAGCTTTCAAGGACCTTCTACAACCAGGTCAACTATTGATAAGAACGGACAACACCACAGTTATGTGGTACATAAACAAGCAGGGAGGAACACATTCTTATCCCCTATGCAGACTGGCCATGTCACTTTGGAACATGGCCATGGACTTACAAATGGAGCTACAAGCACAGTACTTGCCAGGCAAGGAAAACACGCTGGCAGACAACCTAAGCAGGAATATGACAGATCCACACGAATGGAAGTTGCATCCAAAAGTTTTTACAGAAATCCAAGAATGGGGAAGGCCAGACATAGATCTCTTTGCCTCCCACAAAAATCATCAATTGAGAAAATTCTGCTCAAGGACCTTCTATCCAAAGGCCTGGAGAGTGGACGCTCTCTCTTTCAATTGGACATCAATGACAGTTTATGCCTTCCCGCCTCTTCCTCTGCTGCCCAAAGTCCTATTGAAGACCAGAGCAGACAGACCAAAGATGATCCTCATTGCTCCGGACTGGCCAAGGCAACACTGGTACCCACTCCTGAGGAGCCTGACGCATTCCCCACCATGGACCCTGCCTCTAATGCCTCTTCTTCTGACTCAGCACAGCTTCAAAACTTTTCACAGTCAGCTAAAAACACTCAATCTAGCCGCATGGAAGATTCCTTATCACAACAGGCCCTACTTTCCAAGGAGGTGCAGGATGTCATTTTGGAGGCCAGAAGGCCATCCACTAGAAAAGCTTACTCCGCAAAATGGAAACGTTTTTGTGTCTGGTATGAGAAAAAGGGCCAGAACCCTGGAAAACTGAATTTACCTCAAATACTACAATATTTGGCTGAACTGATAAGCAGTGGACTTTCGTTCTCCTCCATCAAAATCCATGCCTCAGCCATTTCTGCAGAATACAACACTGATCCACCTTTATGCTCTCACCCTCTAGTAAGACAGTTCCTCAGAGGGGCTAAGAATTTAAGACCTCCAAGGAAACAACCAATACCTGCTTGGGATCTTAATTTCATTCTGGAAAAACTGACTTTGCCTCCTTTTGAGCCCAGCTGCCTCATCAGATTTGCAATATTTGTCTTGGAAAACAGCTTTCCTTCTGGCTATCACTTCAGCTCGTAGAGTTTCAGAACTACAGGCTCTCATGGCTGTCCAGCCTTTTATCATCTTCCATCTGGACAGAGTTTCCTTACGAACCAACCCGTCCTTTATGCCTAAAGTGGTATACAGGATAGCTTTAAATCAGGCCATACATTTACCTATTTTTATCCTAATCCTCAAAACAAAGGGGAGAGATTACTACATTCCTTGGACATCCACAGACAACTGCGTTATTATTTGGACAGAACAAAACCTTTCAGAAAATCACAACAGCTCTTTGTGGCCTATGCGGTAGGAGCTCAAGGAAAGCCAATTTCCAAACAGACAATCTCAAAATGGATAGCCCACTGCACACGCTTTTGCTATTCCTTTCATGGCAAAACTGTACCTACAGGCATTAGAACTCATTCCACCAGGGCCACAGCCACCTCTGCAGCCTTCCTCAGAGGAGTTCCTACCAAGATATTTTGAAGCAGCCACTTGGAGTTCTGTGCATACCTTCTCCAAGCACTACAACCTACCATTATACTCCAACTCTAGAGCAGGCTTTGCCACTGCAGTCTTGCAGGGCATTTTGGCTCCTCCTAGTTCCACCTAGTGCCTACCACCCCTTTCTTAGCTTTGGGATTCTACCCATCTGTTATGACTGCAGCTGTATGCACGATGAACATAGTACAGTTTTATACCTGCCATAAATGTAGATGTTCGAGTGCTAATACAGCTGCAGTCCAGGTTTCCCTCCCTCCTTCCCCTCTAGGGGTATCCTTTTATAGTGTATTTGCTTGCAACTACTGTTTTTTGATTGATTATATTGCATTGCATTACTACATAATTTTATGTATTGCCTTCCTTCTGGGGGCACTTGACATCTGGGGCAAGAAAAACTGAAGAAAATGGTGTCTGCTGGTTCTTTTATACCCCTGTCACACTGACGTCAGGGAAGAAGTGACGACAACTGACGCCGGACCTAGACTTTGGAATTCGGTCGACCGAGGACCTGCCTGACGGCAGGAGAACCCATCTGTTATGACTGCAGCTGTATTAGCACTCGAACATCTACATTTATGGTAGGTACAAAACTGTACTTTCTTCGTGTTTCACTGTTGCAGTCATCACATTTGGGTTATCTGCTTGCAGTAGACATCAAGTCAGCCTGATTATCAAAGTCTTGGGTCCTGCTGTCTCATCTTCCGTGATGTCAGGTAGTCAGAGGTGTAAAGCATGCAATCGACGCTATTAACATCAGTCTTTCTTGCCGTGCAGTGCCCGAAGTAGTAGTAGTTCGCAAGTGGCGGTCGGCAGACTCCTGAAATTTTCGTTTTCGAGTTTCAGAACTGAAGTCTTCAACTAAAGCTAAGTACCCCGTTGGGGAAACTTTTTCTTGCTCTAAACCGATATCAGTAAAAGCCCTGACCATGACGTACCTTGCTGACTGTTTTGTGCCTTATTTAAACCACAAACTATTCGTCGTCTGTACATTTTCGTTTCAAAATATTTTGGTACTCTGTTCAATTATCCAGATACGTCTTCGGTAATCCACCTGACTACCGACATTCCAAAAAAACACAAATATAAAAACAGAGGCCGCCTAGGTCCAAAACTGCGGACGACACTTCTCCTTAGCTAAGTCGCCAGTTTGCTGGTACTCAGTGAGGCGCTTTTGCAGCCCCTGATACCCGCTACTTCAGATTTGCAGGCCTCTACTGAGACCCATTCGTAGTCCGGTATGCCATGAGATGCTTCAGCTGTGGAACCTGCAGATGTTTCTACCTTGGATGGGTCCGGAGCCGCTGTGCAGGCACCGGCTTCTGAGGGTGTATTCAGGCCTACTGACTTGAATATTAAACTGACTCCATCATCTTCTTCTTCTAGGCCTCAAACGCGAACCATGCCTAGGAAACTGATGCCCAGACCACATGGTCAGGCCTGTATGCCTAAAAAACAAATAAGAATGGCGTAAGACCTTATTACTTTAATCAGTGGGAGCCACACTTTTCCAAGAGACCTAGGACTGAATTTACTTAATGATGCATCTGACCAGGGTTCTGAAATTTCTGTCGTCTCTGATGACCAGGATTTACACTTATCTACCTGCGAGGATTCTGATGCAGAGGACTTTATTCCCTCTGCTTCTCCCCCAAAGGATTTTTCTTTTGGTGGAACCTTGCATACTCTTTGGGAGCATTTTCACTGGGAAAGCCAGGATTACTCCGATTCTAAAAAGAGGCTTAGAGATTTCTTACTCCTGCCCCAACACAGGCCTTTAGCAATCCCTCCTGTGCTGGACATTGTTGACGATGCCTTTTCAGAATCTAGCTTAGCCCTTGACTATTTACCTCCTGCTCCCAGAAAACCTGATGGATATTACAGGGTTCCTGATTCTCACAAGTTCCTTTTTAAAAATCTTACTGTGGATCCTGAGACCATTTCACAGGGACCCAAGGGCATTAAGGCTACTACTGCCAAAAGTCCTACCCCTTCTGATAGCGATTCCAGGGCCCTGGATAGATGGGGTAACAAGGTATGCACCTCTGCAACCTTGGCCATCAGGGCCTTAAATTGTCAGTTTCATATGTTAAAGTATCAGCAGGATATTATTGGATTGTTTAAACAGAAAATTATGTTGATTCCGGATTGTGCTGAAAATAAGGATTTACAGGATTTAATACATTCTGCTGAAAATGTTGGAAAACCTACTTTGCAATGTGGATGTTCTTCGTGTTTCACTGTTGCAGTCATTACATTTGGGTAATCTGCTGGCAGGTTGCCTTCAGTCGGCCTGAATTCCAAAGTCTTGGGTCCTGCGTCGGTTGCCGTCTCCTCTTCTATGACGTTAGGTCGTCAGGGGTATAGAACAAGTAGCCTACGCCATTTTCTTTAGTCTTTCTTGCCGTGCGGTGCCCAAAGCAGAAGCAGTTGGCAAGTGCCGGTCAGCCGACTCCTGAAATTTTCACGTTCGAGTTTCAGAACCCAAGTCTTTACTAATTTCTTGCTCTGTACCAATGTCAGAAAAAGTTAATAATTGTATTACTTGAGGGAAGCAAATACCTCATAAGGATTTCCATTTATACTGTATTCCTTGCCTAGGCCCTGATCACAATGTGCCTGGCTGTCGGTTTTGTGCTAGATTTAACCAACACACTATTAAGCATCCGTATATTTTTGCCTCAAAATATTTTGGAAACAGATTTAACTAACCTGAAAGGTCGTTGGATAGCAATCCGACTACCCGGAGTACACAAAAAACGCAAAGAAAAGGACAGTGACAGACTGTCGAGGTTCAAAACAGACAAAGCTTCTCCTAAGCCAGTCGCCAGTTTGCCGGTACTTCAGTGAGGTGCTTTCGCAGCCCCTGATGCCCGCTACTTTCGAGTCGCAGGCCCGTACCGAGACCCATGTGGAGTCCAGCATGCAGCGAGTTACTCAAAGTATTGTACCCACGGATGTTCCTCCCTCGGATGGGTCTGGAGCCGCTGAGCAGGCACCGGCTTCTGAGGGTGTTTTCAGGCCTCAACATTTTTATATAAAACCGATGACAGCTGCAAAACCAAAGACACAAACAACTTCTAAAGCTAAATAACCGATGCATGAGCCCACATGCACAAGCAGCTATGCCTAAAAAGCAGATTATCAAAATGACTGAAGACTTAATTATCTTGATCAGGGGTTCCCAACCCCCTCCTGATAAGAGGCCTAGGCAAGACGCTGATTATGAATCTTCAGATCAGGTTTCTATTTCTTCTGATCAGGAATTATCTATACCTCCCTATGAGGATTCTGATGCAGAGGGATCTATCCCATCTGCATCACCTCCTGAAGATTATTCATTTGGAGAAACCTTGCATACTTTGACGGAGCATTTTCACTGGGAGAGTCCAGATTTTTCAGAATCAAAAAAGAGGCTCAGGGATTTCCTTCTCCCTCAGCACAGGCCTTTAGCCATACCCCCCTGTTTTAGACATTGTGGATGATGCGTTTTCAGAGTCAAGCTTGACTCCTGACTCCTTACCTCCGGCTCCCAGCAAGCCTGACAGATATTACAGGGTCCCTGACTCACACACATTCATTTTTATGTAGAAACCCTGTTGCTGACCTTGAAACTATTTCACAGGGTCCAAAGGGAGTTAAGGCCTCAACAGCAAAAAATCATACCCCCTCTGACAGAGATTCAGGGGCACTAGATAGATGGGGAAAGAAGGTTTATACATCTGCAACCTTGGCAATTAATGCCTTAAACTGCCAGTTTCATATGCTCAAGTATCAACAACATGTTATGGGATTGCTGAAACAGAAAATGATGTTGATTACTGAATGTACAGAAAATAAAGAATTGCAGGAATTATTGCATGCAGCTGAACAAGTTGGAAAACATACTTTGTATTGTGGTTTTGATTCCTTAGAGGCCTCCTGCACGGCCGCAGTTACTGGATCTGTGATTAGGAGGCTTGCCTGGCTAAAAGAGCAAAATTTACCCAATCATGTTAAACTAAATTACTGGATGCACCTTTACAGCATTGATACTCTGTTTGGTATTAAGGCAGAAGAGGTTTTAAAGAAAATGGAAGACAAAGCTAAGTCTATGCAAACTGTAAAACACTTCTTACAAGTGCAGTCACCAAGATTCAGTAGACACTGGCCTACAAAAAAATGGTCCTTTCCTGTGTCCGACAGAGCTCAAAGGGGCAAATCCAGATGCCCTAAAGGTTCTAGATACCAGGCACACTATTCTGACAGGTCAAAGCAATGGGGTGCTTCTATTTCCAAATCTGGAGGAGATAAAGCGCAACCCTACAGAAAACAGTCCCAATGACTTCCCACTGCCATCACCAAGCACTTAACTTTTGGCAGCACCCTTAGGGGGAAAATTAGCACTTCATGCTCAAAATTGGCAGTTAATAACCCAGGACAAGTAGGTGCAAAACATAGTATCACAAGGATACAGATTCCATGTCCATACTCTTTCAGTGGCAAACGGTTGGCCGTATCTGCCAAAAAAATCAGTGGGCAGAGGCACAGAAACAGGTTACGTCCCTCATGGATATGGGGGCTATTCAGCCAGTACCAGAACAGGAAAAAAGAAAAGGTTTTTACTCAAGACTGTTCTTGGTACCCAGAAAGGACTGGGGCCAGTACTGGATTTATCAATTCTGAACACATTCCTGGACATTTCATAATTCAAAATGCCAACTTTGCAGCAGAATCTGCCCATGCTGGGCAAGAATGCTTGGCTGGTGACATTAGACCTAAAAGAGGCATACCTGCATGTCCCAATAAGGGAATCGTGCAGAAGATACCTCCGTTTCAAGGCTGGCTTAATGCATTACCAATTCTCTGCACTGCCCTTTGGCTTATCTACTGCGTTTAGGGTCTTTACAAAATGCCTGGCACCAGTAATTGCTTTTTGCAGACAAATAAGTATACAAATATATCCTTACTTGAACGACTGTCTCATTCAAGCAGAGAACAAGGACGTTCTTCTTCAGCACCTGGCATTTGTGAAAAGGCTTCTAACTTGCCCTAGGGTACACAATAAATGAAAAGAAATCACAACTGGTACCCTCTCAAAAATAACATTCTTGGGTGCAAGCTTGAATACAACTGCCCAGATGGCTTTCCTCACGCCAGACAAACAAAGGCAGCTGACTACTTGCTTCAAACTGATGGCAATAAAAACCCAGTTATCTGCAAGACAAAAACTCTGCAGGCTTTGGGGGTTCATGGCATCCTGCATTCTACTGATTCCATATGCAAGACTGCATATGAGGAAACTTCACTGGTACCCAAAAAGTGTATGGAGTCAACATTGTCACAGTCTGGAAACCATGATTCCTCTCATTCCCTGCCTACAGCAGGAGTTTCTATGGTGGGCAAAGGCATGTCACCAAAACATGGGATGGCCCTTCACTCTACCCCCCTGCCAGCCAAACCTTAACAACATGCGCATCAGATTATGCATGGGGGGCCCACCTGGCGGGAAGATGCATTCAGGGCATATGGACCCCAAAACAAATGCATTTGCATGCCAACATATTTAACCAACTCCACCTTCTATTCTAAGGCTTAAATCTCGATCTAAGTCTAAAAACTGATGCCCAGGTCACATGTTCAGGCCCCTATGCCTAAAAAACAAATGGTCAAAATGGCTGAAGATCTTATTACTCTAATCAAGGGTAGTCAACCCACCCCTTCTAAAAGCCCTAGGACTGAGCTTGACTGAATCTTCTGATCAGGACTCTGTTTCTTCTAATTCTTCCTATGACCTAGATTTGTCCATACCTACTTTTGAGGATTGTGATGCAGAGGATTCCATTCCCTCTGCTTCCGCCCCGAGGACTTTTCTTTTGGGAACACTTTACATACCTTAAGGGAGCATTTCCACTTGGAATGGCAGGAATTTTCTGAATCTAAAAAGAGGCTTAGGGATGTCTTTCTACCTCAGCATAGGCCTTTGACTGTACCTCCTGTACTAGACATTGTTGATGTGTTTTCGGAATCCAGTATGGCCCCTGATTCCCTGCCTCCGGCTCCCAGTAAACCTGATAGATGCTACAGGGTTCCTGAGTACCACAAGTTCCTTTTCAAAAATCCTGTTGCGGATCCAGAAACCATTTCTCAGGGGCCCAAGGGCATTAAGCCTTCTACTGCTAAAAATCCTACCCCTTCTGATAGAGACTCCAGGGTGCTGGATAGATGGGGTAAAAACGTTTATACTTCTGCAACCTTGGCAATCACGGCTTTAAACTGCCAATTGCATATGCTAAAATATCAACAGCATATTATGGGACTGCTCAAACAAAGTGATGTTGATTTCTGACTGTGTGGAAAATAAAGATTTACAGGATTTATTGCATTCTGCTGAACAAGTTGGAAAACATACTTTGCAATGTGGTTTTGATTCTTTAGAGGCCTTTTGCAGGGCTGCTGTTACTGGGTCTGTGCTTAGAAGGCATACTTGGCTTAAGGAGTAATCTCTGCCTGATCATGTTAAAGCAAAATTGGTGGATGCTCCTTTAAATCAGGACCGCCTGCTTGGCAATAAGGCTGAAGTAGTTCTAAAAAAGATGGAAGATAAAGCTAAATCTCTGCAAACTGTAAAAGATTTCTTACAAGTGCAACCTCCAAGATTTAGTAGACACTGGCCTACTAAGAATTGGTCCTTTCCAGCTCCTTCTAGATTCACTCAAGCCAAACCCAGATGCACCAAAAGCACCTGGTTTCAGTGCCAAGGGACTCTCAGAACTAAGCAATGAGGGGCCTCCACTTCCAAATCTGGAAATAACAAGACTCCCCCCTATGGTAAACAGTCTCAATGACTTTCCTTTAAAATTACCAAGCACTTACTTTTAGCCCGCCTTTTGGGGGAAAGATTGCTCTTCAAGCAAAAAACTGGGAACTCATAACTCAGGACAAATGGGTTTTAAATATAGTGTCACGGGGATGCAGATTTCATTTCCGCACTTTGCCAACACCAAACGGGTGGCCAGACCTGCCCCAAATCATTGGGCAGAGGCTCAGAAACAAGTACTTTCCATTTTAAACATGGGGGCTATTCAACCGGTACCAGGAGAGGAAACGGGACAAGGTTTCTATTCGAGACTTTTCCTGGTACCCAGAAAAGACAAATCATGGCATCCAATTCTGGACCTGTCTACTCTAAACACCTTTCTGGACATTCCAAAATTCAAGATGCTGACTCTTCACCAGTTACTTCCTATGCTAGGCAAAGATGCCTGGTTGGCAACTCTAGATTTAAAAGAAGCTTACCTGCATATCCCAATCAGGGAATCTTGCACACGATACTTACGCTTCAAAGCAGGCTATTTGCATTATCAGTCCTCTGCACTGCTATTTGGCTTGTCTACTGTGCCCAGGGTATTCACAAAGTGCCTGGCTCCAGTAATTGCATTTTGCAGGCAAAGAAATATTCAAATATATCCATAACTGGACGATTGTCTAATTCAAGCAGAAAACCAGGCCGTAATAATAAATCATCTGGCATTTGTATAAAGGGTTTTAACTTATTGATATTTATTTATTTATATGTGTTGACCGGGAGTGTCCGACTGGACGTAGGTCCATTTTCAGCCGGAGGCCTGGGGAGAAAAGCTCCACAGTTAAAATAAACAGACAGTAGTTGCATTGGATTACAATAGCGATTAACAATTTAACATAGCACTTGCAACATCTTTACAGATGAAGAACATAGTACATCAGTAGACAACTAGAATCTTTATCTGTGAAGTATATAACCGACATTAACAAATGTTACAATAAGAAGTTCCTGCTGTATTATAAGTACTAGGCGTATGAGCATCTGAGCTTGCTATAATGAAGGTAGTTAGTGGAGTGGAAAGAAAGGTAGTGGTTGGATGCGGTGGGTGATATTAGAGTGGGAGTTGCAAGGGCATAGCCAGCATGTTTTTAGATTAGCTTTTAGTAAAGTTTTGAAGTGGTCTTTGAAGTGAACTTGTCTAGGGTACACCATAAACGAAAAGAAATCACAACTGGTACCCTCTCAACAGATTACATTCCTGGGTGCAAGCTTGAATGCAACTGCCCAGATGGCTTTCCTCACGCCAGAAAAGCAAATTCATTTGGTAACTCAAACAAGTGGCCACAAAAACCCTGATATAACTGCAAGCCTTGGGGTTCATGGCCTCCTGCATTCTTCTAATTCCATATGCAAAGACTGCATATGAGGAAACTTCAGTGGTGCTTAAAAAGTCTATGGAGTCAACATTGTCACAGCCTGGAAACAATGATTTCTATCATACCTTGCCTACACCTGGAGTTCCTATGGTGGGCAGAGGCCTGACACCAAAACAAGGGACTGCCATTCACACTACCCCCTGCCGCCCAATCCTTAACTACAGATGCATCAGACTATGTATGGGGGGGCTCACCTGGCTGGGAAGTGCATTCAGGGCAAGTGGAACCCAAATCATATGCACCTACATATCAATCAAAAAGAAATGTTAGCTGTACAGAATGCTGTGACAGCCTTCAAGGGCTACATTCATCCAGGACAACTAATGGTAAAGACGGACAACACCACGGTTATGTGGTACATAAACAAGCAGGGGGGGTACACATTCCTATCCCCTCTGCAGACTAGCCATGGCATTGTGGAACACTGCCTTGACCTACCAAATGCAACTACAAGCTCAGTTCCTGCCAGGAAAACTGAATACACTGGCAGACGGACTAAGCAGAAATCTCATGGACCCACATGAGTGGAAACTGGAATCACGGATTTTTAACATGTTGACAAGCAAATGGGGGAGCCCAGACATAGATCCATTTGCCTCCCCCCAGAACTACCAGTTGGACAAATTTTACACAAGGACTCCTCACAAAAAAGCCTGGAAAGTGGATGCTCTGTCCTTCAGCTGGAAAAACCTATCAGTCTACTCCTTTCCCTCTCTCACTCTCTCCTTCTGCTCTCCAAAGTTCTGCTAAAAGTCAAACGGGACAAACCAAAAATGATTTTGATTGCTCCATACTGGCCACGCCAACACTGGTACCCACTCTTGTGCAGTGCGTCACAAATATCTCCATGGCACCTGCCTCAGACACCTTCCTTACTGTCTCAGCAGGAGAACCAAATTCTGCACCCTCAGCTCCCAGCATTGAACCTTGCAGCTTGGCTGATCACTTAAATTCACCCTTAGCATCCCTCAACAAACCTGTGATGGATGTCATCTTGGAGGCGAGAAGACCTAGCAATAGAAAATCTTATGCTGACAAATGGAAAAGATTCTGTGCCTGGAACCAATCTTTAGGGATGAGCGCAGCAGCGCCCAATTTACCTCAGATTTTGCAGTACTTAACTGAGGTGCTTCACAAGGCCCTGTCTTTTTCCTCCATTAAAATCCACTCTTCAGCTATTTCAGCTCAATATAACAGAGAACCACTCCTCTTTTCTCATCCCCTGCTCAAACAGTATCTCAGAGGGGCAAAGACCACCCAGGAGAGCTCCTACCCCTGCCTGGGACCTTAACTTTGTTTTGGAAAAGCTTACTTTACCTCCTTTTGAGACAGCTGCTACTGCAGACTTAACATTGCTTTCTTGGAAAACAGCCTTCCACTTAGCAATCACTTCAGCAAGAAGGGTATCTGATTTACAGGCCCTTATGGCAGTGGAGCCTTTCATCATCTTTCATTCGGACAAGGTGTCCCTCAGGACCAATCCCTCTTTCATGCCCCAGGTAGTATCCAGTGTGGCCCTTAATCAGTCCATTCATTTGCCAACCTTCTTCTCTAATACAAAGGGAAATGAATACTGCACTCCTTGGATGTGCACAGACAAGTTAGATTTTACTTGGACAGAACTAAACCTCAAAGGAAATCTGAACAACTGCTGGTGGCATTTGCTGCAGGGGCAGAAGGGAAGACTATTTCAAAGCAAACCATTTCTAAATGGATAGGCCATTGCATTCATTTCTGCTATAAGCACCATGGAAAATCTATCCCACAGGGGATTAGACCCCATTCAACTAGGGCTGCATCTACCTCTACAGCCTTTCTCAGAGGTGTCCCTACCAGAGACATCCTAGAAGCTGCTACCTGGAGTTCTGTACATACTTTTATCAAGCATTACCATTTGCCAATTTCTCTAAATCCAGAGCTGGCTTTGCCACTGCAGTCTTGCAGGGCCTTATAGCTAGTCTTAATGCTATTTGAATTCCTCCCGTCCTTAGCTTTGGGAATCTACCGAAATGTGATGACTGCAACAGTGAAACACGAAGAACATAGTACAGTTGTGTACACTTACCATAAATGTAGATGTTCGAGTGCATTCACTGTTGCAGTCCTGGTTACCCTCCCTCCAGCCTCCTGATTTTCTTTGTCTATACCTCTCTTCTCCTTTACTATACTTAAAAGCTTTTTGGTGTATTTGCTTTTTTGTTGGAGGTATAACCCTGTATATGTATGTATGTATATGTGTTTGACAATCAGGCCGACTGAGGGCTACTGCAAGCAGATAACCCAAATGTGATGACTGCAACAGGAATATACTCGAACTTCTACATTTATGGCAAGTGTACACAACTGTACTTTCTCTCTCTTCTCAGTGTCAGGGCTATTCAACCTGTCCTAGCAGAACAAAGGGGACAAGGTTTTTATTCAAGACTTTTTCTGGTACCCAGAAAAGACAACTCCTGGCATCCTATCCTGGACCTCTCTAATCTCAACACCTTTCTGTTGGTTTCAAAATGCTACCTCTTCAACAGCTTCTTCCTATGCTAGCCAAGGATACCTGGCTGGCAACCCTAGACTTAAAGGAAGCTTACCTGCACATCCCAATAAGAGGATCCTGCAGACAATACCCAAGTTTCAAGGTGGGCTCCATGCACTTTCAGTTCTCTGCACTTCCCTTTGGCTTATCTACTGTGCCCAGGGTGTTCACAAAGTGTCTAGATCCAGCCATTGCATTTTGCAGGCAGAGAAATATTCATATTTACCCATACTTGGACGATTGTATGATTCAGGCAGAAAGCCAGGGCTTGCTATTACAACACCTGGCATTCGTAAAAAAAACTTCTAACCTCACTGGGGTACACCATCAACAAAAAAAAAATCTCACTTAGTACCCTGCAAACAGATTGTATTCTTGGGAGCAAGCTTCAACGCAACTTCCCAGATGGCATTCCTCACTCCGGAGAAACAAGTTTATTTGACAACCTACTTCAAACTATTGGCCACAAAACTCCAGCTATCTGCAAGGAAAATACTGCAAGCTCTGGGGTTCATGGCCTCTTGCATTCTACTAATTCTATATGCAAGACTGCATGTGAGGAAGCTACAATGGTATCTAAAAAGCCTATGGTGTCAACATTCTCAGGACCTGGAAACAATTTCTCTCATTTCTTGTATGAAGACAGAGTTCCTTTGGTGGGCAGAGGCCTGCTACCACAACAAGGGACTCCCATTCACTCTTCCCCCTGCCGCCCAAACCCTAACAACAGATGCATCAGACTATGCATGGGGGCTCACATGGCAGGGCAAATGGAACCTGAGACAGATGCACCTGCATGTCAATAAAAAAGAAATGGTAGCTGCACAGAATGCTCTGACAGCCTTCAAAGACCGTATTCTTCCAGGACAACTGTTGTTAAAGACAGACAATACCACAGTTATGTGGTACATAAACAAGCAGGGGGAAACCCACTCGTGCCATTTCTGCAGCTAGCCATGGCTCTGTGGAACACAGCCTTGAGTGACCAAGTGCACCTACAAGCGCAGTCTCTGCCAGGCAAACTAAATTCACTGGCAGACTTAAGCAGAAATCTCATGGACCCACACGAATGGAAACTAGAACCCAAAATATTCAACCTCTTGAGGAACAAATGGGGGACTCCAGAGGTAGACCTGTTTGCCTCCCCTCAGAACTACCAGTTGAACAAATTATGCACATGAACTCCCCACAGTCAAGCTTGGAAACTTGATGCTTTGTCCTTTACCTGGAAAAGTCTCTCTGTTTATGCCTTTCCCCCTCTGCCTCTCCTTGAAGGTTCTACTAAAGACCAAACAGGACAAGCCAAGGACAATACTGATTGCACCAGACTGGCCACGCTAGCACTGGTAACCCCCTCTTGCGCAGTATGACACTGCTACAACCATGGCACCTGCCTCAGACCCCTTCCCTGCTGTCCCAGCAGGTGGGCCAGCTTCTGCACACTCATCTTCAAATCCTGAACCTTGCAGCCTGGCTAATTCCTTGAGCTCTCCTCAAGTATCCCTCAGTAAGCAGGTGCTGGATGTCATTCTGGAGGCAAGGAGGCCTAGTACTAGAAAACCCTATGCTGAAAAGTGGAGAAGATACTGATGTCCTTCAAGGATGCATCTGCAGTCCTAACAGATGGGTTGTCCTGCCTCAGGCAGCCCTTCGGTCGGCCGGATTCCAAAGTCTGGGTCTGGCCTCTGCTGATGTCGCACTTCACCTGACGTCATAGCTGCTGTGGTATAAAGGCATCAGCCGACGCCATTTTCCCCAGTCTTTCTTGCCGCGCGGTGCCCGAAGCAGAAGCTGTTCGCAAGTGCTGGTCGGTCAGATCCAGAGATTTCTACTACCGAAGACTTCTAAAAAGCTAAGTACCCCGTTGGGGACTCTTTCTTGCCTCAGCCGATGTCAGACAAAGTAAATAATTGTTTAACTTGTGGGAAACAAATACCTCATAAGGATTTCCACTCTTACTGCCTTCCTTGTTTAGGCCCGGACCACGACGTATCAGCTTGTTTAGCCTGTGCTTCTTTCAACCGACGGACACTTAGACGGTCGGAGTTTGCAGAGGAGTTTTTTGGTCCCACTTTTGCTTACAAAATGCCGTCGGAGACTCCGACAGCACAATTAGCTAAAAAGCGGAAAAGGACCGACAGGTCTGCGGTTTCGCTGAAACCACAGTTAGGCCATGAGTGTCTCGGTTTCGGCCGAAACCAAGTCCTTGGTTCTTCCTTCGCCCGAAAACAGGCCTCCGGTAGCCGAGGCTTCACAAAGCATGGTTGAATCGCCTACAGAAATTGCGCCTACAGAAGCACCCAGGATTTGTCAGATACTATTCCTTTAGACATATCTACCCCTGCACGTGGGGCTGCTAGACCCCCTGCATCTATGTCTATCAAGGCTTTTGCCAGGGCTAAAGCAGCTAAATCTTCTAAGACCTTACCTGCTAAAATTCCCTCACACAGGCCTACCTCTAGTTCTCAAATGCTCAGCCAGGCTGAGGATCTCAGTTCTCTGATCAGGGGATCCCAACCTCACCCAGACAGGGCCTCTCAACCCCCTCCAGAGAAGAGGCCTAGGACTGAACCCCCGGAACCTGTTTCCACAGACTATTCCTCGGATGACTCCGATATCTCAGACCCTCAGGAAGGCCCATATTCTCCTTATGAAGATTCTGATGCAGAAGACTCCATTCCTTCTGCCTCTCCTCCTGAAGAATTTTCTTTTGGGGAAACCTTACATGCTATGAGGGAACACTTTCAATGGCAGGGCCAGGATTTTTCAGATTCAAGGAAAAGGCTAAGGACTTTCTTACACTTACCACAGCATAGGCCTTTAACCATTCCTCCAGTACTAACAGTTGTTGATGATGCATACAATGATGCCTGTACTGCCCCTGATTCTCTTCCTCCGGCCCCTGCCAAGCCTGACAGATATTACAGGGTCCCGGACACACATTACCATTTGTATAAGGCTCCTGTGGCAGATCCTGAAACCATTTCACAGGGCCCTAAAGCTGTGGCAGCTGCCTCTGCCAAAAATCCTCTCCCCTCTGAAAGGGAATCTAGAGCATTAGAGATGGGGTAAAAGGTTTATACTTCTGCTACTCTTTCGCCAGGGCCTTAAACTGTCAATTTCACATGATTCAGTACCAGGAATTTTTGTTAGACCAGCTAAATAAAAACTGTCCTCTCCTGAACCTATAGACCAAAGTCCCTTCAGGATTTGATACATAATTCTCAGCAGGTCAGTAACCATTTCTTAAAATGTGGCTATGATGCACTGGAGGCTTCCTTTAGATCAGCTATGACTGGAACAGTGATTCGAAGGCATGCCTGGTTAAAAGAACAATCCTTACCAGACCATGTTAAGTCAAAACTCCTAGATGCTCCTATGGAGAAACAAAGTTTGTTTGGCTCCCCTGCACAGGAGGTTCTAAAGAAGGTGGAGGAAAAAGCAAAATCTGTCCAAACAGTCAAGGATTTCTTACAGGTCCAACCTCCGAGGTTTAGCAGAAATTGGCCTTCGAAGAATTGGTCCTTTCCAGGCACCTCCAGAGCACAGAGAGGCAGAAATAGACGCCCAAGAGGCTGAGGTCAATCCAGGGGTGCCTACAGGGGACGTCAGTGGCAACCTACCAACCAGAGAAGTACTGCAACAGATTCAACTACAACCACTTCCACTGGACAGACAGAATGACTTGGCTCTGATTCCGCCTACCAGGGAACAACTGGAAGCACCCTTGGGCGGAAATCTAGCTTTATTTTCCCACAACTGGCATTACATTACAGGAGACAAATGGACTTTACAAACAATAGACAAAAGCTACAGGTTTCACTTCCACACTCTACCAAAAAAGAGAGGAATGCCAAACCTACTACCAAGCCAAAAAACAGACGCTCTAAGACAAATCAACAACTTAATAAGGATGAGAGCTATAGAAAAGGTACCGCCTATGGAACAAGGTCAAGGATTTTACTCCAGGCTTTTCCTTGTACCAAGAAAAGAAAATCAATGGAGACCTATTCTCGACTTGTCCGCTCTGAACACATACCTCATTGTTCCAAAATTCAAAATGCTGACCCTCCAGCAACTCCTTCCCATGCTGGGCAAGGAGTCTTGGCTGGTGACTGTAGATCTCAAGGAGGCATACCTGCACGTCCCTATCCGACCAGATTGCAGAAGACACCTCAGATTTCTTGCAGGATCAGAGCATTATCAATTCTCAGCATTGCCCTTTGGCTTATCTACTGCGCCCAGAGTATTCACGAAATGCCTGGCATCAGTAATTGCTCATTGCAGGCTTCAGGGAATTCAAATTTACCCATACCTGGACGACTGCCTAATACAAGCGGACAACAAGGCAAAATTAACAAAAGATTTGGAAAAGGTCATACAACTGTTGCAAGCCTTGGGATACACAGTCAACATGCAAAAATCAAGACTAGTACCATCCCAAAGGATAACATTCTTGGGTGCAGAACTGGATACATCAACTCAGATGGCTTTTCTCACAGAAGAAAAACAAAAGCAACTACCAGTATATTTCATGACATTAACAACACAAACTCAGCTTACTGCAAGGAAAGTCCTGCAAGCCCTGGGTTACATGGCATCCTGCATAATATTGATTCTGCATGCCAGGCTGCATATGAGAAAGTTGCAATGGTACCTAAGGAATGTATGGTCTCAACACAAGCACAGTCTAGAAGCCCAGATTCCAATAATTCCATGCCTGAAGCAAGAATTCCAGTGGTGGGCTCAGGCCTGTCAGTTGAACAGAGGACTGCCTTTCCACAAACCTCATCCAATCCAGACCATCACCACGGACGCCTCAGACCTAGGCTGGGGGCACACATGGTGGACAAGTGCATACAAGGCCTATGGACCCAAGACCAGCTGAATCTACACATAAATCTAAAGGAGATGCTGGCAGTGAAACATGCAATCCAGGCATTCCGACCATTCCTTCAACAAGGTCACCTGCTGATAAGGACGGACAATACCACAGTCATGTGGTACATCAACAAACAGGAGGGTACACTCATATCCTCTATGCCGGATGGCAATGGACCTGTGGAATGTGGCCCTGAATCTCAACATTCAACTTCAGGCCAGATTTGTACCAGGAAAAGAAAATTCACTAGCAGACACCTTAAGCAGAACTACCACGGATGCTCACGAATGGATGCTGCATCCAGATATCTTCAAAACCATAACAAAGAAATGGGGACTACCAGAGATAGACCTGTTCGCCATCCCACACAACCACCAATTGAAGAAATTCTGCACAGGAGCATACCACACACTTGCTTGGAGGGTGGACTCCCTTTCCTTCAGCTGGAAAACCTGACAGCATATGCATTCCCACCTCTTCCTTTGATGTACAAAGTCCTACTGAATATCAAAGAGGATCAGCCAAGGGTAATCCTGATAGCTCCAGACTGGCCGAGGCAACATTGGTACCCGCTACTGAGAAGCATGCCTCGGACACACGCATGGCCTCTACCTCTATGTCCCTTACTTCTAACACAGAACAACTACAAGATCCTACATCCAAACTTGAAAACACTGCAGCTAGCTGCTTGGAATATTGCATAAAACAAAATAACCCAGATTTATCTCAGAGGGTTAAGGACATTATCCTGGAGGAGACCCTCCACAAGGAAAACTTATTCAGCCAAATGGAAAAGATACCTCATTTGGATTGCAGCAAAGGGAGAAAATGTCTCATTGGCAAACATAGCACACATCCTGGAATACTTAGCAGAACTGTTCCACAATGGCCTGTCCTACTCCTCCATTAAGATTCATGCATCAGCAATCTCAGCAGAATACAACATGGATCCTCCTGTCTTCTCTCATCCTCTACTCAGACAGTTCTTGAGAGGAATCAAAACGAAAGCCTCCAAGGAAACCACCTTTACCTACATGGGATCTCAACTTTGTGCTGGAAAAGTTAACACTTCCTTTGAACCAGCAGCAACAGCAGATTTACAGTTCTTGTCTTGGAAAACTGCTTTCCTGCTAGCAATCACTTCAGCAAGAAGGGTATCTGAATTACAGGCATTAATGGCAGTACAGCCCTTCCTTATCTTCCATCAGGATAGAGTGTCTCTGAGAACCAACCCTACCTTTATGCCAAAAGTGGTCTCCAGAGTATCATTGAACCAAGCGATTCATTTACCTACATTCTTCACCAACCCACAGAACAGGGGGGAAAGACTGCTACATACTTTGGATGTGCACAGGCAATTACGCTACTATCTGGACAGAACTAAGACCAACAGAAAAACTGACCAACTTCTAGTAGCATATGCAACAGGAATGCAAGGAAAAGTAATTTCAAAACAGACCATCTCAAAATCGATAGGAAATTGCATACGATTTTGCTACTCCTTTCATGGAAAGACGACAACTGAAAATATCAGACCTCATTCCACAAGAGCTACAGCCACCACTACAGCTTTCCTACGAGGAGTGGCTACCAAAGACATTTTAGAAGCTGCTACTTGGAGCTCCGTGCATACATTTGCCAAGCATTATAACCTTCCTTTATACTCCAGATCCCGAGCAGGTTTTGCAACTGCTGTGTTGCAAGGGATCTTGACTACACCATCTTTATCTTAGTGCCTCCTCCCCAGTTTGGCTATGGTATTCTACCCATGTTAGGACTGCAGATGCATCCTTGAAGGACATAGTACAGTTTTGTACCTACCATAAATGTAGATGTCCGATAGGTATGCATCTGCAGTCAACCCTTCTTCCTCTGTGGTATTCCTAGGGTACCTACCCCTCTTTTAGCTAGCTGGGGGAAATTATTATGGTGTGTTTGTTTTTATATATATATATATATATATATATATATATATATATATATATATATATATATAATTTTTGCTCTCTACTGTTTGGAATTATTTGCATTTATCCAAATTTAGCCTTCCTAGAGGGCACCTGGCATCTGGGGCAAGAAACACTGAGGAAAATGGCGTCGGCTGATGCCTTTATACCACAGCAGCTATGACGTCAGGTGAAGTGCGACATCAGCCGAGGCCAGACCCAGACTTTGGAATCCGGCCGAAGGGCTGCCTGAGGCAGGACAACCCATCTGTTAGGACTGCAGATGCATACCTATCGGACATCTACATTTATGGTAGGTACAAAACTGTACTTTCTTGGAGCTAGGCACAGGGAATGGGCACAATGGTGCCCAGCTTACCTCGTATTGTAGAGTACTTAACAGAAATGCTCCACAAGTGCCTATCTTTTCATCAATTAAAATTCATCCATCTACCATTTCAGCACGTTATAATACTGAGCCACCCCTCTTCTCTCACCCCTTGCTAAAACATTTCCTTAGAGGGGCCAAAATTTAAGACCCCTTAGGAGAGATCCCACTCCAGACTGGGACCTTAACTTTGTATTGGAAAAGCTCACCCCCGCCCCCTTTGAGCCAGCTGCAACAGCAGAGTTGAAATTCCTTTCTTGGAAAACAGCCTTCCTTCTAGCCATCACTTCAGCAAGAAGAGTGTCTGAATTACAGGCCCTCATGGCAGTGGAACCCTTCATTGTCTTCCATGCGGACAGGATTTCCCTCAGGATTAATCCTTCCTTTATGCCCAAGGTGGTGTCTAGTATGGCCCTAAATCAGTCCATTCATTTGTCTTACTTTTTCCAGAATCCACAAAACAAAGGAGAAGAGTACTGCACTCCTTGAATGTGCACAGACAACTTAGATTTTATTTGGACAGGACTAAGCCTATCAGAAAATCTGAACAGCTGCAATTTGGCTTTGCTGCAGGGGCAGAGGGGAAGGCCATTTCAAAGCAAACCATTTCCAAATGGATAGTGCATTGCATTAATTTCTGCTACAAGCACCATGGAAAACCTACCCCACAGGGGATAAGATCACATTCCACCAGGGCTGCATCCACCTCTGTGGCATTTCTCAGAGGAGTCCCTACCAGGGACATCCTAGAAGTTGCTACCTGGACCTCTGTACATACTTTCACCAAGCATTACCACATGCCTATCTTTTCTAAATTCAGAGATGGATTTGCCACTGCAGTCTTGCAGGGCTTAATAGCTAGCCCTAATGCTCTTTAACTTCCTCCTCACTTCCTTAGCTTTGGGAATCAACCTAAATTTGATGACTGCAACACTGAAACACGAAGAACATAGTACAGTTGTGTACACTTATCATAAATGTAGATGTTCGAGTGTATTCGCTGTTGCAGTCCTGGTTATCATCCCTCCAGCCCCCTGACTTCTCTTGGCTGTACCTTTCCACCTTGTTGGTATATTTATTTTTTCTTGTGTGTTTGCTTTTTGATAGGGGTGTAGCATACCATATAATTGCTTCCTATTGTGGGGGCACCTGACATCTGGGGTAAGAAAAACTGATGTAATGGTGTCTGTTGCATGTTTTATACCCCTGATGACCTGAAGTCAGGGAAGAAGCAACAGCATCCGATGCAGAAATCCAAAGAGTCTGGTATTGAGGCCGTCTGGGGGTTCCCTGCTGGCAGATAACCCAGATGTGATGACTGCAACAGTAAATACACTCGAACATCTACAGTTGTGGTAAGTGTACACAACTGTGCTGTCTGATGAAGCAATGTTGCTTTGCGAAAGTGCTTACTTGTTTTATTAAAGTTTGTATTTTATTGGACGAAATTTTATTTGCATATAGTACAGTGGATATAAAAAGTGTACACACCCCTCTTAAAATGCCAAGTTTTTGTGATATAAAAAAATGAGACCACAATAAATCATTTCACAACTTTATCCACCTTTAATGTGACCTATAACCTGTACAATTCAATTGAAAAACAAATCTGTTGGGGCGAAAATGTAAAAAGTGTGATAAGCTGGTTGCATAAGTGTGCACACCATTAAACAAATACTCTGTTGAAGCACCTTTTGATTTAATTACAACATTCAGACTTATTGGGTACACACCTGCCATCAATTAAAGAGACTCTGATTATCCCCAAATAAAGTTCAGCTGTCCTAGTAGATTTTCCTGACATTTACTCAGTTGCCTGCTACAGCAAAAGCCATAGTTCACAGAGAGCTTGCAAAGCATCAAAGGGATCTCATTGTTGAAAGGTATCAGTCAGGAGAAGGGTACAAAAAATTTTCCACAGCATTGGATATACCATGGAACACAGTGAAGACAGTCATCAAAAAGTGGAGAAAATATGGGACAACAGTAACGTTGCAAAGAACTGGACATCCCTCCAAAATTGATGAAACTGATCAGGGAGCCTGCCAGGAGACCTACAGCAACACTGAAGGAGCTGCAGAAATTTCTGGCAATTACTGGCTGTGTACAGCATGTGACAACAATCTCCCATATTCTGCATATGTCTAGATGGGTCTATATCAGAATCTCGAAGAGGCATTTCAAGCAAATGCTTCTTCATCGACACATACTGAATGAACACACTAAACTGCGATTGGTCAGAACAACGATTTTCTTTCCCTGGGAAAGAAATCGTTTGGCTATCTGTTTTAGTTTGCTGTTTTCTCCACTGTAGTGTGAACTCTTGAGTTGGTATATTTAGTTGGGTGGGCACAGCCCCCCGCTTTGATTTGTTTGAAAAGTGGTGTGTTTGTGGTTTGAGGGCAAGCGATTTCTTTCCCAGGGAAAGAAATCACTGTTCTCTGCGATCTCAGTTTAGTCCATTCGTTCAGTATGTATCGTTGAAGAGGTGTTCGCTGAAATGCTTTTTCGAGATTTTAATATAGACCTGTCTGGACTATGGGGTAGAGTTGCAAGACGGAAGCCTTTTCTTACACAGAAAAACATCCAGGCCAGCTGAAATTTGCAGAACAATACATAGTCTTCCCAAAAGCATGTGGGAAAATCTGTTATGGTCTGATGAGACCAAGGTTGAACTTTCTGGCCCCAATTCCAAAAGGTATGTGTGGCGCAAAAACAACACTTCACATCAAAAGAACACCATCCCCATGGTGAAGCATGGTGGTGGCAGTGTCATGCTTTGGGGTTGCTTTTCTTCAGCTGGAACTGGGGTGTTAGTCAAGGTGGAGGGAATTATGAACAGTTCCAAATACCAGTTACTTTTGACCCAAAAACCTTCAGGCGTCTGCTAGAAAGATGAAGAGGAATTTCATCTTTTAACACAACAATGACCCCAAGCATGCATCCAAATCGACAAAAGAATGGCTTCACCAGAAGAAAATTAAAGTTTGGAAATGGCCCAGCCAGAACCCAGTCCTAAATCCAGTAGAAAATCTGTGGGGTGACCTGAAGAGGCTGTGCACAAGAGATGCCCTCGAAATCTGACAGATTTGAAGGACTTTTGCAAAAAAGAGTGGGCAAATATTGCCAAGTCAAGATGTGTCATGCTGATGGAGCTCTACCAATGAAAACTGAATGCTGTAATTAAATCAAAAGGTGTTTCAACAAAGTATTAGTTTAAGGGTGTGTACAGTTATGCAACCAGCTTATTGTACATTTTTTATATTTTTTCCCCTATCAGATTTTTTTTTTCAATTGAATTGTATAGCTTATAGGTCACATTAAAGGTTGGAAAAGTTTTGAAATGATTTATTGTGGTCTAATTTTTTTATATCACAAAAACCTAGGATTTTAACAGGGGTGTGTACACTATTTATATCCACTGTAAGCTATGAACTTGGACCATGCTCTGGTTCTACTTAAATTGTGCAAGTGGATATAGTTTTACCAGTCATTGAGTGAACCATTTACCCTGGTGTTTATAGTTATTTATTTTTTGCTGCTACAGGCGAGCATGGCTGAGGCACCACCATTAATATTGAACTTGCTTCCCATCCTCTAGATTGTTTCCAGTAGAAGGAATGCGAGTTCTCATTTTAAAACTGGTGCTGAAGCACTTTTGAGATGTTTAAATACTAACGTTAATCCTCTGTTGAAGGGCTACTATGATAATAATCAATTTTGTAACAATAATGAGAATGTGGATGTGGTTGCCTTTCGTATGCAAGTGAGTAAGCTGGAAGGTGGCCTTCTTAAATTGAAAAGACTGCGGTTACTGAGAACATCTCGAGGCTTGTCTGATGTTAGTAGTAGTACCTCGAGGGTTGAGAATTTTATGGATGTCTACATATGGTAACCACCATCCTGTTTTGTTATCTTAATTGGCAGCAACTAAACATAGACATGAGTTTTAGTTATTTAAATCTTTGGCTTGATTTCTTTTTACCTGAGGAGCATACACTCCTTGATATGACTTAAAGAACAGCAGAAGAAGTTGTATCAGTGCCTTCCTTTTCCATTGGTAGACCAGAGACTCGTTCATGTGGTTGATTCTGTCACTGCTTTTGAAAAGAAATTGTTGTCTAAAAGAAATAAATTGGTTAGGGATCTGAAGGACTAAAGGAGGACATGTCTTTACATTGCCAAAACAGACTGGAGAACATTTTAGAGCTGATAGTGAGCATTTCCCTAATACATCAGCTGCTGTGGAACATCTGCCAACCCTGACCCCCATTAAACAAGATGGTTCATGGCATATACTTGGGACTGATGAATCTACCAATGGTAGAGATCCTAGAGTTGGAGCAAATACAATTGAGACCAATAGTGTGAATGAACTTTTCCCTCTGGATTCTGATGCAAGAAGGAAAACATCTCACCCAGCCGTTAGGCCATTGAATATGGCTGATATTTATTTTCGGGTTTCTCTGCCCTTTCACTTACCTATAAGTCAGAAACAAATGGGAGTACGAGATCGTTCGCAGAGCAGAGGGAAAACAAAATGGAAGACAGACGCGGACCGCAACAGGACATTGAAGAGAATGTGGTCACAGGTAGAAGATCGTTAGTTTGAAATATTTCATCCAGGGCCGTAACTCTTGATGAGTTAGTGGTCTTAGACAAAGGACTTAATTTTATACCAGCACAAAAAGCATAATGAAGTGACACAGTTGTAGATCTTAAAATGTTTTTGAAAACATTTCCCTGAAGTTATTGTTTAAAGATGGAAGTGTTTATGACGGGTAATGTTTTTAAGAAACCCAGTTCATTCATGCCTGCATTACCATCAGTTTGAGGTTTTTGACTAATTATGTGAGAGCGATCTACATGATTATTTTGGTAATAGGTCCAGTGGCAAGATTTTTCGGAATATGTCCAAGGGTAGTTGCTACTATTTGCAGAATGATGGCATAGTTATGAGCACATCTAGTGCCAATAGCTACAGCAACATTGTAATAGCATGGTGGGAGGAAGAAGCTATGAAGTCTGAGGTTTGCACTGAGCATTTTATTCTGTCGACGTTTCCCTGATTTATATTTGATTTGAAAAGGGGATGATGCTAGTTTACAGGACTTCTTTGGAAATGTTAAGAATTTGTGATCTTTTCTGAGTTTGTGCAGCTCCCATGACAGGATTAATTTTTTTAGATATTGAGATCACTCAAATGAGTGATGGTACTATCACTGCAGGGGTTTATAGGAAACCTTGTCATAGAAAAGCATATTTACACAGGCACAGCATGCATTGGAATCACGTGTTCCAAAATATAACTAAGGGCCAGGGGTTATGAATGTCTAGACTTGTTGTGAATGATACTGCTTTCACTGAGCAATTAATTGAGTTGAGAACAAGATTTTAAGGATAGAGGTTATAGTGATGAAGAAGTGTCTACCTGTCTAAATGAAACTGTCTGAGAGATCGTTCTGATAGACGTTATTTTTCTGAAGGAATGAGCCACAGTAGTGCCGTTGGAGACATCACTAGTATTAGAAGCGTACCCATGTATTTTAGTAGCAATTGTAAGGACATTTTAGATGTATGGAAACATTGGCCACTTTTAATTGTAGCTAATGAGATCAAAGAGCTACTTGGGGAAAATCCCAAATTCCGTTTTAAGAGTAAGAAATCTATTTGCAGGATGTTATGTTATCCTAGAGCATTGAATAGTAATGGAAAACTGTGAATTACAGGTACCAGGCCTTATCAGTCTTGTAATTATTGTTCATACATTAGCAATGTTCCTGAGTTTATACATCCTGATACAGGGCAGCTGTTTAGATTCAGGGTTTGTGCTGATTGTAGCACACATCATGTGGTGTACCTAGCTGTTTGTCAACTATGTAGTGCATTTTATTTAGGTAAAATGGACAGGGCTTTGAAATAAAGGGTTAAAGAACATATCTATAATATTAAGATCTTGTCTCCCAGTAGTGCCCTCGCCAAGCATGTTAAATGAATGGGTGCAGATTAAGTTTATGGTAGTGGATGATGTTAAAGAGAATGATCGGAAAGGTGATATCGGGAATTTCACCTTTTTTTTACTATTTATATTTTATATATTTTTTATTTTTATATTTTTTATATTTACATTTTTGACATATTTGTATATGTATACGTCAAGTTTTTTAAAATAAGTGAAAGGGTGGGGAATGAGTGTATGTATTCACACTTGTACTTACACAATATATTGTTTACATTTTTTATATAAACATTTAATACTTTTTATATTTATTTATATATTTTATATTTATATACAACTATGAATTCAATCGGTATTTTTCATAAGTATTTTTAGACAAAATGGTCCATTTTTATTCTATTTATTTTTAATTATTAGTATTGCTATTATTTCTTAATAGCAATATCTTGGTATAGAACTACGATCTATTTGTTGTAAAATTTGTGTGTACACCTTTAGTAGGAAGTCTTTTTTAGAATGGTTAAATTAATCAATTTTTTATGCCAGCCCACTATTGGACAAGTATATATAAGTGAAGTATTTGTTAAATTAATTGTCTCTGAAGAAGTCTCCGTAGGGAGATGAAAGCACTTAGTCCGTTGTAACTATTGTTTGTGCTGTCGTGGTACGTGTTGGAGTCAATAAACCTACTTTCGTTTACTGGATGTGGTCCGGCTGATTTTTAACCGCTTGTATTGAAGGACTGCCTTTCGTGCTCTCTGAACAGGCTGGTTGGATTTTTCAGTTGTTTCCTCAGCTTTGCTGGTGTATTTGTGTTATATGTAGTGCATTTTATTTAGGTAAAATGGACAGGACTTTGAAATAAAGGGATGTTAAGTTGTCAATCTCGCCTTCATTCTTGCTGGATGGGTTCGGAGCCGATCCTCGGCTCCGACTCGGCACTTGCTTTAGCTCGAGAACTCCTTTTACCAGCTCGAGGCAACCCTATATCCCATGATGCAAGGCGGAACTACCTCAGATCTCGTTTTCCGCTTAGCGAAAGAGGTCTCCTTTGCCAGCTGAGGTAAGTTTTTCTTTGTAAAATAAGAAAGAGTAGTTAGGGGTTTATTTTTCCCTTTTAGTGTCAGTTTAGTCTGTAGTAGTTACAGCCCACCCTATTCCCTTGTTTTCAAACTTTTTATAATCTTTAGTCTAAATTTTTTTAGTCAGGCCTACTTCCCCATTGGTTATTCCCTTCCTGTGTGTTTGTGTAAGGGATTAATTTGTGTGTTTGTTGGGATTGTTTGTGTTTCCATCCTCCTAGGATGTCAAAGGAAGGCAAGGTCTCAGGCTTCAAGAAGTGTGACCAGTGCTGTCAGAAAATGTCTCTGACAGACAGTCACACGTCTTGTGTTTATTGCCTGGGGCCTTTGAACCTGCAGGACTCCTGTGCTTTATGTCATGCTTTTAGCCAGAGAGTCCTGCAGGAAAGGAGGAATAAACTCATCCTCCGAGGCTTACTTAAGCCAGAAGGTTCTCCTCCTAAATTAGGGTCAGGAAAACCTTCTAAACCACCGAAGGCTCAGGCTACAGTGTCCAAGCCTCCTCCGGTGGCTCCGGCTCCGCCGATTTACATCGGCTCCAGCTGGAGCCGATATCTGCTGTTCGAGTAGTGGGTTCGGCCGCCGGCTCCGATACCCTGACTACTGTGGCCTTGTCGGCTCGGCTGGAGCCGACACTTTATCAGCATCGGAGCCGAGATATCCTCGGCTCCATCTGGGGTTCAAGGGACTTCGGCTCCGATGGCTTCGACCCGTAAGAGATCCCGGTCCCCTTCTATACTGAGTATCCACTGCCCGGGTCTCCTCTTGTCGGAGCGGAGCCATCGGAGCCGATCTTCGAGATCTTCCAGGCTGTCTGACCACGATTTAGAGGGTGGTAAGCAGGCTGTTGAAGTCTCAGGCACTGGCCCAAATGCTCCATAGCCCGTCTCAACAGACTTCGCTACAGCCCCAATCCTTGAACTTCCTCCTCCGACTCCACACCGCAGTTCGGAGCCAGAGCTTCGGGACAGCGACTGTTTCATGCCGGAGCCGATACATCCTTCGCTCAGTCCCTCGGCTCCGATCTCCTCCTTGAGACCTTCCTTGGAGGGATCCGGTCGCCGGTTTCCACTGTCTGCTCCGAGGGGCTAGTGGCATCGGACCCTTATCCGACCCGCCTCCCTCTCGGGCTTCGGCTTTGGTAAGCTCTGCCCGACATCGCCTCGGAGCCTTCTCTCCTTGGAGCCGCCATTCCTGTTTCTTCGAGCGGTGTGTTCCGGCCTCCCGGGAGAGGAGCCTTTGAGGTGATGAGGAGTGTCCTGGCCTCTGAGCCTGGTCAACGGTCCATCCCTCTAGCCCCTCCCTCTTCAGTGCCTGCAGATGCCTCTTGCCAACCTCTTGCTCACAGGCCCAGGGATCCATCGCCCCAGGTTTCCCCACTGGGAATTTCCTCCTCTTCCGAGGTTTCTCCTGATCCTGCAGGGGAACCCCTCGGAAGAGGACGTAAGAGGAAACACACAGACTCCCCTGTGTCTACTAATTCTGATACCGACTTAGATGAGTCGGAGGGTTCCCACGGTCCCCTCTGAGGATGTCTCTTTTTCAGACATCCTTGAGATCCTCAAACAGAGGGGAATTGGCCTCCCATTGACCCCTCCGAGGATGAGTCGGTATACCTGGAGGCTTTTGGATCCCGACCCTCCACCTCCTGGGTGTCTCCGCCTTTCGACCCACTCCTGCAGGTAGTGGCTCGAAGGCGTGCTCCAGATTCTGTGGAACCTGTCCCCAGAAGACCATCCAAATTCATTACGCCCCTTCGGACAAACAGTTCCTTTCCAAGGGTGTTCCGTGGATGCTATGGTGGTGGCTGCCACTAAGAAGGAATTGGCGGATCCTTCAATACCTGTCCATCCTCCTAATAAGGACTCTAGGACCATGGACAGGTATGGAAAGCGGATGTTTTCTTCAGCGACCTTTGCTATGCTCGCTGAATTATCTTTGTCACTTCACCAGGCTTCAACGAGATGTTCTCAAGGAACTGGGAGAAGTAGTCCAGGATCCTTCTGCTGCTGGGGCTCAGGAAAAGATTGCCTCGCAGCTTGCTATCCTGAATTCCATATCTAACTCCTCCATGCAGCTCATATCCTATGCGGCCGATGGAGCGAGCAGGGCCGCAGGCACAGGAGTTGCTCTTAGACGCCAAGCCTGGATGCGGCTTTGTAATTTTGGACCCCTTTAAGGCCCTTCACTAATACCCCCTTTGATGGTTCGCTTTGTTCGGACCTCAGGTGAAGGATACCTTGACCAGGTGTGAGCAGGACGGTAAAACTCTTTCTGCCGTTGGAGTCCAGTTTTCCACTCCTTCTAGACCATACCCCAAGGGTCAGAAGGGGGGGGGATGTGGTTCCAGAAAGCCCAGGGAGCTACACCGACACACGTGGTCAGTTTACCCCAGAGGCAGAGGGGTAACAATAAGACGCCGCCCTAGAGGCAGGGGGTCCTCAGAACCAGGGCAACAGGGAGTCTCTTGCTGAGAAGCCCTTTCAGCATCCCAGAGGTGTTGCCCGACTGTCCACCCTTGGAGGCAGTCGGGGAAGATTTCGCTGTACCCAGTAGCCTGGCAATCCCTATCTCAAGAGATGTGGGTACAGTCGATTATATCCGAGGGTTACAAAATCCCTTCAAAGGTTTCCACCTCTTCAATCCCTTCCAGACATCTCACCCGTCAAAGGGATTTGGCAGAACAGGAGGTTTCAAAGCTCCTAGAAAAGAGCCGCCCAGACTGTGCCAGCAGACCAGGTAGGATCCGCCTACTCCAGATTCTTTTGGTCCCCAAAAGGACGGGAGATTGGAGACCAATATTAGACCTGAGCAATCTGAACAGATTTGTCAAGAAGGCAAGATTCCGGATGGTCACGCTTCATTCCATTCTGCCCTTTCTGGGCAAGGACAACTGGATGTGCTCTATAGACCTTCAGGATGCGTACTATCACATAAAGATTCACAGACGCTCCAGAAGGTTTCTCCGCTTCGCTAGGGACCAGTCATTACCAATTCAGAGCCCTGCCCTTTGGCCTCACTTCAGCCCCCAGAGTGTTTACCAAATGCATGGCAGTGGTCACAGCTCATCTGAGATGTTGAGGATTCCAGGTGTTTCCCTATTTGGACGACTGGCTCCTCTCCGCCACCACCAAGTGTCAGCTTCTTCAGTCCAGAGACTACACTCTACAGCTTTGCAGGAGTTTGGGAATTTCAGTAAACTTGAAAAATCTTCTCTGCTGCCTTGCCAATCTATCACCTTTATAGGCAGAGTTAAACACCGCCAAAATGTTAGCCAGACTAACAGATCAAAGAATTCTGGACATCCAAAATTTGTTCGGCTTCTTTGCAAAGCAACAAGATCAAAGCCAGATTTATACTGAAGGTTCTAGGTCTTATGGCTGCGCCATTGTTCTTCTATCACTGGCTCGCTTCACATGCCTTCTGCAGTGGATGCTATTCACGCAGTGGTCGTACCACAGTCTCCATGAGGCACGAAATCTTGGTAACACAGTCGTGCCGAGCTCATCTGAACTGGTGGATATCTTCCCTCTTCTTCATCAGGGCCGACCTTTATTCCCTCCTCCAGTTGCCACAGTCACTACGGATGCCTCTCTGATCGGGTGGGGGCATTATCAGGGCAGGATGGTCCACGGGACGTGGCAACCCATAGAATACCATCTGCACATAAATGTCCTGGAGATGAGAGCAGTGTTTTTAACGTTGCAAGCCCTCAACGACTTTCTTCCCACGAGGACTATTGCAGTACAGACGGACAACATGTCCATAGTCTGGTACATCAACAAGCAGGGCGGGACCAGGTCCTATCCGTTATGTCGAGAAGTTCTCAGACTTTGGCAGTGGGCGATCTCTTCTCAGCGGTTTCTGATAGCAATGCACATCCCCGGCAGGTCCAACCTATTAGCGGACAGGCTGAGCAGATCCATTCTGATGCCTCACGAGTGGTCTCTCAATCAATCTTGTTGCGATCTTTTTGCTACTCCTCAAAACAACAAGTGCCCTGATTTCTTCACTCTCTTTCCCCTTCCAGGCCAACCTCTGAGAGACTCTCTAACCCAGGATTGGCCCCGGGACTTCTACGCTTTTCCTCCTTTTCCCTTGATTCCACAAGTCATTCAGAAAGCCACCGTTTTGAGAGCCAAGTTGATCCTCATTGCCCCATATTGGCCTCGACAAATTTGGTTTCCGTCTCTGCATCGTCACCTTCTGGTGCAGCCCTGGCATCTGGACCCAGTTCCGGATCTCTTGATCCACCAATCGGGTCAGCAGCACCGGCCATTCATTCTCTCAACCTCACTGCTTGGTTGCTCCACTTCCTACCCTAGCCAGGCTACCGATGATTTCGGACTCTGTCAGAGACATTTTAGTCTCTTCCTTGAAGTCGTCCACTAGGACTGTTTATGCTAGCAAGTGGCGACGTTTTTCTATTTGGGCGAATTCCAGAAATATTGACCCCTTTACTGCTCCTGTACATTCGGTTTTAGATTTCCTGGCGAAGGTTTTTCATTCAGGATCCTCGTCATCTACAGTCAAAGTTCAACTGGCTGCTATTTCTAAGTATCATATTGGCCTGCATGACAATAACATTATGTCTCATAGGTTATGCAAGGCCTTTCTCAGAGGAGTTTTCCTCCTAAAACCACCTATAAAGCATCCTCCTCCGCAATGGGATCTAAACTTAATGTTGGCATCCTTGATACTACCTCCCTTCGAACCGTCTGCTTCATGTTCTTTGAAGTTATTGACCTGGAAAACTATATTTTTACTGGCTGTCACTTCTGCAAGAAGGGTTTCCGAGATTCAAGCTCTCTGCATCCGCTCCCTTATTTGGTTTTTCATAAGGACAGGGTATCATTAAGAACTAACCCTTCCTTTCTTCCCAAAGTCGTATCTCAAACCAACATTAACCAATCTATAGATCTACCAGTCTTTTTCCCAAACTATTCCGACAGAGCTGAACAAAAACTACATTTCTTGGATGTCCATCGTCAGCTCAGGTACTATTTGCATAGAACTAAACAATTCAGAAAATCGGACCAACTATTTGTCTCCTATGCAGAAAACAGGATAGGTCTTCCAGTATCTAAAGTGACCTTATCCAGATGGTTGACTTCCACTGTTTCCTATGTGTACTCTCTCAGGGGCAAACAGCTATCTTCTAAGCCAAAAGCACACTCAACCAGGAGTCTATCCACCTCTGCAGCTTTTCAGGATAGACTACCCATTGATACCATTTGTGCAGCAGCTACTTGGGCCACACCTCATACCTTTGTCTCTCATTACAAGTTGGACTTGGCCTCTAGAGATAGGGCCAGTTTTGGTTCCACAGTTCTCAAGAGTCTGTTCCATTGAGCCACCCGGGATACAGGTGCTAGGACGGTCCCATCCAGCAAGAATGAAGGCGAGATTGACAACTTAACATTTAGAAGTTATGTACCTACCATAACGTTCCATGTTAGTTGTCTTCTCTCGCCTTCTTTCTTGTGTCCCTCCCTCCTTCCCCCTGGCCTGGACAGATCTTGGAGATTTCCTATTAGATTGTTTCCTCCGGTACGTTGTTAGGAGGATTTCTTTTAGGAACCATTGTTCCTGTTTCTGTTAGGATAATCTTTAGCAAGGTTAGTTAGCTGCCAAATGAGATCTGAGGTAGTTCCGCCTTGCATCATGGGATATAGGGTTGCCTCGAGCTGGTAAAAGGAGTTCTCGAGCTAAAGCAAGTGCCGAGTCGGAACCGAGGATCGGCTCCGAACCCATCCAGCAAGAAAGAAGGCGAGAGAAGACAACGAACATGGAACGTTATGGTAGGTACATAACTTCTAATTAAAGAACATATCTATGATATTAAGATCTTGTCTCCCAGTAGTGCCCTCGCCAAGCATGTTAAATGAATGGGTGCAGATTAAGTTTATGGTAGTGGATGATGTTAAAGAGAATGATCGGAAAGGTGATATCGGGAATTTCACAGAAGTTGTAGAAGTTAAATGGATTATCATATAACAAGCTGACTGTGGAAAAGGGTTGAATGATCGTACCCCTCTGAAACTTTTTTGAAAAATGAGAGGGAATATGTAAACACACATTTGTGTTTTATTTTTATTTCTATTTTTATTTGTATTTCATTTTTATTTCTGTGATGAATATCTTTTGAATGGTGTAGTACTTGTTTTGTTTATATGTTGCCATGGAGTTTGATTGGGGGCTTAACTTGTAGTTAAGACTTGATTGCTTAGTTTAGCTTTTTTATAGTGTGAGTATTGTGTGTTATGATGAAAGTCTGATGAAGCAATAAGTTGTATTGTGAAAACGCTTAACTTGTTTTATTAAAGTTTGTATTTTATTGGATGAGTTTTATTTGCGTTATTTCAGCTCCGAACTTGGACTGTGCTCTGGTTCTACTCGCATTGTTTAAGTGGGTATATTTTTATTGGTCGTTGAGTGAACCATTTGTCCTTGTAGCAGCAACATTTGTGGTTTTGCTGTTAAAGGTATGGTGTATTCCCCAGGTCAGCAGCCAGTAATGTGTACTCTAGTATTTATGAGATTGCTGCGCTGCCTCCCATAAACAATTTTCTCAGAGCATTGTAACTTTGATTTACAGTGTAAGGTCGGGATAGGATTTCTTTGTCAGCCTTCAAGGATCTGCTTTAGACCAGTCAGTTTTTTGTAACACTTGGTAGAATGCACTGGATGATACTTTTTCAAAATGGCCCATTCATTTCAGCAATGATTCTTATGATATCCTGCTATAAGAGGTGTTCATCACAGTAGTTCTTTGTATCATTGAGGACCCTCCTTGTGGTGGTTTGTTAGGTATTCCTCTTCTGTTGTTCAGAATTCAACATTTCTTTTTTCAGTATAATCCTACCTTTCGGGGACATTGTGTGCAGATGTACAAATACACTGTGTGATGTGATGCAACAGTTAAGTGAACCTCAGACTCTGCAGAGCCCGCTACTTCATTTTTGCTATTCATGTATTTTGGATGTTAGTCCTTTGCCTTTATAAAGTCCTGTGTTTTCATACCCAAGCACTATAAGAAGTGTTAGTATGATCTTGAGTTGATTAGACCAGGCCAGCAGCAACATATACATGCATTAGCTTGAGGAAGTGCAAATATACGAAGAACTGCCATAAGCCCTAATGGTCCAGTCTGGCTACCAGTGTTTTGAATGAGTGAGAAACTGTTAGCCCACTTCACAACGCTGTTGAAAGATGATAGCTCTTCTCAGGTGCAATAATGGTAATGTCCTTTTGAAAGTTCAAAGCCCAGGGACAACCACTTAGAAGTGAGATCCATGCTTGAATCTCCCTGAATTAAGCCCATTCTTCAACTAGCTCCCTGGATCTTTCAGGTGGTAATCGTCCCCTTGATTATTGAGGGTTCAGTCCCTAACTTGTCAAGCCTCTGTCAAAGACCTTGGGACAAGAGGGTGCAAATCCTCTGCTCCCACTCTGGGTGATATGCATTCTGAAGTTTCCTTCTCAGCCCTGTCTTTAGATAAACTGGAGCTTGGTGACATCCATCCTTATTTGTGAAACTGTTCTCTACAGTCATCAAGTCATGGATTGCAGGAATACTGGGATCAAAGACTGTTGCCCTGAGGTCATCTCCCAGGTCTGCATGGGCCAGCAAGCCTTTGTTGAGGAGGCTTCATTTGGTCATCCCATACCAGAGCTTATATTTCAGGGCTTGACCACAAGTAGACGTTTGATGGGCACTTGAGTTGCAGGTGTAGGAATATACCCCCATGGGGGAGAGTTTAGTATGAAGCCTGCACTGGCTTCTCGCGCTTCCTTGGATGTTTTGCTAGCGAGTGAGCCATTAATAGTTCCTCAAATTTAATTGCTTGATGCTGGTCTGTTACACACAAACCCCAACGTGAGCTCATGTTTGCAAGTGAAATCGTCATCATTCGCCAACGTTTGGGTGTTGATGTGATTCATTGAATCTTGAGGGCACGTTATTTGGAGGCCTGCAATGAGAATAAATCCATGCTTCCTTTGACTTCAATGCTAGGTTATTCTTTCCTTGGAAGTTGTCCTCGCACCTTAGGCTGGCCTCTGGACCATACTACTTCCTCCTCAAATCACCTGAGTTTAAGGTGTAAAACTGAATCCAACTCCTGAAATTTATTTATGATGACATTAGAGTAGAGTGGAGGCATAATATTTCTGACTCAGTCTCCAAAAAAGGCTAGTGTCCTATATATGCTGCTATCTGAGTAGTTAACTGGGTTTAACAAGCATCCCACTGTGGATTTCTTTAGTCCAGCGTAGATCTTAGACACTCCAACATTTTTCTGACTTTTCTTCTTGATAAGGAATGGAGAAATCTGGACATGTGTAACAAGGTGTATTTCTATTTTTTGGAGGCTTAGAGTCTTAAGCTGTTCATTTCAGCCATCCAGGTTCCAGACCTGTGTGATTAAGAAGGCTTTGGATAACTCAGTTGGCCTGACTAAGGAATGGATCAAGGAGACTGTTCTGGAGAGCCTGTCTGTAGTGTCTTTTGCAATTTTGAATGTGCTGATGCACCAACCATATCTGTGATCTCTGGCTTGTATTTTTTTGAGTGGCATGACTGAGATTATCTTTAAGGTAAACTTTAGGATTCAGATACTTGATGATTGTCTTCATGAAGATATCCTCTTTTGCTGGGTAACTAAGAACCTGGTTGGTAATACCCACTGGGAGGATCACGTTATAACCTTAAATGTGGGCCTCTGACTCCCTGTGAGTGTTTCTACACCCTTTTTCCCCAGACATGGCCATCCCAGAAGAAGAAGCAGCCTCTTTGGTGTTCGAGAAAGGCTCTGAGATGTCTTGCTGTGTTTCCCCTGTTATTGCAGTTAAGACATCTTTGGAGCAGACTCTACCAGTTGTCCTACAGCAGTACTTAATCTGGGTCTGTAACTGGCAGCGATGAGTGGGCAGCCCTGCAAGGTTCATCCTGGGTTGGAGAGACGTTGCAGTAGACATGTATGATTCTAGATGTGGTCATCTTCAGCCATTTAGTAGAGCATCACCAGCCCCGTCTCAGAAAGGTCTGCAATGGCAAGCTAGCCGGTGAGAGCATAACTTCTGGTACAAACCCAGACTACTTAGAGGAGCTGTCTTATCACTGGAAGAATGATGGATGTTCATCGTGTTTCACTGCTGCAGTCATTACACTTGGGTTATCCTGCCATCAGGTGGTCCCGCAGTTGGCCAGAGTTCCAAAGTCTTGGTCCGGCATCGGTTGCTGTCTCTTCTTCCCTGACGTCAGTGCACCAGGAGTATACAAGATGCGGAGCCGACGCCATTTTCTTCAGTCTTTCTTGCCGCGCGGTGCCCAAAGCAAAAGCAGTTTGCAAGTGCCAGTCGGCTGAATCCTGAGATTTCAAATTCGATTTCAGATCCGAAGTCTTCAATAAAGCTAAGTACACCGTTGGGGAAACTTTTTCTTGCCTCAGACCGATGTCAGTAAAAGTTAATAATTGTATTTCTTGTGGGAAGCAAATACCTCATAAGGATTTTCATTCTTACTGTATTCCATGCCTAGGCCCAGATCACAACGTCACTAGTTGTCAGTTTTGTGCTAGATTTAACAAACGCACTATTAAACATCGGTTTGATTTTGCACGCCATTATTTTGGCCAAAGGTTTAATGATACCATGTCATGGGAGCAACCGACGACCAGAATTCACAAAAAACGTAAGGATAAGGACAGGCATCCGAGGCCCAAAATGGACGACAAAGCCTCTTCTAGGCCAGTCACCGGTTCTCAGTGAGGCACTTTCGCAGCCTCTGACACCCGCTACCTCAGAGCCACAGGCCGCGATCGACTCCCACGTGGAGTTGCCTAGACCTCTGGATACTCAAGGTGTTGGGCCTGCGGAGACTAACCCTTCAGATGGGTCCAGAGCCGCTGAGCAGGCTTCGGCTTCTGAGGGTGTTTTCAGACCTTCACAGCTTACCATTGCATCTACAGCCAAGGCTAAAGCAACATTAAAGACAAAGAAGCAAGTACAGCATTCACCTGGACAGGCCTCCATGCCTACAAAGCAGATGCTCAAAATGGCCGAAGACTTAACTACTCTGATCAGGGGTACCCATCCCCCTCCTGATAAAAGGCCTAGGCAGGATACAGACTATGATTCCTCTGACCAGATTTCTATACATTCTGACTCCTCTTCAGACCAGGAATATTCTTTACCCCCGTATGAGGACTCATGCTGAAGAATCTATCCTTTCAGCCTCTCCTCCTGAGGATTATTCTTTTGGGGAAACTTTACACACCATGAGGGAGCATTTCCACTGGGAGGGCCAGGATTACTCAGAGTCCAAGAAAAGGCTCAGAGATTTTCTTTTATTGCCTCAGCACAGGCCCCTTGCTATTCTGTCAGTGTTGGATATTGTGGACGATGTGTTCTCTGAATCCAGTTTAAATCCAGATTCATTACCCCCTGCTCCAGTCAAGCCAGACAGATACTACAGAGTCCCTGACTCACACAAATTTCTTTATAGAAACCCTGCTGCTGACCCAGAAACTATTTGCCAGGATCACAAAGGGGTAAAGGCCTCCACAGCTAAAAATCCAGTTCCCTCGGACAGGGATTCCAGAGCCTTAGACAGATGGGGGAAGAAAGTTTACACCTCAGCAACATTAGCAGTGAGAGCTTTAAACTGCCAGTTTCACATGCTTAAATATCAACAATATTTACTGTCTCAGTTAAAACAGAAAATGAGTACAAGTGCAGAACAACCTGATTTTAAGGAAATGCAGGATTTATTGCATGCAGCTGAACAAGTTAGTACACATACTTTGCAATGCGGTTTTGATTCATTAGAAGCTTCTTGTAGAGCAGCAGTTACAGTATCTGTGATTCGAAGGCATGCTTGGTTTTAAAGGAACAAACCTTACCAGATCATGTTAAGGTAAAATTATTAGATGCTCCTTTACAGCAAGATATTTTATTTGGTGTTAAAGCAGAGGAGGTATTAAAGAAAATGGAGGATAGGGCAAAATCTATGCAAACAGTAAAGGATTTCTTACAGGTACAGCCACCAAGATTTAGCAGAAATTGGCCTACTAAAAATTGGTCCTTTCCAGTGTCAGACAGGCCACAAAGAGGCAGATACAGACGCCCAAGAGGCAGATATCAGCCCCAAGGATCTTACAGGCCATGACAGTGGGGTGTTTCAACACCAAAAGGAGGTGAGGACAAGTCTCAACCGTACAGGAAACTATCTCAGTGACTTTCTCCTTCCAATGCCAAACTCTACCCTGTTGGCAGCTCCCTTAGGGGGAAAACTAGCACTTTTTTCACAAAACTGGCAAACAATCACCCAGGACAAATGGGTGCTGAATATTGTGTCTCAAGGTTACAGGTTCCACTTTCACACTTTACCAAGGCTAAAAGGAATGCCAGACCTGCCACAAAATCAATGGGCAGAGGCACAAAAACAAATTACAGCCCTCATGGACATGAGAGCTATTCAAAAAGTACCAAAGCAGGAACAAGGACAAGGTTTTTACTCAAGACTCTTCATGGTCCCCAGAAATGACAAAGCCTGGAGACCCATTCTAGACATTTCCACTCTAAATACTTACCTGGATGTTCCGAAGTTCAAAATGTTGACACTACACCAGCTCCTTCCCATGTTGGGTAAGAAAGTTTGGCTTGTTACTTTGGACCTCAGCGGCATACCTGCATGTCCCTATCAGACATAATTGCAGAAGATACCTCAGATTCATAGCTGGTCCAATGCACTACCAATTCTCTGCACTGTCCTTTGGCTTATCTACTGTGCCCAGGGTCTTCACTAAGTGCCTGGCACCAGTAATTGCATTTTGCAGACAAAAAGGAATTCAAATTTATCCATACCTGGACGACTGCCTGATTCAAGCAGAGAGCAAGGACATTCTTCTAAAGCATCTGGCGTTTGTAAAAAAAAAATATTAAGTTGCCTAGGGTACACAGTAAACGAAAAGAAGTCAAAACTAGTGCCCTCACAAGAGATAATATTCCTGGGTGCCAGCTTAAATGCAACGGCCCAGATGGCTTATCTCACGCCAGACAAACAAGGACAACTGACTCAGTATTTTCAATTGATGGCAACAGAGTCCCAACTCCCTGTAAGAAAAATTCTGCAGGCCTTGGGATTCATGGCATCCTGCATACTTCTAATTCCATATGCCAGACTGCATATTAGGAAATTACAGTGGTACCTAAAAAGTGTTTGGAATCAACACTCTTACAGCTTGGAAGCGGTAATACCACTAATTCCCTGCCTGCAACAGGAGTTTCGATGGTGGGCACAGGCATGTCACCTCAACAAGGGCAGCCTTTCACACTACCCACAGCCAGGCAGACTTTAACAACAGATGCTTTGGATTATGCCTGGGGGAGCACACATGGCAGGAAAATGTATTCAGGGCAAATGGACCACAGACCAAATGCATCTACACATCAATCAAAGAGATGTTGGCTGTACAAAATGCCCTAACAGCTTTCAAGGACCTTCTGCATCCAGGACAATTATTATTAAAGACAGACAACACCACAGTAATGTGGTACATAAACAAGCAAGGGGGCACTCATTCTTACCCCCTATGCAGACAAGCCATGACCTTGTGGAACACAGCTCTAACTTATCAAGTTCATCTGCAAGCACAATTCCTGCCAGGAAAGAAAAATACTCTGGCAGCGACCTAAGCAGAAAACATCATGGATCCTCACGAGTGGAAATTAAATCCACAAGTTTTCAGCATGATAATGCAAAAATGGGGGTGCTCGGACATAGATCTCTTTGCCTCCCCACTGAACTGCCAACTACAAAAATTCTGCACAAGGACTTATCACACACAAGCATGGAAAGTGGATGCTCTTTCGTTCAGCTGGAAAAGCCTACACGTTTATGCCTTCCCTCCTCTGCCTCTCCTTTGGAAGGTTCTGCTAAAAGCCAGACAAGAAAAACCACAGGTGATTCTGATTGCTCCAGACTGGCTACACCAACATTGGTACCCAATCTTAAAGAACTCAGCTCAAGGCCCTCCTTAGATTTTGCTTCAAATTCCACACCTTCTGACTCAACAAAACAATCAGATCCTACACAGTCAGCTCAAAACCTTATCCCTGGCTGCATGGCTGATTCATTAGCCAAACAGGCAACACCTCTCTCAAAAGCTGTTATGGATGTCATTTTGGAGGACAGAAGGCCTAGCACCAGGAAATCTTATTCAGAAAAGTGGAAGAGATTATGTGCCTGGAACCAGGCTCAAAGCCTTGACCCTCCTGTCCCTAACATACCTCAGATATTACAATACTTAACTGAGATGCTGGACAAAGGACTATCCTTCTCATTGATTAAGATCCACGCGTCTGCCATCTCGGCTCATTACAACACAGATCCTCTTATTTTCTCTCATCCATTGCTAAAGCAGTACCTCAGAGGGGTAAAAAACATAAGACCGCCCCAGAGAGCACCAACACCTACTTGGGACCTCAATTTTGTCTTGGAAAAACTCACTTTACCTCCTTTTGAGCCAGCCAATGCAGCAGAAATAAAATGTATATCATGGAAAACTGCCCTGCTACTGGCAATAACCTCAGCACGAAGAGTCTCAGAACTACAGGCACTAATGGCAGTGGAGCCCTTCATCATTTTTTCACCAAGACAGGGTTTCCTTAAAACAAACCCTTCATTTATGCCTAAGGGTGGTATCCAGTGTGGCTCTCAACCAAACTATTCACTTGCCAACATTTTATCCAAACCCCCAGAATAAAGGGGAGAGAATTCTACATTCCTTGGACATACACAGACAGTTACGCTTCTACTTGGACAAAACAAAAGCTTTCAGGAAAACTGAGCAATTGTTTGTATCCTATGCTGCAAGATCTCAGGAAAAGGCCATTTCAAAGCAGACCATTTCAAAATGGATAGGACACTGTATCCGGTTCTGCCACACACAGCATGGGAAGCCTGTACCATCTAACATTAGACCACATTCCACCAGGGCAACTGCAACTTCTACTGCCTATCTTAGAGGAGTTACCTACTAAGGACATTTTGGAAGCTGCAACTTGGAGTTCAGTGCACACCTTTACCAAGCATTACCACTTGCCTCTTTACTCCAGATCCAGAGCTGGCTTTGCCACTGCAGTGCTGCAGGGCCTCATAGCCACACCAAATCCTCTCTAGAACCAGCCACCCTGACTCAGCTTTGGGATTCTTCCCAAGTGTAATGACTGCAGCAGTGAAACACGATGAACATAGTACAGTTTTGTACCTACCATAAATGGAGATGTTCGAGTGTCTTAACTGCTGCAGTCCTGGTTTCCCACCCACCTTCCCCTCTTTCTTAGCTGGGTCTTGTCTATATCTTTCTACACTATACTTTTTATGTGGTGTATTTGCTGGTTACTAAAGGTTATGTTTTTACCTTATGTATGTTTTGTAAGCAATATGTATTGCCTATCCTTTTGGGGGCACCTGATATCTGGGGCAAGAAAAACTGAAGAAAATGGCGTCGGCTGCATCTTATATACCCCTGGTGCACGGACATCAGGGAAAAAGCGACAGCAACAGACGCCGGACCAAGACTTTGGAACTCTGGCCGACTGCGGGACTGCCTGATGGCAGGATAACCCAAGTGTAATGACTGCAGCAGTGAAGACACTCTAACATCTACATTTATGGTAGGTACAAAACTGTACTTTTTACTTCCATTTTTTCTTAATCCCAAGGTGGATTATGACTTCCATCATATTTTGTGCCTCAGCAAATTTAGTGGCCATAGATGCTACCTCTGTTTCAGGTGGTCACCCTGTGCGAAATTACGCCCTTACTATTGCGTGATGCCCGAGTGATGTCACTGAACATAATGGGTACCTTTGGCACACCATTTTCTTGGATCCATTCAAGACGCTGCTCAGGTTTTATTGGAGCAGACATGTCTTCCAGTGCAGTGCTTTTAGGAAGGTGTTGACGGAAGGTTTGCAGACAAGAGTCTTCTGATGTTCCTTTACGCACTTTCAGAGATTCCCTATAGGCAGCCGTCCTTTGGGTACTTAATTGATGCAATCCCTCGAGGTGACTATAAACTTGAAAAAGGTCCTTTCTGTTTTTATCAATGTGTCAGTGGAAGTCCTGCTTCATAATGGAAACCATAGTAATATTTTTCCATTTACATACATTATACATTATTTATGTTTTCTTTCTCCGTAACAACATTCAGTACAACATGACATAAATTGCTCGATTCCCGTCTTCCCTTAAACCTCACACCTCATGAGCTTTGTTCTGCGTGTATTGCTCCCACAAATTCCATTTATTTCTATGTAATTTGCATCTTCCCTTTTCTAAGTAGCCCTCTCTCAGTTTTCAGTTCTTCAGATACTGTTGGTTTAGATTTTGATTTCCATTTTCTAGCAATTGTTTTTTGGCAGCCAACAGAGTTAAACTTAACAAGGCCTCATTATGTCAAGGCAATTCAGATCCTGTATCCCAGATTGAAAAAAATCCTTTCTTTAGTTACAGCCAATTGCTCCCCCAGTATTTCTGACAGAGGACTCTAGGAAACTGTAAAAATCTGTCAACTCCTTATGCTCCCAAAAAACATGTTCCCAGTTACCACTTTCTTCTTCATCACTCCAACATTTGCTATCTACTTGAGGAAAATTTGTTTGAAGTCTGCTTAGAATGAAAAAATAGTTATGCAGGCACTTCCAAATAAAAATACTAAACCTTCTGGACTTTGTTGAATAGTTGAGAGCTGTACATACATCCTTCAATTGATCCCTTTTAAATTGCTTTCCCAGTCTCTTTCCAATCTTTTCTAACCACCTACAAATGATTGATTTTTTTGTAGTTACATGCCCTACTAATTATCACTTTTAACAGCATTTTCTATTCCAGATTTGACAAAAAATCCACCAGCGCAGGTTTTTCACTTAGTACACCCCTGTTTCTCTCTACCTATATTTGAACCAAATGTACTTGTAACATGCTGTGTTAGACTTGACACCTATTATTTAGAAGTAGGCACATTGTAAATGCTTAGCAGTTGCAGTTCTGTTAACACAGCAAAAGCATTTGTCAGCTTTCAGATTATTGTATTTCAGTATTGTACCTGGGTTGTGACTGAAAAGGGACAGTAGAACTGATCCTTTACCTGGTTATCAAATTGTAAAATAAATAAACTGAAGTGCAGTCTTGCTTCCTAGTAAAAGTTTAATTTGTGTGGGAGCCCTTTTCCTTTTTACTTTTACAAGCCTGATTGAAGTCCAGTGAAGTAATAGGCGTTACACCACACAGTCGCACAGTTGAGGCACTGCTGACTGATATTGAAGTGAACCTGGATTATATAGGCTGACATGTACAAACAGACTGAAATCTACTTCACCACAGGAATGAACAGTCCACTGCCTGAGAAATCAGGGAGGGAAGATATTGTGACTGTGTTATTCATGTAATTAAATTAAATGCATTTGATTATCCTCGTGTAACGAAGAGAGGAAAGTCTGAAAAAAGTTAAAGTAAACATTTCTTTAGTTACTGTATAAAGTTCATATTGTTGCCAACAGATTAATTTTCTGTCATTTTTAATCAAAATCAATCTTGTTAATCTTCTTTTAAATCGATTCAGTGGTGGTTAGTTGTCTTGTATGAAAAGTGAGCATGATTCATTCACCTGAAGTTAAGATATTTAAAATTTACCACTTAATCATAGAATGGTGAAAAGTATGTTTCCATTTGAAGGTAGCGTTGTCAAAGAATTATGCCTAAGTCAGTTGTACTGTGTTTAAAGAGGTGAAACATTGCAGTTTATTTTATAGGGTTGTACTCTGTCACATGTCAGTTATTCATTTTGTTTGGAATGAGGATGAAAGCAGTAAAATCTGTGTGGGGTTGAAGGAGAAGCAAAATGTGTAGTAGTATTCTAAATGGAGAACTGGTAAGTATTTAATACATGGGTTAGAAAAAGTAGAAAGGTAAAAATGTTTATATACAAACAGCTTTATATTATAGCAGAACTATTTAGCTGCAATCAAGAGGTCGATTAAAGTGACTCGCTCACTGCCATGTAGATAAAGCAAATTTACAGAAAATTTACAGATCAGTTTCTTTAACTACTAGGCTGTACTGCCTTTTTTTCTGAGTGAACAGTTCATCAGCTTGCCTTTTCTACTTGCAGCAGGTAAAGGACGACCCACAGTTTCATCACTTTCTGCTCAGTCAGTCTGAGAAGGTAAGCTGATGTACAAGGTATGCTTTAATAGCTATGCTGAAGCTTCCAGTATCCCAGTGCTTGTAATAATCGAAGTCTGTGCTGCATCTGGTGCTAACAATGGAAGGATTGAAGTTTTGAATGTTCGTGATTTTGACCGGATGTTTTCTGAACTATGTATTATTAAGTAATTGTTCTATTGTAATTAAATTGCCTGAGAGTTTGGATGTGTCAGTGGTTGCTATCCTGTGAGGAAGAATTTTGAAGTCATTACTGGTGAACTGCACCAAGTTATGTCTGCATATGCTGGGTGGGATGGCTTTATTTTTGTATATTTAAAATGTTTTTTTAATTGGGTTTGCAAATTTGTCTGAGAGGTTAAAAAGTGTCTGATTTGTTTAGTGTGTCTTGTGCTTGGTAATGTAAGTTTGCAAACAGTTTTGCCCTCTGTAACTAGTCAGATTGATCCATTTGCTTTGTGTTTCTCTTTAGTTGGTAAGATAGGTTAGGAGAGTGTGTTGTGCTCGACCAGTGTAGTAAGGTAGAATGTATGTGGTGTGTTGTGAGGGTAACTGAAGTCTGTGTTTTGCAAAGTATGAGTACAGTGGGGTTAGGAAGAGGTGGGTTGTTTTTATTTGGATGAGGCAGAGGAGTCGCTGCCAGTGCAGTGTGGTTTTTGTGCCAACTGTGATTAACTGCTGAACGGTTTGAGTTTGTGTGTCTGTGGAGCTGAGATTTTTATATTATTTATGTCTCTGTTGGTTTAATTTCTCCACGTCTTTTGGGTTTCTAATACCATGATGGGGAATGGACCCCATTCCTAAGTCAAAGTATGGTTAAACTAGTATTGTTTGTCTTTGATGTTAGACAAAAGTGCTCTTCATAGCACCTGCATTGTGTCCAGAATTTAATCCTCCATCAATTCATATGGAGTTGCACGTATCGGTAGCATATCAAAATACGACTGTAGATGCTTTAAGAAACCCATTGCTCCTACTATTGTTGGAACTGTCCAGGTGTCCTTCCACATTGCCCTCATTTCTGCCTGCAAATCCTGGTATTTTATAACTGTGTACTTCTGCATGTAAGACGGTGTAGTCACTGGGTGTAGCAATTTCAATGATCAATGCTGCTTTTTTCTTTTTATGCACTACTATATCTGGTTTTCTTGCATCTATTTTTCAACTATTGGTAATGGGTGATACCTCTTTGGTGTATGGGCGGCACCTTTTGAAGATGTGGATTTCAGAGGCTTAATCTGTGTACCTGTCTGTCCTAAGTTTATGGTTGCAGGTGTCCTTAACTTTGATTAAAAAAAAAAAAACATGTATTTGTACAGATTCAGTCTTGGACAGAACCCATGTATCTCTGGGGAAAGGGTGGCAGTCCCCCATAACCAGCATTCTCCTTTTCCTACCTTGTGTTTGGATTTATGGACTGTAAGCTGGTCAGAATTTGTCCAGTCTCAATCTGTGCAGCTGCATGAAAAACTGTGTACTTGTTAAATGTGAAAGTTTAGTACAGTATTGTTCATTGCTGATTTAAGTAGCAATATTTATAATGCATTAAATCTGATGATGGGAAAATTACTCACCGAAGGGTTAAAGTGATAAGGAGCTAATTTACATTGCATGAGATGCAATCAGACGTCTGTATAATTTTGTATATTTGTTCCTTAGAAGTAATTGAGTTACTGACTTTCCTAATAGTTAATAAGCTTTTCCTTTTAAGTTGCTGCTGTTTGGCTTCCCTGTAATTTTTTCTCATTTGAATGTTTTCAGTCAGGTGGTTCATACCAAGCAGTCAGCAAGAAACTAAAGCTATCAGAAGAGGTACGTACTGCACTGTTTACTGTTAATTCATGTTAATTCACTAATCATTTAGTACGCAAACTGTTACAGATTTTATATATATATATATATATATATATATATATATGTATGTATATATGTATGTATATATATATATATATATATATATATATATGTATAGATATATATATATATATATATATAGATATATGTGTATATAGATATATACATATACAAATTTAAATATTGGTCTATAACATACACTGTTGGAATTCATAGATCTTTATTCAGGGTTACTCTCTGCAGTGGATTGACTTTTGTAGTCCTTTTTGTGTCGCCAAGCACAGGAATTTCTACTGTGTATAATCCTGTTTGACCCATAGCAGCACCCTTCCAACTTGGTGAAGGGATTTTCATACATCATTGCTCCTTGGTTCTTACTCTGTTGGATGCATTTTAGTGTTAGCATGCTGACTGTCATCATAGGATAGTGTCCGTATTTGATGCTGATAAAGCGTACAGGACAATGAAAGTGGCACTTCCTTTGCCAGGTCACAAATCAGAACCATCATGGGCAGTGGCTTGTTTGATATCCTGGACCTTGTTTGATGACATTGATAGGGTTCATCATCTTCACCAGAGTTTTTACACTTTTTTTCTGGGATGCTTCCATGCTTGCCTGGGGAGGTGGTATGTCTTGCAGGCAGTTGACTTGACATAGTGTAGCACTGCATAAGCACCCATTGCTCGTGTTTTCTGCCATTCACACAGCTGAGACTCTGTCCTGACACATCAGTGAAAAATTGAAGTAATTGCTTACAGGCAGACTCGTGAAGAACTCGTGTGCCTGTCAGATTACCAGCCAAGACCAGCACTGCCATTGCCTCTGTTGCCACAGGGAAGGATGTAACATAATGTGTTGACGTAAGTGCACACATTTCAGTCCTAGAGTCCAGAATGAGAAAATCCTGGCCTTCCTTACTACCTGGAAGATGGTACTAAGTGGAGTTGTCTCATAAGGATTGGTGGCTCACTTAGCCTTGGGCAGGAATCAAAGGTCAGAAATCAGGCTGTGGACTGAAACCCTGGAGTTAAGTCCATTGATAACTTGCAAATTCTCTTTTTGTTCATATATGGCTGGTAATTATTTGTTCCCAAACCTTGTGAAATGCAGTAACAACTGGATAGCTGTTGGGTATAAAGTGCTAGATTTCCTACATCTGTCACTAATGGTAGTTAATAAAGCCTTCAAATCCATTTTAAATTGAAGTTCCTTGTAAAGACTTTAAGGTCAGTAAGGGTTGCAGTGATACTGTCTGTTCCCGGAGGAAGAAATTGAAACCCTCTTCCCAGTAGCTTAATGTCTTCTGCTGTTAAGTTATAATTCGATAAGTTCACAATACCTTTATGAATCAATCCTATTGTTTCTGACGAGTAGACTAGCTGTGTGTCCGAGGACCGCTGTATATTTTTCTTCTCTGTCCATTTCTTCAGTCTAACGGTCGTCCCCTCAATCGATCCCTCTGCCATGTTTCCACTCTTTCTGGTAAGTTGAGAAACAGTATCACTGAAACCCTTACTGATGTAACATTTAGTAAGCATCAAGACCCTCCGTGCTTACAAGACAATAATAGTATAATTATTAAAGAGGCTAGTAAGGGTGGTGCAGTTGTGATTATTCATGAATAGAGAATATTATATTATATTTATGAATGAATTTCTGTCTGATGGAATGACTTTTCAAAATAATTTTTTTGATGTAAAACATATATTTGAAGTTTAATATGGTGATTTATAAAATAAAAACAGGCATCAATGGAAGTGGAATAAACAAACCAAAAAACTTGTAGTGGAAATGACAGCTAATTTATTCATTACATAAACGCGCACACTTCACGGCGTTTTCATCCACCGGACTTCATCAGATGTATCAAATATTTTGAGCTGTAGCTTGCCTATTTATAACCCTTCCCGCCTTTAATTAATTAACCATTTACTAGTTTAATTCAACAACTAATTAAAAACAATTGACATAAACTCATCTGTCCTCATTTGTTCCCATCTACAGTTGCTTTAAAATGTAATATAAACCAAGTTTGTAAAAACTTTCCACTTAAAAACCATTGTAAACAGTCATACAAATTTATAGGAAATTGATGTACACATAAAAAGTACTAACAAAGAAATAAAAACTGATGTATTTAAAATGTCCATAAATATTCCTTTGAAAGTTAGTTAAAAACAATTAAAAAAAATTTCAAACAGGAAAAATTTATAAAAAACATGTTCTTATTAATATGCTTGTCCATAAAAAGATATGTGCAAAAAATTAATATTTAAAACCTTGTAATGTAAACAGTAAATAGAAGGAATGATTTAAAATGCAACAAACCCTATAATTTGCTACCCTCATCCTTAAAATGGGGGTAATAGATATATACTCATTAAGACCTGGGAGTCTGTTAGCTTCCCAGCAGTAGCTGCCAATATACTTCCCTAACTTCTATCCTATTCTCCCAAGGTCCCCCCTATTATCTTGATGTACCATTTCAATAACAAAAAAAAAAAAAAAAAAAAATTTTGCTCCAGAACATGTCAGTGTGTGTTTATATATTGCATTATTGCCATCTTGTGTCCTGATGGCATTTAAATATTAATATATTCTTCTTTTCAGTTTACGAGTGGTCTTTCCAACATAAAACGCACCACATGTTTTACATAGGGCTAGGTATATCAAGCCTTTACTGTTAGTTAGAAAAGCTACCACTCCTAATCATGTAATGCCTGTCCGGAATATATATCTAATCCTGCCTCAAAATATATGGACATTGAGCACGTTTCCCACTTACATGTACCTAACTTTTTTCCGGTAGGTCTTTTATAATTTGTCTCCAACTGTTCCTTAAGGTTTTTACCTTTTTTATAAGTAAATTGTAATGGATTTTTAAATAAATTCTACAATTCTGAGTAGCAGCTAAACCTATCCCAATGTTGTGTAATAATGTTTCTAATTTTAGGGGTTTTCAGATTATAGTACAAAACATAATTACCCCCAAATATCGCCTCAATCTTCCATCCTTGTTCCTCAACCTATTCACATCCCAAAATTGGGGCAAATCTAGAGGTTCTAGCATTTTTAACTTCCACCATAACCCCCTCCACCATTTGTACAGGATATTTTCTAGCCAAAAACATATCCCTCACTTTATGACTTTCCTGTTCGAAATCCACCTCCTTAGATGTCATCCTACTACTGCGGATGAATTGCCCTTTGACAATACTTTTTTGTGTGTAGGGATGTGAACTGCTAACGTATAAATAAGAATTTGAGAAGGTATCCTTCCTGTATACTCTTGAAGTGTATTGTCATCGGGGTATGTCCTTCTTAATAGAAACATCTAGGAAGTTCATCTCCTCCTTGGAAATATGGTGAGCAAATTTTAAAAAATCAGTGGGTCCTGTTCAAATATTGTATAAATTCCATTAACTTAACCTCTCCTCCCTTCCAAAAAATGCATATGTCATCCAGGTAGCGTTTATAGTATACCAAATATTGTCCATATTCTGATTCAAACACAAATTTCTCTTCCCACATCAAAAGAACTATATTAGCATATGTAGGGGCAACCCCTTGTATCTGCTTAAAAAATATGCCCTCAAAGAATATAAAATTTTGTTGCAAGACCAAATCCATGAGCTCAGTATATACCAAAAAGGTATTGTGGTCAAATTCCCATATTTTTTGATGGCATCTTGAAACCATTCAGAGCCTGTGGAGTAAGGAATTACATTAAAAAGGTCCTGTATTTCCATGGTAACAGAAATCATAGAATCAGAATACATATTGTTATTAATACTTAGAAAATCCCAAGAATCTTTCAAGATTCCATTAGAAGTTACCCATATGTTCTTTAATTTGGTGTCTAAAAATTTGGCCAAGGGATAGGTTTTGGAACCATTTGCAGCTACTGTTGGTCTCATTGGGGGGTCTTCCATGTTCTTATGCACCTTGGGTATCCCGAATATGGCAGGGATTCTATGTTTTTCCACACTAAGGGTGTTACTTATAGGTATCCTCATTTATTAAATTGTCATCCAACATTTCTTTTAAAGCAAAATCTATTTTTCGGTAAGCTACGTTAATTTCATTCTTTGATACCCTAACATATCTGGTTGTGTCATTTAACATGTTCATCATTTTACTAGAGTATAAAATGCTATCCATAAGAACCACGCCACCTCCCTTATCAGGTAGAGCATCACCCTAATATAACAATTTTCCTGTAATGATCTAAGAAGTTCCATTTCTTCCTTTGTGAGGTTTGGTTTGCCTTGGCACCTTTCATTTAAATTCACCTCTAATCTCCTTTTCTATCTGCCTTTCAAGATTTTTTAACTGAGGATGCATGGGTGGGTTGATGGTGCTAGGTTTTCTAACTTCAGTATTACCTCGAATATTTTGTTGTCCATGAAACAGGATTTCCAGATTTTTCTTCCTCAAAAAAATTCTTAAGTCAATCAAACTATCAACCATGTTTCCCCTACTAGAAGGAATAAACTTAAAACCTTTTGAGAACAGCATAAAGTGCTGCATATTAATCTCCACACCACTATAATTGTAGATGCTAAAATCCTGGAATATGTGACGTGGTCCTTGAACTCTAATTTCCCCTGAATTTTCCACAGAGTAATGTTCCCCTTCACCGCTACTTGCCATTGTTATTTCCTGCCGCTTGGGGAACCCCTGGGAAAATACTGTACAGGTGATTTGTGTGTCAATCTATCTGACCTCCTAGGTTCCGGATAATCCACCATCCCTTCCATGTTTGATTCTGTACCTACGTTGTTGTCATAATTCTCATCCCTATAAGGTGGGTCCCAAACATTGTATGCCCCATGATGTTTAAATGAGGGAACTCTATTGGTTTCAAAATTTCTAGTATAATTTCTAAAACCAAAATTTTCTTTCTTGGGGAAGGGATATGCTTTCCTCTGATGGTATTCCCTCACGTCCCTGTAAAATTTTCCACATTTCCTTTTAAAAATAACCTGACATTTATCTTCCACTTGTTTAATTAAATAGTATTACCTTTTTTCATTTTCAATACAAAACATTAGGTCAGTAGTCACAAGCTTATTTAAGCATTCAATTTCTTCATACAAAATTTGCATATTTCTCTCATTCTCCTTAATGAGAGCTCTCATTACCTCAACCCACTACGGTCAAATATTCCTAATAATTCCTCATGGAACCCCTTTGGAACAATACCCCTAACAATATAATCCTTTAAATACTTTCTTGGTTAGTATACCCACACCAGTCTGTAACCAGGACACTGAAGCACAGTCTAGACAACGCGACTATGCTGGGAAGGAAGTGACTGCATCAAAAACAAGCAAACCCCAGCGAGAAATCAGGGCTGATGTAAATGGGAACGGAGTGGTTCCTAAAGCTGGTAACATCAACGCGGGGTATTCAAACACCGTAGCTGGTCCGAATGGACAGGAGGTTTTATTGATGCAGTCTAGTGGATGCAGAACGGATGCATTGACTGTTAACCATCATACCAACAATAACGGGCTGGATGACTGGACGAACACGGATGCACTGGGCCTCACGGCTGGTTAAACACAACTCTTTTTCCAACTATAAAGGTACTGTAAACCCTACCTTTCCTATGGATGGGAAAGAAGTGACTGACTCTGACATTTCTTATGGGGCCAACGTTAAAAAGTTGTCTGATTTAATTTTTAGGCACAAGGCTCTGGGTGTAGGCAATTATTTAAAGGATTATATTGTTTGGGGTATTGTTCCAAAGGGATTGCGGATGTTTAAATACCCCAACAATGTAGTGGAGGGATCTACCTTCCATGAGGAATTAAGAATATTTGATCGTAGTGGGTTTGAGGTAATGAGAGCTCTCATTAAGGAGAATGAGAGAAATATGCAAATTTTGTATGAAGAAATTGAATGCTTAAATAAGATTGTGACTACTGACCTAATGTTTTGTATTGAAAATGAAAAAAGGAAATAGTATTTAATTAAACAACAAGTGGAAGATAAATGTCAGGTTATTTTTAAAAGGAAATGGGGAAAAATTGACAGGGACATGAGGGAATGCCATCAGAGGAAAGCATATCCCTTCCCCAAGAAAGAAAATTTTGGTTTTAGAAATTATACTAGAAATTTTGAAACCAATAGAGGTCCCTCATTTAAACATCATGGGGCATACAATGTTTGGGACCCACCTTATAGGGATGAGAATTATGACAACAATGTAGGTACAGAATCAAAATGGAAGGGCTGGTGGATTATCCGGAAGCTAGGAGGTCGGATAGATTGAGACACAAATCACCTGTACAGTATTTTCCCAGGGGTTCCCCAAGCGGCTGGAAATAACGATGGCAAGTAGCGGTGAAGGGGAACATTACTCTGTGGAAAATTCAGGGGATATTAGAGTTCAAGGACCATGTCATGTATTCCAGGAATTTAACATCTACAATTATAGTGGTGTGGAGATTAATATGCAGCACTTTATGGTGTTCTCAAAATGTTTTAAGTGTATTCCTTCTAGTAGGGGAAACATGGTGGATAATTTGATTGACTTAAGAATTTTTTTGAGGAAGCAAAATCTGGAAATCCTGTTTCATGGATAACAAAATATTAGAGGTAATACTGAAGTGCTGCGGTAGCGCTGTTGCCTCACAGTAAGACGTTGTCCTGTTCGATTCTCAGCTATTGTGTCTTCTGTGTGGAGTCATGCGGAATGGGCGTACCTTCGTTGAAGGTTGTGCGTCAGGGCCGGCAACTCGGCACGTAAAAATCTACTACCAATCATTAGCGGACCAGAGTTCCACTGTGGCGACCCCTAACCGGGAAAAGCCGAAAGACACAACAACTGAAGTTAGAAGACCTAGCACCATCAAACCCACCCATGCATTCTCAGTTAAAAAATCTTGAAAGGCAGGTAGAAAAGGAGATTAGAGGTGAATTTAATGAAAGGTGCCAAGGCAAACCAAACTTCACAAAGGAAGAAATGGAACTTCTTAGATCATTACAGGAAAATTGTTATATTAGGGTGATGCAACCTGATATGGTTCGTATGGATAGTATTTTATACTCTAGTAAAATGATAAGCATGTTAAATGACACAACCAGGTACGTTAGGGTATCAAGGAATGAAATTAATGTAGCTTATCGCAAAATAGATTTTGCTTTATAAGAAATGTTTGACAATTTAATAAATCAGGATACCTATAAGTCCACCCTTAGTGTGGAAAAACCTAGAATCCCTGCCATATTCGGGATACCCAAGGTGCATAAGAATATGGAAGACCCCCCAATGAGACCAATAGTAGCTGCAAATGGTTCCAAAACCTATCCCTTGATCAAATGTTTAGACACCAAATTAAAGAACATATGGGTAACGTCTAATGGAATCTTAAAAGATTCTTGGGATTTTCTAAGTATTAATAGCAATATGTATTCTGATTCTATGATTTTTGTTACCTTGGATATACAGGACCTTTTTAATGTAATTCCTTACTCCACAGGCTCTGAATGGTTTCAAGATGCCATCAACAAATGTGGGAATTTGGACCACAGTACCTTTTTGGTGTATAATGAGCTCATGGATTTGGTCTTGCAACAAAATTTTATATTGTTTGAGGCTGAGTTTTTTAAGCAGATACAAGGGGTTGCTATGGGGGCATGTTGTACCCCTACATATGCTAATATAATTATGATGTGGGAAAAGAAATTTGTGTTTGAATCAGAATATGCACAATATTGGGTATACTATAAACGCTACCTAGATGACATATGCATTTTTTGGAAGGGAGGAGAGGTTAAGTTAATGGAATTTATACAATATTTGAACAGGACCACTGATTTTTTTTAAATTTACTCACCATATTTCCAAGGAGGAGATGAACTTCCTAGATGTTTCTGTTAAGAAGGACATACCCCTACAACAGTACACTTCAAGAGTATACAGGAAGGATACCTTCTCAAATTCTTATTTATATGTTAGTAGTTCACATCCCTACAAACAAAAAAGAAGTATTGTCAAAGGGCAATTCATCCGCAATAGTAGGATGACATCTAAGGAGTTGGATTTCGAACAGGAAAGTCAGAAGGTGAGTGATATGTTTTTGCCTAGGAAATATCCTGCACAAATGGTGGAGGCGGTTATGGTGGAAGTTAAAAATGCTAGAACCTCTAGATTTGCCCCAATTTTGAGATGTGAACAGATTGAGGTACAACAAGGATGGAAGACTGAGGCGATATTTGGGGGTAATTATGTTTTGTACTGTAATCGGAAAACCCCTAAGATTAATAACATTATTACACAACATTGGGATAGGTTTAGCTGCTACTAAGAATTGGAGAATTTATTTAAAAATCCATTACAATTTCCTTATAAAAAAGGTAAAAACTTTAAGGAACTGTTGGGGAAAAATTATAAAAGACCTACTGGAAATAAGGTACGTATAAGTGTGAAACGTGCTCAATGTCCATATATTTTGAGGCAGGATTCTATTTATATTCCTGATAGGCATTGCATGATTAGGAGTGGTAGCTTTTCCAACTGTAACAGTGAAGGCTGGATATGCCTAGCCCTGTGTAAAACATGTGGTGTGTTTTATGTTGGAAAGACCACTCGTAAACTGAAAAGAAGAATATATGAACATTTAAATGCCATCAGGACACAAGATGGCAATAATGCAATATATAAACACACACTGACATGTTCTGGAGCAAAATGTTTTTTTTTTTTTTTGTTATTGAAATGGTACATCAAGATAATAGGGGGGGACCTTGGGAGAATAGGATAGAAGTTAGGAAAGTATATTGGCAGTTACTGCTGGAAGCTAACAGACTCCCAGGTCTTAATGAGTATATATGTATTACCCCCATTTTAAGGATGAGGGCAGCTAAATTATAGGGTTTGTTGCATAAACTTGATTTAAAGCATTCCTTCTATTCATTGTTTACATTACAAGGTTTTAAATATTAATTTTTTGCACATATATTTTTATGGACAAGCATATTAATACAAACATGTTTTTTATAATTTTTTTCTGTTTGAAATTTTTTTTTATTGTTTTTAACTTAACTTTCAAAGGAATATTTATGAACATTTTAATACATTGATTTTTATTTCTTTGTTGGTACTTTTATGTGTACATCAATTTCCTATTAATTTGTATGACTGTTTACAGTGGTTTGTAAGTGGAAAGTTTTTACACACTTGGTTTATATTATAATATTACATTTTAAAGCAAGTGTATATAAGAACAAATGAAGACAGAGGAGTTTGTCACTTGTTTTTAATTAGTTGTAGGATTAAACTAGTAAATGGTTAATTAAAGGCGGGAATGGTTATAAATAGGCAAGCTGCAGCTCAAAATATTTGATACATCTGATGAAGTCCGGTGGATGAAAACGCCGTGAAATGTGTGCATTTATGTATTGAATAAATCAGCTGTCGTTTCCACTACAAGTTTTTTGGTTCGTTTATTCCACTTCCATTGGTGCCTGTTTTTGTATTGTAATTGGTTTCCTGGTCTATTCGAGCACTCTACCTCGTCTTTGTTGTATGGTTTATGAAATGCAGCTAGCTAACAGTATTTCTGTCGACTTATTTAATTTCTTTACAGTCCCATGCCCAATAATTATAATATTATACAGACTATTGAAAGTGCACAAGTCTCTGACCTATACTCCTGTGAGACCAGTAGTATCAGGACACAAATGTGTTACAGCACCAATTTCTGTACTTCTCCAATCAGTTTTAATTAAATAAAGCTATTCTCAGCGTTACATAAAAGTTACTAGGGATTTCTTAACTAAATTCTGTGAATGGTATTATTCTAATTCTGTCACTGACTTTTCATTTGTTGCATTTTATATTAACTCACTCTTCACAGTCCTCCTGAATGATTACAGTCTTATTGATATACATGATTTTCTTTGTGCAAGTACAGATATGCATGGAAGAGATATTGAAAATGTGTCCACTATTAGAACTGGTTTTAACCAAAAACATAATCTTATTTGAAAATCAACCGTACTTGCAAAATTCTGATGTAGCTATGGGTACCGCCATAGCGAACACGTATGTGAATCTTATATTGAGCCAATGGGAAAATGAGTCTGTTTATAGTAATAAGAACATGTTCAACTCTTAAGGTACTGTTGTGTAAGCATTTCGATGATTTTTATTTTATCTGAGAAGGGGATGAAACTACACTTACTGAATATGTAGAATATCTTGATGATACTACACATTTTTAAGATTTAAGATGACTTGCTCTGCTCATGAGATTAGCTATTTAGATGTAAAGTTAGATAAAAATGCAGGAATCATAGATACAGGTGTACATAAAAAGGAGGTGCACACAAATAGATATACACACAGGCAAAGTATGCATGCACCACATGTTTTTAAGGGAATTGTAAAAGGACAGTTAACTAGAGTTAGATTAAATACGAACAAAGAAAAATGTAGAGAACAAATGAATGAAATGATCTTAGAATTTGAAGAAAGAGGCTATGAGGGTACACTATACAAGAAACTTTAAATGAAGTTATTACTAATAGAGATGGATCAGCTAAACCATTTTTTAGAGAAACCACAACCTGACAACTCAAACTCTGATTAGACATGCACAAAGGAATAACCTTAAGTATATCACCACATGTAGCAGAAGAACCAATGATGTGAGAAAAAATGATTTCTCGGTGCTTTGCCAGAGATGGCCTGCATCTGTCACCCCTGGGATTCCAGGTACTGGCTAATGCTCTTGCCACCCCATAATGCCTTTTTAGGCGATGTTCCAAAGACCAAATTATCACTGTAATGACTATAAATAAATGCAGTCTGAGGGTCATGCTGCTCAGTGCTATAAGTCTGAATCTCAAGATCCACTCGCTCGAAGCACTCCTCAAAATGGAGAACATTGACATTTGTGCTGTAATGGAGACCTGGTTTAAAGCAGTAGAAAGCACCCCTGCGCTACCGGGCTATAACTCATTCCACACCTTTCGGCCCCAGAACATGGACCGTAGCTCCAAATGCGGTGGTGTCTCCATATTCATAAAGGATATGCACACCTCCAGACTAGTAGTCCAGCATAACGCATCTGAGATACTCCAGGTACAACTAACACTGGGTAAGAAAGCGATTCTGGTCATAGCCTGCTATAGGTCCCCAACCATGTCCCAAGACACTCACCCCACATTCCTGAGCACCATGGAAACTTTTAAGATCCAACCCAACACTCTCGTACTAGGCGACTTCAACTACCCCTCCATCAGCTTGAAAAACTACTCGTGCACCAATGCACTGGTCCAACGCTTCCTGGAATTCATAAATTCCAGTGCCCTGGACCAGCTCATTCTTACACCCACTAGAGGAAGCAGCATCCTTGACAAAGGTTATTACTAACATGGGCAACCGTTGCTCTGCACCACTCCCTGGTTAGATCCAACCACAAACTGATCACCATGGAAATCCACATCTCATCCACACACCCCCCTCCCCCCGCAAAGATATCCACCATGAAAAACTTCTCCAAAGCTGACTTTGTACTCCTAAAAACAGAGGTGGCTAACTTCACGGCACCCATGCCAATGAAAAATAGATACATGACTGCCGAATCATACAACAGTTCACTGTACAAACACATACATAAGTGCATGGAACTTACCCATTCCCAACAGAACCAAGATGCTCGCCTCCAAAAAAAGGAATCTAGTCTGGTGGTCACCTGCCATTAATAAACTCTACAACAGAAGGAAGAAACTGTTGCAGAAAAAGGTGAAGTCCCAAGACTGGAACAATTCCCTTATTCGCCTCAACAAAAAGTTGCGATCCCTCATGAAAGCGTCCAAAGGTAGCTATAAAGGCAGAATTGCGGCAGACGCTAAAAACAACCACAAAGTCTTCTGTAGTTATATCAGGGATCTCCATTGCAATACCCAAATTTGCTGTGAGTTACTGCACAATGGCACCTGCTACACTGAGCCAGCAGATATTGCCAACATACTGGCCGACAGATTCACTGCCAACCCCCCCTCCAAACGACCAATCTCAATACCGGAAGAATGCTAGGAACTCAACATTACTGCAGCACAGGTTAAAGCTGCATTGTCTAAAGCCAAGAATACAGCTTCCATGGGACCTGGCAATATCCCTGGCTGTGTTCTACATGAATTACAAAGTGAACTGGCACCACATTTGTGTGCTGTATTCACTCACAGCCACACCTCAGGCTTTGTCCCTACTGAATGGTGCACTGCTACAGTCATCTCTCTCCATAAAGGAGGAGCGACTACAGACCCTGGAAATTATCACCCTATTAGCCTGATGAGTCTGATATGTAAGGCTGTGGAGCGCATAGTACTCATGTACCTAGGCAGGCGGGGCTAAACCTACAAGCTACAATTCCCTAATATTTGGCTCCACATTATTTACTTTCCTGACCCTGGACCCCCTGCAGGTGAGGGTGATGATCGTGATCCTGGGGTTCCTTTCTCCCTCCCAATGTCATCCAATGTCTCTTGAAGAGGTCCAAAGAGGCACTCTGCTTGACATGTATGGGCAATCTATTCCAGAGTCTGGGGAGTCTCTGGGTCATCATGAACCTAATTAACAAGGCTATAGAGAATCTCCAAACTCTGGATCCAACACAATTTGGTTTTCTGAAAGGTCAATCATGCCTGCTCAACCTAGTTGACTTCTTTGAGTCAGTCACCAGTGCAGTGGATGAAGGTAAGGCAGTTCATACAGCCTACCTCGATCTGGCCAAGGCCTTTGATACCATTCTTCACTCAGGAATTATTGATAAACTCCGCAAACTAGGCATCAACCCCCTATATTGTTAGGTTGGCTGCAAACTGGCTCACAGATGGACCCCACAGTGTGAAAGTAGCGGACTCCAAGTTAGACTGCCGACCAGTCACGAGTGGAGTCCCCCAGGTATCGGCCCTGTGTCCCCTCTCCTGTTTGGCATCTACTTCTCAGAAGTCCAGGCCAACACGGAGGGACTCTGGATGACCAAATTCACAGAAGGCGGCAAGTTGGGAGCCATTATTAACTCCCCAAGTGATGCAGACATCCTACAGAAAGGCCTCACTGAGACCAGTGACTGGTGTAGAAACCATGGCCTTAAGCTTAATGCCAAAAAATGCATAGTCATTCCCTTTGGGAAAAACTCAGTTCCCACTAATTACCACATCGATGGTAGCCCATGAACACTGATGGCGTTATAAGAGATCTGGGGACACAGGTTGACAGCAACCTCTCCTTCGACCACCACTTTGCTACTGTGGTCAGAAAGTCCTATATGACTCGTGTCATTACCAAGGGTTTTGCATCCAGGAAGAAAGAGGTCATCATTTTTCTCTACTCTTCCCTCATTAGACCAATCATAGAGTATAATGCCCCATTTGGCATGTACCTCACTAGACACCTGCAATACTTGGAGAAGCCACAAAAGTACCTCACGAAGAGGATCCTAGGCCTTAAACACGTCCTGCACAGGCAGACTCAAAAAAACTCCAGCTATTCTCTGTCTCATATTGCCTACTTAGAGGCGATCTCTGCTTGACTTACAAATCCATGTCTGACCCAGCTCTGTTAGAAATGCTACATCTAAAGAAATCCCAATCCTTCCACACTACACGCTCCTCAACCTCATTGCCACAATCAACAGAACATCCTGGAGGGAAAGGTTCATAACCCAGAGACTACCCATGCTCTGGAATAGACTTCCCATACATGTCAAGCGGAGCACCTCACTGGCCCTCTTCAAGTGAAATCTTGATGAGTGGATAGGTAATAGAAAGTTCACCCTGGGGATCACTCCAGTGGCTCTACTTGATAGAGGCACTGGGAACTAATGACGGGTGACACAATGCCAGGGCACTTCTATGGGCTAGGCTTGTAAAGGCCCCATGGCCATTAGCCTAGTACACACCTATGAAGCTATGAACCGGAACATTCTAAAGGCAGTGCCAGAGTTAGAACATATATTAGTTGAGAAACCGAGTTTTGCATATAGAAGTTATAAAAACTTGAAAAGGCAACTGCATTATAAAGATTTTAAATCTAACGACCAACATAAAATGGTGAGTAATAAACATGGGACATACCGTTGTTAGAACTGTAGCTGATGGTACCTTTATGCATCCAAGAATGGGAAGGATTATATTTTTAAGTGCTACGCTACATGTAATACTATTAACAGTATATCTGGCGAGCTGTACTAGGTGTTCTGCCTTCTGTGTTGGCAAGTGTAGTCTTAGAATTAAAGACCTGTGTCATAGAACACTGGTCTGGTATACGTAGGAATATCCAAACTAATACACTGGCAAAACTTAAGGGAGTTGGTCTTAATCATGAGTTTAAGTTTTAGAGCAATTTATGTATACAAAAATAATGAGGGGACGATATTAACACTTTTGAGATTAATAAATGCAGTTGGATTTTAAGGTTACAAGCTGACTCTGAACCAGGTATAAATAGCGCAATAAGTATTAAGCCTATCTTAATAAATAAGCAAATGCAGTATCAATAATTTTTGTCAGTAAATGTTACTTTGTGATGTTTTTTATGATATATATGTATTTATTGACTCTTCTCATTAATTGGATTTAATTGTGATGGAGGGGGCTGTGCCATGTGATTTTGATGTGAATTGCTTTATAAATTGTGTTAAGTGTTTGTGTTACTTGCATTGAGGAAAGGTATCACCCTAAAGCTTCGCATTTTATATTTTGTGATGTTCGTGTTATACTGCTGCAGTCATCACACTTGGGTTATCCTGCCCTCAGGCGGCCGAATCCCAAAGTCTTGGTCCGGCGTCGGTTGTCGTCGCTTCTTTCCTGACGTCAGTGTGAAGGGGATAAAAGAGGCAGCTGACGCCATTTTCTTCAGTCTTTCTTGCCGCGCGGTGCCCGAAGCAGAAGCAGTTCGCAAGTGCTGGTCGGCTAGCTCCTGAGATTTTCGAATTGAATTTCAGCCCGAAGTCTTCTCTAAAGCGAAGTGCCTCGTTGGGGAAACTTTTCTTGCCTCAGACCGATGTCAGACAAAGTTAATAATTGCATTTCTTGTGGGAAGCAAATATCTCAAAGAATTTTCATTCTTATTGTATTCCTTGCCTAGGCCCAGACCACGACGTCTCTGGTTGTCGGTTTTGTGCTAGGTTCAACAAACGTACAATCAAGCGTTGGGCAGATTTCGCCCAACATTATTTTGGCAGAAAATTTAACTATAGCATGTCGTCGGAGCAACGGACATCAGCAATGATTAAAAAACGCAAGGATAAGGACAGGCAACCAAGGCCAAGGCCAGATACCGAGGCCTCAGCAAGGCCTACCACCGGTTCTCCGGTTTTCAGCGAGGCGCCTACGCAGACCCTGACTACCGCTGATTTAGAAATTCTGACTGCCTCCCAGACCGAATCAGCTGGGCCTCAGGAGCCGGTTCCATCTCAACCCTCGGACGCCAACCCTGACGGTGATCCAGAGATTTTGGACAGGCCTTCGGTTTCTGAAGGTGTCTTCAAACCGACAACTATCTCTATTAAGTCTTATGCTAAACTTAAAGCCCCCTTAAAAGTTAGGAATCCAGGTCCACAGACCCTCCCACAGGCCCCTATGCCTAAAAAACAGATGCTTAAGATGGCTGAGGATTTAATTACCCTCATCAGGAGTTCACAACCCCCTCCTGACAAAAGGCGTAGACTGGAGGAAGATTATCCTTCCTCTGACCATCCATTTCCTCAGCTAACTCTGAGGGCCAGGATTATTGCTTCCCTCCTTATGAAGACTCAGATGCTGAAGAGTCCATTCCCTCTGTCTCCCCCCTGAAGACTACTCTTTTGGGGAAACTTTACACACCATGAGGGAACACTTCCACTGGGAAGGCCAAGATTACTCTGACTCTAAGAAAAGACTCCATGAGTTGTTTCTTCTTCCCACAGCATAGACCCCTTGCAATTCCTCCAGTTTTAGACATTTTGGATGATGTTTACACCAAATCTAGTCTAAACCCAGATTCCTTACCTCCTGCACAAGCTAAACCAGACAGATACTACCGAGTTCCTGATTCTCATAAGTTTCTATATAAAAGCCCTGTTGCAGACCCCAAAACCATTTCCCAGGGTCCCAAAGGGGTTAAGGCCTCTACTGCTAAGAATCCACTACCTTCTGAGAGAGATTCCAGAGCATTAGAAAGATGGGGGAAGAAAGTGTATACATCTGCCACTTTGGCCATGAGGGCCTTAAACTGCCAATTCCACATGCTAAAATACCAGCAGTACTTGATTACACAGTTAAAGCAGAAAATGATCCCTCAGACAGATCAACCTGATTTCAAAGAGATGCAGGATTTGCTGCATGCAGCAGAACAGGTGGGAAAGCATACCTTACAGTGTGGTTTTGATTCATTGGAAGCCTCATGTAGAGCAGCTGTCACAGGATCTGTAATACGTAGACATGCTTGGCTAAAAGAGCAAGCCTTACCAGAACATGTCAAAGCAAAGTTATTGGATGCTCCATTGCAGAAAGATGTGTTATTTGGTGTCAAAGCAGAGGAAGTTTTAAAGAAAATGGAAGAAAAGGCAAAATCTATGCAGACAGTTAAAGATTTTTTACAGGTACAACCTCCTCGTTTCAGCAGAAACTGGCCATCAAAAAAATGGTCCTTTCCTGCATCAGACAGACCCCAAAGGGGTAGGTACAGACGCCCAAGGGGCAGAGGACAGCCACAAGGTTCTTTCAGGTCTAGACGATGGCATACAACAACTCAAAGAGGTGGCGACGAAAGATCTCAACCCCTCAGGAAACAAACACAATTACTTCCCTCTTCGCCTGCCAAGCAAAATTGCTCTGGCAGCACCTTTGGGAGGAAAGCTGGCTCTATTTCTACAAAATTGGCGCATCATAACAAAGGACAAATGGGTTCTGGATATTATTACCCGAGGCTACAGATTTCATTTCCACACTTTACCACGGATGAGAGGCATGCCAAATCTGCCTCCAAACCAATGGGCAGAGACAGAAACGCAAATTTCAGCTCTCATGGATATGAAAGTAATTCAAAAGGTACCTACAAAGGAGCAAGGTCAAGGTTTTTACTAGAGACTGTTTCTAGTACCAAGTAAGGACAAATCCTGGAGACCCATTTTAGACCTCTCAATTCTAAACACATACCTGGAGGTACCCAAATTCAGAATGCTCACACTACAGCAGCTTCTTCCCATGCTGGGCAAGGAGTCTTGGCTGGTAACGTTGGACCTCAGAGGCATACCTGCATGTCCCTATCAGACAAGATTGCAGAAGATACCTCAGATTTTTGGCAGGTACAACACATTATCAATTTTCTGCATTTCCCTTTGGCTTATCTACTGCGCCCAGAGTAATTACGAAATGCCTGGCATCAGTAATTGCATACTGCAGACAATGAGGAATACAAATTTATCCTTATCTAGACGACTGCCTGATCCAAGCGGACAGCAAGGCCATTCTGTTACAGCATCTGGCATTTGTAACAAAGCTGCTAAGTTGCCTAGGGTACACAGTAAACAAAAAGAAATCCAAGCTAATACCCTCACAAGACATAATATTCCTGGGTGCCAGCTTAAATACAACGGCCCAGATGGCTTATCTCACGCCAAACAAACAAAAACAACTGACGCAATACTTCAAAAAGATGGCAACTTTTACCCAGCTCACTGCAAGGAAAATCCTGCAGGCATTGAGGTTCATGGCATCCTGCATTCAACTAATTCCACATGCAAAGCTGCATATGAGGAAATTGCAATGGTACCTGAAGTGTGTGGGCTCAACACAAGCACAGCATCGAAACAAGTATACCTCTCATTCCCTGCCTCCAAAGAGAGTTCCTATGGTGGGCTCAAGCATGTCAGCTAAGCAAGGGTCTTCCTTTTGTCTTACCTCCAGCAAACCCAACTATGACAACAGATTCTTCAGACTACGCCTGTGGAGCACACATGGCAGGACAGTGCATACAGGGCAAATGGTCTGCAAAACAAATGTACCTACACATCAACCAAAAGGAGATGCTAGCTGTGCAAAATGCACTGACAGCCTTCAAGGACCTCTTGCATCCTGGACAACTACTAATAAGGACAGACAACACCACAGTTATGTGGTACATTAACAGGGAGGAACACACTCCTACCCTTTCTGCAGACAGGCAATGACCTTGTGGAACACAGCATTGACTTACCAAGTACAATTGCAAGCACAATTCCTGCCAGGAAAGGAAAACATATTGGCAGACAAATTAAGCAGAAATTTGGCAGATCCTCACGAGTGGAGACTACACCCACAAGTATTTTCAATGATAACTCAAAGGTGGGGACGCCCAGACATAGATCTCTTTGCCTCCCCCAAGAATTGCCAACTACAGAAATTTTGCACAAGGACTTATCATTCCCTAGCCTGGAAAGTGGACGCCCTATCATTCAGTTGGACAGCATTGACAGTCTATGCCTTCCCACCACTACCTCTCCTGACCAAGGTATTACTGAAGGTCAGATCAGAGAGACCCCAAATGATCCTCATTGCTCCGGCCTGGCCACATCAGCACTGTTACCCATTACTAAGGACCTTGACTCACAGCCCACCATGGATCTTACCTCAACTCCCACTTCTGTTGACTCAGCAAAACTTTCAGATCCTTCACAGTCAGCTCAGGACTTTAAATTTAGCTGCATGGAGAATACCTTGAATTATCAATCACTTCTCTCAAAGGACGTCCTGAATGTCATTTTAGAGGCCAGGAGGCCCAGCACTAGAAAAACTTACTCAGACAAATGGAAAAGATTTTGTTCATGGAACCAGGCTAAAGGCCAAAATCCTTGGATACCAAACATTCCTCAAATACTGCAATACTTAACTGAGATGCTACACAAAGGCCTTTCTTTCTCATCCATTAAGATCCATGCTTCAGCCATTTCAGCTCAATATAATACGGATCCTCCCATATTCTCACACCCTTTACTAAGGCAGTTTCTCAGAGGGGCTAAGAATATAAGACCCCCCAGAAAACCCCCAACGCCAGCTTGGGACCTCAACTTCGTTTTAGAAAAATGAACACTGCCTCCTTTCGAACCAGCCTTCTCAGCAGAACTACAATACTTGTCATGGAAAACAGCTCTGTTGCTGGCTATCACCTCAGCACGCAGGGTCTCAGACCTGCAGGCACTTATGGCAGTGGAACCTTTCATCATTTTCCATCAGGACAGAGTCTCTTTACGTACTAACCCTACCTTTATGCCAAAGGTAGTATCCAGTGTGGCTTTGAATCAGACCATTCATTTACCCACCTTTTATCCAAACCCCCAGAATAAAGGAGAAAGACTCCTTCACTCTTTGGACATTCACAGACAGCTACGTTACTATTTGGATAAGACAAAGACCTTCAGAAAACTGACCAACTCTTTGTATCCTATGCTGCAGGTTCACAAGGAAAGGCTATTTCAAAACAGACCATCTCCAAATGGATAGCACATTGTATCCGCTTTTGCTACTCGCACCATGGGAAAGCAGTGCCTGTTAATATTAGGTCCCACTCTACCAGGGCTACAGCAACCTCAGCAGCCTTTCTCAGGGGGGTTCCAACCAAGGACATTCTGGAGGCAGCTACTTGGAGTTCAGTGCACAACTTTACCAAGTACTACCACCTTCCATTATACTCAAAAAACAGAGCTGGTTTTGCCACTGCAGTTCTGCAGGGCATCCTAGCTTCAGCAAACCCAGTTTAGTACCAGCCACCCATCCATAGCTTTGGGATTCAACCCAAGTGTGATGACTGCACCAGTATGACACGATGAACATAGTACAGTTTTGTACCCACCATAAATGTAGATGTTCGAGTGTATATACTGCTGCAGTCCAGGTTACCCTCCCACCATCCCCTCTACATACCAGGGTTAGTTATAACTCCATGTACATCAATCTATTGGATGCATGTCTATATGGTGTATTTGCTAACGGCTAGTACTATTGTTTATCTACTAAGGTATTTTTGCATAGTTATTTGTATTGCCTTCCTAGATGGGGGCACCTGACATCTGGGGCAAGAAAAACTGAAGAAAATGGTGTTGGCTGCCTCTTTTATCCCCCTGTCGCACTGACGTCAGGGAAGAAGCGACGACAACCAACGCCGGACCAAGACTTTGGGATTCGGCCGACTGCGGGACTGCCTGATGCAGGATAACCCAAGTGTGATGACTGCAGCAGTATATACACTCGAACATCTACATTTATGGTAGGTACAAAACTGTACTTTTTAGTAAATAGTTAGGTGTTTCCTAAGTCTAAGTTTTCATTTTTGTTGCTTGATATTGGTTTACTTTCCTCTTGGTTTACCACAATAATAATCCAGCTTTTTGTCATTTTTTGATTTAGAGTTTTCACAGACATCACTATTTTCATGTGGTACATAAGCAAGGAGAAACCAGGTCATGCCCAACTATGCAGTCTGGCTTCGCTTAGATTGCCTGGGACCTAGTTACTTAGTGGTGCAAGTCCATGAAAGATCCCCATGAATGGACCTGCAACAGACTGGTATTCCTAGACTTAGCCCACAAGTGGGGAGCACCACAGATTGATTTTGCCTCAGAAAGCAAGAAGCATCTCCCCCTGTTTTGCAGCAGGATTCCTTGCCCCTTGGCATGGAGGATAGATACAGATTCGCTTAGATTGCCTGGGACCTAGTTACTTAGTGGTGCAAGTCCATGAAAGATCCCCATGAATGGACCTGCAACAGACTGGTATTCCTAGACTTAGCCCACAAGTGGGGAGCACCACAGATTGATTTTGCCTCAGAAAGCAAGAAGCATCTCCCCCTGTTTTGCAGCAGGATTCCTTGCCCCTTGGCATGGAGGATAGATACACTCTCTTTTTGATGGACAGGGAGGTTCCTTTATGCTACTCCCTATTTCCTCTAATATGACGAGTGTTACTATAGATCTAACAAGAAAAAAAAATTCTACTGGTGACTTCCTTTTGGGCAAGGTAGCATTGGTTCCTCTTACAGTGTCATATATCATATAGCCAGGGGCAATCACCTCAAACTACCCCACAAAGTGAACCGTATCACACAGCAGAAAGGAACACTTCATGTCCCTCTATTTCACTGCTGTGGTATTCATTAAACTATCGGAGCCCCTGCCAAGGGCAGCTCGAGCTGTAGCCAGTGTACCAAAGCCTTTATGCTGCTTTAAGGTATGCCATACGTCACATGTATGCTCCTTGCATAGTGTAGGGCATAAAGGTGATGTGCAGCCATACTTTCATCAGAATTTCTTTGCTGCCAGTCTGAACACTATCTCTTGATTGTCGATATGAACACCTGTTCCGTTGCTGGTTCACCAAACATTGTAGATAAATGCCCCAATGTTTTTTTTTTTGTAGCTTATCTTTTCTTTTATTCTTTGGTGCTTGAGGGGTTTCATGTCATCCAAGAAGGGCAAATGCCAGTGTTGGGAGACAGATTCCCCATAAAGACTGTCACAAGCAGTGCCTGTTTTTGCCTCTCTGCTTTCCACGACTATACATCCTGTTCAGTCTGTCAGGCCTTTGTTCCCAAGAACCTGTGTAGTAGACTTTCTTCTTTGGCGTTGTATCTAGATAATCAGTGTCATAAACTGTTGGCTAAAGACACTTTGGAAGGAAATTCCCACTCTGAGGGGCACCCGTCTGGAAAAAAGAAGACCAGGAAATTTAGGCTGGCATCTTTTGCTGTACAGACTGTGATGGACGTCCCTCCTGAGGCGAATGAAAACCCCAAGGTTTGTCTGGCTTCATCATTGGATTCTTCAGCCACAACAGTGTTGGAGGCCGGCAGGGATCTGACCTAAGGCACATTTTTGGAGGCCTTGCAGACATCCACATTGGACATTCAGGGGAACTGCGAGTGATTCTTTCCAAGGGACCTAGGGATGTTCCTCAAATTTCAGTCAGAGAAATGATCCCTGCTGCCATTATTGAATGCCGTCCAGGGTCAGAGCCTTCTACATTTCATAAGGCGGACATCCCTTTAAAGAAAAAGTAGAAAACTAAACACATTGCTTCAGTTCCTAAGGACCCACAGAGTGAATAGTAAAGTTTCACTCAGGGGTAGTTTAATGCTTTGATGACTTCAAAGCCTCCTCAGGGGTGTTTCCTTTCCAGCTGTTCCTTGGTCCTGTACTTTAAAAGATCCTGGGAACAGGATTCCTCTGAGGAAGAGGCGGATTCAGATGAGGAATCCCTTGGCTACTCCTGTCAGATTCCCTCTCCGTTAGAATCTACTAGTACTCCTACTCCTTTTGAGAAAATTTATTTTGGGGGGACAAATCTCTAGAATGATGGTGTTTTTTTAAATAGGATTGTGCTCCGGTTTCTGAAGTGCAGAAAAGGTATTATGAGCTCTTGCAGGTGGACTCGCCCAGGATTTCTGCTGTACTTCTGGATGTTGTTCATGTTTCACTGTTGCAGTCATTACATTTGGGTTATCTGCTTGCAGTTGCCCTCAGTTGGCCTGATTAACAAAGTCTTGGTTCCTATGTCTGTTGCGGTCTCTTCTTCGGTCATCCGGGGTATAAAACATGCAGCCAACGTCATTGCACCAGTCTTTCTTGCTGTGCTGTGCCCAAAGCAGAAGCAGTTTGCAAGTGCTGGTCGGCTGACTCCTGAAATTTTCATTTTCGAGTTTCAGAACCGAAGTTTTCATCTAAAAGCTAAGTACCCCATTGGGAAAACGTTTTCTTGCTCTAAACCGATGTCAGTAAAAGTAAATAATTGCATTTCTTGTGGAAAGCAAATACCTCATAAAGATTTTAATTCATACTGTATTCCTTGCCTAGGCCCTGACCACGACATACCTCGCTGTCAGTTTTGTGCCTTATTTAAACCCTGAACTGTCATCGGTATATTTGCTCTTCTAAATTTTTTGGTGCTCTGTTCAATTATCCTATGTCGTCGGTAAGCCATCCGACTACCGACATTCCGAAAAAACGCAAAGATAAAGACAGAAACAGGTCGCCCAGTTCGCCGGTACTCAGTGAGGTGCTTTTGCAGCCTCTGATACCCACTACTTCAGATTTGCTGGCCTCTACTGAGACCCATTGGGAGTCCGGTATGCTTCAACTGTGGAATCTGCGGATGTCTACCTTGGATGGGTATGGAGCCGCTGTGCAGGCACCGGCTACTGAGGGTGTATTCAGGCCTACGGACTTGCATATTAAACCGTCGCCATCTTCTTCAAGGCCTAAAACTCAAACCATGCCTAGAAAATTGACGCCCAGACCGCATGGTCAGGCCTCTATGCCTAAAAAACAAATGATAAGAATGACTGAAGATCTTATTACTTTAATCAGGGGAAGCCAACCTTCCCCCTCTAAGAGACCTAGGACTGAGTTTGCTTATGATACTTCTGACCAGGATTCTGAAATTTTTGTTTCTTCTGATGACCAGTATTTACCCTTTTCTACCTATGAGGATTGTGATGCTGAGGACTCTATTCCCTCTGCTCTCCCCCCCCAGAAGATTTCTCTTTTGGTGAAACCTTGCATACTCTCAGGGAGCTTTTTCATTGGGAAAGTCAGGATTTCTCTGATTCTAAAAAGAGGCTTAGGGATTTCTTACTCCTGCTCCAGCACAGGCCTTTAGCTATACCTCCTGTACTGGACATTGTTGATGATGCCTTTTCGGAATCTAGCATGGCCCCTGACTCTACCTCCTGCTTCCAGAAAACCTGAAAGATATTAGAGTTCCTGACTCGCAAGTTCCTTTTCAAAAATCTTACTGCGGATCCTGAAACCATTTCACAGGAACCCAAGGACATTAAAGCTACTACTGCCAAAAGTCCTACACCCTCTGATAGAGACTCCAGGGGCTGGATAGATGGGGTAAGAAGCTATACACTTCTTCAGTTTTGGCCATTAAGGCCTTAAATTGCCAGTTTCATGTGTTAAAGTATCAGCAGCATGGGTCTGTACTTAGAAGGCATGCTTGGCTTAAGGAGCAATCTTTGCCTGATCATGTTAAAGCAAAATTACTGGATGCTTCCTTAAATCAGGACCGCCTGTTTAGCAACAAGGCATAAGAAGTTCTTAAAAAGATTGAGGAAAAAGCTAAATCTATGCAAACTGTTAAATACTTTTTACAAGTACAACCTCCAAGATTTAGTAGGCATTGGCCTTCTAAGAACTGGTCCTTTCCTGCCTCTTCCAGACCTTCTCAGTCCAAACCCAGATCCAGCAGAGCACCCAGGCTTCAGTCTCAGGGGACGCACAGGACTAAGCAGTGGGGGGCCTCCACTTCCAAATTTGCCCCCCCATGGTAAACTATCTCAATGACTTCTTTTTAAAACTTGCAAGCACTTCTCACTGACTGCCCCTTTGGGGGGGGGGGGGAGATTGCACTTCATGCAAAGAACTGGGGATTCATTACCCAGGACAAATGGGTTTTAAATATAGTGTCCCAAGGATACAGATTTCACTTCCACACGTTACCAACTCCAAGTGGTTGGCCGGATCTACCTCCAAATCAATGGGCAGAGGCCCAAAAGTAAGTACTCTCTCTTAAGCATAGGGGCTATTCACTTGGTACCAGAAGACAAAAAGGGACAAGGTTTCTACTCGAGATTTTTCCTGGTACCCAGAAAAGACAATTCATGGCATCCTATCCTGGACCTGCCTACTCTAAACACCTTTTTGGCGATTCTAAATTTCAAGATGCTGACTCTTCACCAGTTGCTTCCTATGCTAAGAAAAGATGCCTGGTTGGCAACAGTAATTTTAAAGGAAGTATACCTGCACATCCCAATCGGGGAATCTTGCAGAAGATAGCTACACTTCAAAGCAGGTTACACGCACTATTAGTTCTCTGCACTGCCCTTTGTGAATACCCTGGGCGCAGTAGATAAGCCAAAGTGCCTAGCTCCAGTCATTGCATTTTGCAGGCAAAGAAATATTCAAATATACCAATACCTGGACGATTGTCTAATTCAGGCAGAAAACCAGGACATACCTTTGAATCATCTGGCTTTTGTATAGAGGGTGCTAACTTGTCTGGGGTACACCATAAATGAAAAGAAATCACACCCAGTACCCTGTCAACAAATTATATTCCTTAGAAGCAAGCTTGAATACAACTTCCCAGATGGCTTTCCTCAAGCCAGAGAAACAAATTCACTTGACAACCTATTTCAAACAAGTGGCCACAAAAACCCTACTATCTGCAAGGCAAATACTACAAGCATTGGGGTTCATGGCCTCCTGCATTCTTCTAATTCCATATGCAAGACTGCATATGCGGAAACTACAATGGTATCTAAAAATCCTATGGTGTCAACATTCTCAGGATCTAGAAGCAATGATTCCCATCATTCCTTGTCTACGCCTAGAGTTCCTTTGATGGGCAGAGGCCTGCCACCAAAACAAGGGACTAACATTCACGCTACCCCCTGCCACCTAAACCCTAACAGACACATCAGACTTTGCATGGGGGGGCGCACCTGTCAGTGAAGTGCATTCAGGGCAAATGGAACTCAATTCAAATAAACCTTCACATCAATCATAAAGAAATGTTAGCTGTACAGAATGCTCTGACAGCCTTCAAGGACCACATTCTTCCAGGACAATTAATGGTAAAGACGGACAACACCACTGTTATGTGGTACATAAACAAACAGGGGGTTCACATTCTTACCACTTCAGCAGACTAACCATGGCATTGTGGAACACAGCCTTGAGCTACCAAGTACATCTACAAGCTCAGTTCCTGCCAGGAAAACTAAATACACTGACAGACGCACTAAGCAGAAACCTCATGGACACACATGAGTGGAAACTGGAACCAAGGACTTTTAACATGTTAACAAGCAAATGGGGGAGCCCAGATATAGACCTGTTTGCCTCCCCCCAGAACTATCAATTGGAAAAATTTTGCGCAAGGACTCCCCACAGACAAGCTTGGAAAGTGGGATGCCCTGTCCTTCAGCTGGAAAAATCTATCAGTTTATGCCTTTCCTCTTCTGCCTCTTCTCTCCAAAGTACTACTAAAGATCAAACAAGACAAACCAAGGATGATTTTGATGGCACCAGCCTGGCCACGCCAACACTGGTGTAACCCCTCTGCGCAGTGTGTCACTGTTGGCCCCATGGCACCTGCCTCAGACTCCTACCCTGCTGTCTCAGTAGGAGAACCAGTTTCTGCACCCCCAGCTTCAGACATTGAACCTAGCAGCCTGGCTAATTACCTAAGCTCTCCTTTACCATCCCTCAGTAAACCAGTGATGGATGTCCTTTTAGAGGCAAGGAGGCCTAGTACTAGAAAATCTTATGCTGAAATATGGAAAAGATTCTGTGCCTGGAACCAATCTCAAGGGATGAGCCCAGCAGTGCCCAATTTACCTCAGATTTTGCAGTACTTAACTGAGATGCTTCACAAGGGCCTTTTTCCTCAATAAAAATTCACGACTCAGCCATTTCAGCTCATTATAACACAAAACCTCCCCTCTTCTCTCTTGCACTGCTCAAGCAGTTCCTCATAGGGGCCAAACATTTAAGACCACCTAGGAGAGTCCCACTTCCAGCCTGGGACCTTTAATTTTGTATTGGAGAAACTCAATTTCTTTCTTGTAAAACAGCTTCCCTTTAGCCATCACTTCAGCAAGAAGGGTATCTGAATTACAGGCCCTTATGGCAGTGTGGAGCCTTTCATCATCTTTCATGCGGACAGGGTGTCCCTCAGGACCAGTCCCTCTTTCGTGCCAAAGGTGGTATCCAGTGTGGCCTTTAGTCAGTCCATTCATTTGCCTACCTTCTTTCCTAATCCACAGAACAAAGGGGAATGGATACTGCACTCCTTAGATGTGCACAGACAACTTAGATTCTACTTTGACAGGTCTAAACCTCAAAGGAAATCTGAACTACTGCTGGTGGCATTTCCTGCAGGGACAGAGAGGAAGGCTATTTCAAAGCCAACCATCTCCAAATAGGCCATTGCATTCATTTCTGCTATAAGCATCATGGAAAACCTATCCCACAGGGGATCAGTCCCCACTCAACCAGGGCTGTATCTACCTCTACAGCCTTTCTCAGAGGCGTACCTACCAGGGACATCCTAGAAACTGCTACCTGGAGTTCAGTACATACTTTCACCAAGCATTATCATTTGCCAGTTTTCTCTAAATCCAGAGCTGGCTTTGCCACTGCAGTTTTGCAGGGCCTTATAGCTGGTCCTAATGCTATCTAAATTCCTCCTCCCATCCTTAGCTTTGGGAATCTACCCAAATATGATGACTGCAACAGTGAAACACAAAGAACATAGTACAGTTGTGTACATTTACCATAAATGTAGATGTTAGAGTGTATTCACTGTTGCAGTCCTGATTACCCTCCCTCCAGCCCCCTGACTTCTTTTGGCTATATACCTCTTCTCTCCTTCTCAATGCTTAAAAGCTTTTTGGTGTATTTGCTTTTTTGTTTGAGGTGTATAACCTTGTATATTTATAGATTGAAATGCTTCCCATTAGGGGGGCTCCTGACATCTGTGGCAAGAAAAACTGATGTAATGATTTTGGCTGGATGTTTTATACTCCTGATGTCACGGACTTAGAGACAGCAACTGACGTAGAACCCAAGACTTCGTTAATCAGGCCAACTGAGGGCTACTGCAAGCAGATAACCAAATGTAATAACTGCAACAGTGAATACACTCAAACATCTACATTTATGGTAAGTGTACACAACTGTACTTTTTGGCTGCTTTGTTGGATGCCTTTTCAAATGCTTCTAAGGTTCCTGACTGCCAGCCCCCTGCTCCCAGTAAGTCCCCTGCTGCTGACCCTTCAGTGGTGTCTTTGGCTTCTGACAAGCCATCTCATTTGGATGTTCTTCATGTTTCACTGTTGCAGTCATTACATTTGGGTAATCTGCTGGCAGGTTGCCCTCAGTCGGCCTGATTAACAATGTCTTGGGTCCTGCGTCGGTTGCTGTCATTTCTTCCATGATGTCAGGTCGTCGGGTATAAAACATGCAACTGATGCCATTACATCAGTCTTTCTTGCCGTGCGGTGCCTGAGGCAGAAGCAGTTCGCAAGTGCCGGTCGGCCGACTCCTGAAATTTTCGTTTTCGAGTTTCAGAACCAAAGTCTTCAACTTAAAGCTAAGTACCCTGTTGGGGAAACTTTTTCTTGCTCCTTACCGATGTCAGTAAAAGTTAATAATTGTATTACTTGTGGGAAGCAAATACCTCATAAAGATTTTCATTTGTACTGTATTTCTTGCCTAGGCCCTGACCATGACGTACCTTGCTGTCGGTTTTGTGCTGTATTTAATTGGCCACTATCCATCGTCTGTACATTTTTGCCTCTAAAATATTTTGGTTCTCGGTTTTATTATTCAGAAATGACGTCGGTTAGCCATCCGACTACCGGAATTCCGAAAAAACGTAAAGAAAAAGACAGACACAGGCCGCTGAGGTTCAAAACTGACAACGCTTCTCCTAAGCCAGTCTCCAGTTCGCCGGTACTCATTGAGGCGCTTTCGCAGCCCCTGATACCTGCTACTTCTGACTCACAGGCCTCTACCGAGACCCATTCGGAGTCCGGTATGCCGCGAGATGCGTCACCTATGTAACCCACAGATGTCTCTATCTTGGATGGGTCCGGAGCCACTATGCAGGCACTGGCTTCTGAGGGTGTTTTTAGGCCTACAGACTTGCATATTTAAGGCCTAAATCTCGATCTATGTCTAAAAAAAGGCACCCAGGCCACATGTTCAGGTCCCTATGCCTAAAAAACAAATGAACCAAATGGCTGAAGATCTAATTACTCTAATCAGGGGTAGTCACCCCCCCGCCCCCCAAGAGGCCTAGGGCTGAGCTTGATTATGAATGTTCTGATCAGGTTTCTGATTCTTCTAATGACCTGGATTTATCCATACCTACTTATGAGGATTCTGATGCAGAGGATTCCATTCCCTCTGCTTCCCCTCCTGAGGATTTTTCTTTTGGGGAAACTTTACATACTGTAAGGGAGCATTTCCACTGGGAAAGTCAGGAATTTTCTGATTCAAAAAAGAGGCTTAGGGATTTCCTCCTTGTACCTCAGCATAGGCCCTTGGCTATACCTCCTGTACTAGACATTTTTGATGTGTTTTTGTATGTCCACTGATTCCCCGCCTCCGGCTCCTAGTAAACCTGACTGATACTACAGGGTTCCTGAGTCTCACAAGTTCCTTTTCAAAAATCCTGTTGCAGATCCAGAAACCATTTCTCAGGGGCCCAAAGGCATTAAGGCATCTGCTGCTAAAAATCCTACCCCTTCTGATAGAGACTCCAGGGCACTGGATAGATGGGTTAAGAAGGTTTTTACTTCTGCAGCCTTTCTCAGAGGTATTCCTACCAGGGATATTCTAGAAGCTGCTACCTGGAGTTCAGTTCATACTTTCACCAAGCATTATCATTTACCAATTTTCTCTAAATCTAGAGCTGGCTTTTCCACTGCTGTCTTGCAGGGTTTTATAGCTGGTCTTAACGCTGTATAAATCCATCCTCCCAACCATAGCTTTGGGAATCTACCCAAATGTAATGACTGCAACAGTGAAACACGAAGAACATAGTACAGCTATGTACACTTACCATAAATGTAGATGTTCGAGTGTATTCACTGTTGCAGTCCTAGTTACCCTTCCTCCAGCCCCCTGTTTTTCTCTTACTATATCTATACTTTCTTTTACTATGCTTAAAAGCCTTTTTGGTTTTATTTGCTTTTGGTTGGAGGTATATTTTTGTGTTTTTAATTTTATTTTGCTCCCCATTAGGGGGGTCCCTGACATCTGGGGCAAGAAAAACTGATATAATGGCGTCGGCTGCATGTTTTATACCCCTGGATGACCTGACGTCATGGAAAAGGGGACAGCAACAGACGCAGGACCCAAGTCTTTGTTAATCAGGCCGACTGAGGGCAACCTGCCAGCAGATTACCTAAATGTAATGACTGCAACAATGAATACACTCAAACATCTGCATTTATGGTAAGTGTACACAACTGTACTTTCTGTCTCCAAAGTTATTGCCTTCCGACAAAGATAGAACTATGGAAAGGTTGGGGAAAAAGGTTTGCACCTCTGATACTTAGGGCTGTCAACTATCAGACCCATATGGCCAGGTGCATGTTGACTTTTTTTTTCCCAGACCTGTACGGTAATTTCTGATCTTTCAGATTCTGAATTGAAGAATTCTGTCCTTTCCTTGTTAGAGACTTCCTTCCGGGTGGCTCGTCATTCCATCAAATGTAGTTAAGATGCAGCAGATGCTTCCTCTAAGGTTGCTGCCTTTGGGTCAGTGATGAGGAGGTATTCTTGGCTTTGGCTTCAAGCTTTGCCTGATTATACTATGGGAAGTTGATGAATGCTCCTCTGGATAATTAACACTTGTTTGATAAAGCTGCTGCTGAATTAAGTCCCTTCAGGATAAGGGCAAGGCTTTATAGGAACTTAAAACGTGTTTTTTTCTTCTGTATCCAAGTTTCAGAGCAGTTACCCCAGTAAGCCAGCCTTTATTCATAGGCAATCTTGCCTACCCCCAAGGGCAAGAAAGATGGGAAGCGGGCTCCTCCTGCTAAAGCTACTCAGACTTCTATACTCGGAAGTCTCCTTTTCCTGATAAACCAGGTGCTAACTGTCATGTTTTTCCCAGACACATTTCTCTTTCCCTCTCTGTCTGGTTAAAGATTACTCAGGACACCTGGGGTTCTGTCTGTTATCCGCCAAAGTTATTTTGTGGTCTGGAAATCTCTCTCTCCTTTTATGGAACTTCCTCATCCCCCTCAGGGACAGCTGTCCTTCTTGCCAGGGTTGCTTCGGGATCTCTTGACTTGGAGTTGCTATTCAAGAAGTTCCAGATGTCTTTCAAGAATGCAACTGCAGTCATAACATATGGGTTGTCCTGCCTCAGGCAGCCCTCGGTCGGCCGGATTCCAAAGTCTGGGTCCGGCGTCGGCTGGTGTCGCCTCCTCTCCGACGTCAGCACGGCTGGAGTATAAAGGCATCAGCCGACGCCATCTTCTTCAGTCTTTCTTGCCGCACGGTGCCCGAAGCAGAAGCAGTTCGCAAGTGCCAGTCGGTCAGCTCCTGTGTTTTCAGTACTGAAGTCATCTAAAAGCCAAGTATCCCGTTGGGGAACATTTTTTCTTGCCTCAGCCGATGTCAGAACAAATTGAGAAAGTTAATAATTTGTCTTGTGGTAAACAGATACCTCATAAGGACTTCCATTCTTACTGCCTCCCTTACCTAGGCCCAGACCACGACGTCTCTGCCTGTGCTGCCTGTGCTTGCTTTAATAAGCGCACTCTCAGGCGCCAGGCAGAATTTGCTGAAGACTTTTTCGGCGAATCCTTTGCGTATATCATGCCGTCGGATCTACCAACAGCTCAATCTTCCAAAAAACGGAAGGACCGGGACCGACATCCTCGGCCCGCGTCCTCTACCGATACTACTCTAGACCCTCCGCTAGTGCTTTGGTCCCTGCGGAAGCGGTAATTCAACCGCTCCAGGCCGACGACACAGCGTTAGCACGTTCCCTCTCCGGTGCCGGTTGTTGATGTTCCCCCGGAAACCGAAGTTCTGGATTTACCCGACACCATTCCGGTGGACAAGGTCACTCCTGCACGTGGGGCTGCTAGGCCTCCTGTTTCTATGTCCATCAAGGCCTTTGCATGTGCTAAGGCCGCCAGCCAGGCCAAGGCCCATCCTAAACCTACTGTCCAGGCCTCCTCTTCTGATAAACAGATAATGTCTCTTGCTGCAGACCTTATTTCCCTTATCAGGGGGTCTCAGCCTCACCCAGACAGAGGTTCTCAGCCTCCTGCAGAGAAAAGGCCTAGAACTGAGCAGACTGAAAACCTCTCTTCAGATGAGGCCTCTGGGGATTCTGAGCATTCGGATACTCAGGAAGAATCCTTCCAGGCCTATGAGGACTCTGATGCTGAGGAATCAATTCCCTCTGCCTCTCCTCCAGAGGATTTCTCTTTTGGTGAAGTCCTGCACTCTATGAGGGAACATTTCCAATGGCAGGGTCAGGAATTCTCCGATTCCAGGCAAAGGCTACGTACCTTCCTCAAGCTTCCCCAGCACAGACCTTTAGCTATTCCCCCTGTGATGAATGTTTTGGATGATGTTTTCTCCGACTCCAGTGCTAACCCTGATTCTCTCCCCCCTGCTCCTGTCAAGCCAGACAGATATTACAGAGTCCCTGACACTCACAAACATCTCTTTAAGGCCCACTCCGTGGATTTAGAAACTATTTCACAGGGCCCCAAGGGAGTGGCTACCTCCACTGCCAAGAATCCTTTGCCAGCGGATAGGGAAGCTAGGTCTCTGGAGAGATGGGGTAAATAAGTTTATACCTCTACCACCCTAGCCATGAGGTCACTTAACTGCCTTTTTCATATGTTTCAATACCAGGATTTTTTACTGGATGACTTACAGAAAAAGCTAGCCTCTCCTGAGCTTATTGATAGAAAGGCATTGCAGGATCACATACATAACACTCAGCAGGTTAACAATCATTTTCTTCAGTGTGGTTATGATGCATTGGAGGCTTCATGTAGGGCAGCTATGACTGGGGCTGTGATTCATAGACATGCTTGGTTAAAAGATCAGCCACTGCCAGACCATGTCAAAGTAAAGTTACTTGATGCACCTCTGGAAAAACAGAAGCTTTTTGGTGCTAATGCACAAGATGTATTGAAGTCTATTGAGGAAAAAGCTAAGTCAGTGCAGACAGTCAAGGATTTCCTCCAGGTTCAGCCACCCAGATTTAGTAGAAACTGGCCTTCAAAGAATTGGTCCTTCCAGGACTCGGATAAGTTTCAAAGCGGAAAGAACAGGCGTGGCCGAGGGCAATACCGAGGCTCCTACCGGGGCCGCCAATGGCAACCTCCAAATCAAGGAAGTGCTGCAGCCAGTCCAGCTGCACCACAAGGACAATCACAATGACTTGACTTTCTTACCGCCTACAAGGGCTCAGAGAGAAGCACCCTTGGGCAGAAAATTATCCTTATTCTCAAAAAACTGGCATATCTTAACCAATGACAACTGGATTCTGGATTTAATAGACAAGGGTTACAGATTCCACTTCCATACTTTACCTACAAGACAAGGCATGCCAAACCTGCCACACCATCAAAGGGCAGAGGCACTCATTCAAGTTTCAAAGATATTAACTTTAAAAGCAATAGAAAAGGTACCTCCTCAGGAACAAGGCCAGGGATTTTACTCAAGACTGTTCCTTGTCCCAAGAAAGGAAAACAAATGGAGGCCTATACTGGACTTGTCTACTCTAAATACCTTTCTCATTGTGCCAAAGTTCAAAATGCTGACGTTACAGCAACTCCTTCCCATGCTGGGCAAGGGGTCTTGGCTGGTCACTCTGGACCTCAAGGAGGCATACCTGCATGTCCCAATCAAGACAAAGTTGCAGAAGATACCTCAGATTTCTTGCAGGGACAGAGCATTATCAATTCTCAGCATTGCCGTTTGGCTTATCTACTGCGCCCAGAGTGTTCACGAAATGCCTGGCATCAGTAGTGGCACACTGCAGACTCCAGGGAATTCAGATATCCCCTTACCTGGACGACTGCCTCATACAAGCAGACAATAAACAAACCTTAATAAAAAACTTGGACTATGTCATGCAATTACTACAGGCCTTGGGATACACAGTCAGCATTCAAAAATCAAGACTACTGCCATCTCAACAAATTATTTTCCTGGGAGCCAAACTGGACACACAAACACAAATGGCCTACCTCACAGAGGAAAAACAACAGCAGTTACCAGAGTACTTCAAAGGCCTAGCACAACTCTCCCAGCTGACTGCAAGGAAACTCCTGCAGGCCCTGGGATTCATGGCATCATGCATTCTTCTGATACCTTTGGCAAGACTTCATATGAGAAAGCTGCAATGGTATTTGAAAAGCTTATGGTCCCAACACAGCCAAAGCCTAGAGGACGTAATCCCACTTATTCCATGTCTGCAAAAAGAATTCTTGTGGTGGGCTCAAGCAAGTCAGTTAAACAAGGGCATGTCTTTCAACAGACCACAAGCAGGTCAAATGATTACAACACACGCCTCAGATCATGGATGGGGGGCGCACATGGAGGGCAGATGCGTACAGGGTCAATGGACACCAAAGGAAAGACATCTGCACATAAACCAAAAAGAGATGTTGGCAGTGATACATGCAATCGAGAGTTTCGAAAGATCACTGAAACAAGGACATTTGCTAATAAGGACAGACAACACCACTGTCATGTGGTATATAAACAAGCAGGGAGGGACTCATTCTTACCCCCTCTGCAGACTAACAATGATTCTTTGGGAAAAAGCACTGAGTCTGAAGATACACCTGCAATCCCAGTTTGTGCCAGGCAAGGACAATGTACTGGCGGACAAGCTGAGCAGAAATTTCTTGGATCCACACGAATGGATGCTGCATCCCCACTTTTTCTCTCAAATAACAAAGACATGGGGAAGACCGGACATAGATCTCTTTGCGTCTCACACGAATCACCACCTGGAAAAGTTCTCTACAAGGACCCAACATCCTCTAGCCTGGGCAACGGATGCTCTCTCCTTCAGCTGGAACTCCCTAAACATTTATGCATTTCCTCCTCTGCCACTGTTGACCAAGGTGATTCTGAAGATCAAAGCAGAACAACCAACAGGCATTTTGATAGCTCCAGACTGGCCAAACCAACACTGGTACCCATTGCTGTTGAGCATATCTCGGACCAAACCGTGGCCTCTGCCCCTATGGTCCCTGCTTCTAACACAACACAACTACAGGACTGTTCACCAAAACCTGAAAACATTACATCTGACAGCCTGGAGGTTACTATAACTTCTTCCACTCCCTCTCTTTCCAAAGCAGTTCAGGACATCTTATTGGAAGCACGCAGACCTTCCACCAGAAAAACCTATTCAGCCAAGTGGAAGAGATTTAGCATCTGGGCTGCCAACAGGGGTCAGAATACAACAGTACTGAGTGTACCTCAGATATTGGAATACTTGGCAGAAATGTTTCATTCTGGACTCTCATATTCATCCATAAAGATTCATGCCTCAGCAATCTCAGCAAGATACAATTGTGATCCACCAGTGTTTTCACATCCTTTGCTAAGACATTTCCTAAGTGGGATAAAGAATATCAAGCCTCCCAGAAAACAACCAGTACCTGCATGGGACCTCAATTTTGTATTGGAAAAATTAACTCTTCTTCCCTTTGAGCCAGCAGCAACCTCAGAGATGCAATTTCTATCATGGAAAACGTTTTTTCTATTGGCAGTCACATCAGCAAGAAGAGTCTCGGAGATACAGGCACTTATGGCAGTACCTCCTTTTCTCATTTTTCATCAGGACAGAGTCTCTCTAAGAACAAATCCTTCTTTCATGCCAAAAGTAATTTCCAGGGTGTCTTTAAATCAAGCTATTGACCTTCCTACTTTCTTCCCCAATCCTCAAAATAGGGGGGAAAGACTGCTGCATACCTTGGATATACACAGGCAACTACGCTACTACTTGGACAGAACTAAGGCCACCAGAAAGTCTGACCAGCTGTTTGTAGCCTATGCTGCTGGAATACAAGGAAAAGCAATCTCCAAACAAACAATTTCAAAATGGATTGGACACTGCATCAGATTCTGCTATTCTTACCATGGAAAACGTGTGCCAGCCAATATTAGGCCACATTCCACCAGAGCTATAGCCACATCCACAGCTTTCCTAAGAGGAGTGGCTACAAAGGACATTCTAGAGGCTGCTACATGGAGCTCCGTGCATACATTTACCAAGCACTACAACCTGCCTTTATACTCCAGATCCCGAGCAGGCTTTGCCTCTGCAGTCCTGCAGGGCATTTTAGCTACACCATCTTTTTCTTAGCTCCATCCACCCCCAGCTTGGCTATGGTATTCAACCCATATGTTATGACTGCAGTTGCATTCTTGAAGGACATAGTACAGTTTTGTACCTACCGTAAATGTAGATGTCCGATAGATATGCAACTGCAGTCGGATTTTCCCTCCCTCCTTCCCCTCTTTTCTGTCTTTTGGGTTCATTCCCCCTGTTCCTTTTAGCTGGGGGTAGTTCCTATGGTGTATCTGTTTATTACTGTTGTGCATTTCTGGAATTGTTATCCATGCACCAAATTTAGCCTTCCTAGGAGGGCACCTGGCATCTGGGGCAAGAAACACTGAAGAAGATGGCGTCGGCCGATGCCTTTATACTCCAGCCGTGCTGACGTCGGAGAGGAGGTGACACCAGCCGACGCCGGACCCAGACTTTGGAATCCGGCCGACCGAGGGCTGCCTGAGGCAGGACAACCCATATGTTATGACTGCAGTTGCATATCTATCGGACATCTACATTTATGGTAGGTACAAAACTGTACTTTTCCCAGATGGGGAGGAGTTTACTCTGGAATGTTCCTAGTACTCAGGAAAGAGGGTACTTTGAGACCAGTTTTAGACCTTTCTCGTCTAAATACTTTTCTGAAGGTTCCCTCCTTTCGAATGTTGTCCCTTCAGACTTTGTTCCCAGTTTTACTTCCTCAGGCTTATATGGTGTCTCTGTATCTCAAGGATGTTTATCTTCATATCCCAATTCATCCCCCTTTTCAGGAAGCTTTTACATTTCTGTGTTGCTTTCTGACATTTTCATTTCTCTGTTTTACCCTTTGGCATTTCTACTGCCCCAAGGGTGTTCACCAAATTCATTGCTCCTGTGATTGCTTTTTGCAGGCTAAGGGGATCCAGGTCTTTCCCTCTTTGGACAACCTCCTGTTTCCGGCATCCTCTCTTGAGATCCTGTTGCAAAATCTTCACTTTGCAATCTCCCTTTTGCAGAGTCTGGGGTTCACTATAAATCTCTAAGTCCTTTCCAACTCCTCCTTAGAATCATATCTTTCTGGGCTTGCAGGATCCAGACTGTTTCTATGCTGGCATCTCTGCCTCCTCCCAAGGCCTTAACTCTCATTTCCTTTTTAGAGTCCCTTCTTCCTCTGACCTTTTAACACCAAGGGAATTTCTGAGAGCTCTGTGGTTCATGGCTTCCACTGTTATTATGCTCCCTTTTGCCAAACTCTACAGGAGAAAACTTCAGTGGTTTCAAAGTCAGCTTGGCTTTAGCATTTTCATCCCCTTGATTTCTTAGTTCCTCTTCTTCCTTGTCTCAAGCAGGAACTTCAGTTGTGGATTCAGCAGTTGACTCTCAATCCAGGACTTCCTTTTCATCCACCTCTTCCCTCTGAGGAGCTGTTCAGATGCCTCAGATGTGGGATGGGGAGCAGCTTTCATCTCCCTAAAGGTGCAAAGAGTCTGGTCACTTGTTCACTAGAAAGACCACATCAACATCAAGGAGATGAGCTGATGTCCTTCAAGGATGCATCTGCAGTCCTAACAAATGGGTTGTCCTGGCCTCAGGCAGCCCTTCGGTCAGCCGGATTCCAAAGTCTGGGTCTGGCCTCGGCTGATGTCGCACTTCACCCAACATCATAGCTGCAGTTCAGCGGGTATAAAGGCATCATTCATACAAACAAATTAAATATAATTTGTGTAGGTCTACATGGTACACTTCCCAAGTTATTGTGCTTTGCTTTTCCAAAAACGTAAAAAATATGCACAATATCAGCATTCCTTGCCAAATATTTAATAATGACTTAGATACACACTATCAACATTTACACTGTTGGAAAGGTCAGTGTCTGTTGATCAACTTTCGCATTTACATTTTTAGTCTAGCTCTTATAGTTAGAGTTATGAACATTTGTTTTCTGTATGGTATTAGAAATGGATTTTCTGAAAATGAGCACAGGCTGCACTGTTTTTCCTATGGTGGAATTAATCAGGCAGCTTTTTCTGAGCTGCTCTGGAGTGAATGAGTTAAAAGGCTCATTATATTAGAGCTCTGGCTTCTTCTGGTATGTTCTTTTTCAAGGGTTTGGATACTAACTCTATTCTTTAGGCAGCTACGTGGACTTCTGTGCATAATTTTACCAAGCACTACAAGTTGAATGGAATTTCCAGAGCTAGAGCTGGTTTTGCTAGGGCCATCCTTCATAGCTGCTTGGAGAGCTTTGGTGGTCCTTCCTCATCCCTCTCGGCTTCCTGAGCTTTGGCACTACAGCAGTGAAATGAAAGGACGTAGTACAGTTGTGTGAAATCTTACCATATTGGCAGATATCCTTCTGTTCACCGTTGCAGTATTCACTCCCCCCTTCCCACCCATCTGGTCCATTTCTCTTCTGGATGTACTGATTGCTTGGCATTCCTGCCGGGGCCATCAGTTCTGAGGGTGGTATGACCAGATGTCACCTTTATGCCTTGTGCTATGCAAGGAGCATTATGTGTGTTGTACGATGTAAAAAGCAACCTAAAGGCTTTGGTATTGTGGCCGGCCATCAGACAACCCCCTCTGCAAGGATCCCCTAATATAAAGAATACTGCAACAGTGAAGAGAAAGACATCTATCGCTGTAAGATTTCACACAACTATACTTTCATCCCTACCTATCATCCCTTAATCTGAGCCTGTGGGGAATAGCATTCTGATCCCTTTCAGGCACCCCTTTTCCAAGGATGTGCTTTGGGTTGTCCAGGAGGCAAGAAGACCCACCTATCAAAAATCCTATGTTGCCAAATTAGAGATTTTATATATGGTGGTATGCAAACAATTAGGATCCCACAAAAATCAGAAGTTCACGTTGTCTTATCTTATTTGTGAGTTTGTGAAAACAGGTCTGGCATTTTTCTCTGTCAAAGACCTTCTGTCAGTCTTCTCAGTCAGCCTACCCTTCAGTCTGCCTGTTATGTCCAGGCTTGAGGTCAGACATTTTTTAAAAGGAGTACTACACCTAAAGCCTCCGAGGAAACCTGTGCCTCCACTTTGGGACCTCAACTTTGTGCTAGAAAAACTCACTCTGCCTTATTTTGAACCAGCTGCTGCTTCTACTCTCAAATTCAACATCTGGGAAACCATTCTAAAGCTGGTTGTCACTTCTGTTAGGATCCTCAGAAGTACAGGAACACATGGCTGTCCCACTTTTTATTTTTCACAAGGACAGGGTGTCACTGAGTCAATACCTGTTTCATGCCTAAAGTGGTGAGCAAGATGTCTTCCAGTCAGGTTATCACTCTACCATCTTTGTTTCCAACCAACAGAACAAGGTTGAAAGACTTCTACATTGCCTAGATGTGCAGAGAAAGCTGAGATTTTATTTGGACAAGATTAGTCTGTTTGCAAGTCAGCCCAACATTTTGCTTCTTTCTTGGACTCCACACAGGGCCAGCCAGTATATAAATAAACCATTATCAGCAGGGTTTCTGAGTCCATTTCCTTATGTTAATCGCACTATGGAAATTCCTGCCTGGCTAACCACGAGCTCACACTACCCAGGGCAATGGCCTCTCCTAGGACCTTCTACAAAGGGGCAGATGCCAGGTGAATTCTGGAAGCTGTCACCTGTTTTTTGAGCGCACCTTCACTAAACACAACAGAATTGCTGCCTTTTCAAGATCCATGGCTGCCATCGCTAGGTCACTCCTCTTTGAACTCTTGGACAGTTTTCATCATTCTCAACCATCCTCTTCTCATATGTTCCCTTAAGCTCTGTGAATGAACCTTCTGTTTGGAATACACAATCCTAGTTTAACATATGATAGTACATTTTAAGTAAATTTGTGTTGTTTAATCAAGGGCTTTATCTAGATTCAGGCTAATTATAGATAGCGCTTGTTTGTTGTTAGCATAATTAAAGTAATTATTCTTTGGATGTTTTCCAAAAAAGTATGTGGCAGATTTGTGTCTTGTACTTTTGTTTTCTGTATCTTTCTAGTTTTAGCCTATGTGCTGCCCAACAAGCACAGACCTGTCACTTTTTTGAGGTGACCCTCTCTCATATCCTGGAACATTAAATAGCAATAAGGAACCAAAATGTCTGCTCAGACATTTATCTTAACATGGAAATTGCACTTGGATGATCTTCATGTTTCACTGTTGCAGTCATCACATTTGGGTTATCTGCTTGCAGGTAGCCCTCAGTTGGCTTGATTGTCAAAGTCTTGGGTCCTGTGTCGGTTGCTCTCTCATCTTCCATGGCGTCAGGTATAAAGCATGCAGCCGACGCCATTACGTCAGTCTTTCTTGCCGTGCAGTGCTCGAAGCAGAAGCAGTTCGCAAGTGCCTGTCGGCCGACTCCTGAAATTTTCATTTTCGAGTTTCAGATCCAAAGTCTTCAACAAAGCTAAGTACCCTGTTGGGGAAACTTTTTCTTGCTCTAAACTGATGTCGGTAAAAGTTAACAATTGTATTTCTTGTGGAAAGGAAATACTTCATACAGATTTTCATTTGTACTGCATTCCTTGCTTAAGCCCAGACCACGACATCCCTCGCTGTCACTTTTGTGCCTTATTCAACCCTCAAACTGTTCGTCGTCTATTCATTTTCGCATCTAAATATTTTGGTACTCAGTTCAGTTATCCAGAAATGGCTTCGATAAGCCACCCGACTACCAACATTCCGAAAAAAATGCAAAGATAAAGACAGATATAGGCCGCATAGGTCCAAAGCTGCCGACGCTTCCGTTAAGCTAGTCGCCAGTTCACCGGTACTCAGTGAAGCACTTTCACAGCCCGTGATACCCGCTACTTCAGATTCACAGGCCTCTACTGAGACCCATTCGGAGTCCGGTATGCCGCAAGATGCTTCTGCGACTGTAGAACCTGCGGATGTTTCTACCTTGGATAGGTCCGGAGCCGCTGTGCAGGCACCGACTTCTGAGGGTGTATTCAGGCTTACTGACTTGCATATTAAACCGATGCCATCTTCTTCTTCAAGGCCTAAATCTCGATCCATGACTAGAAAACCGCTGCCCAGACTGCATGGTCGGGCTCCTATGCCTAAAAAACAAATGATAAAAATGGCTGAAGACCTTATTACTCTAATCCGAGGGAGCCACCCTTCTCCCTCTGAGACCTAGAACTGATTTTCCTTCTGACTCTTCTGATCAGGATTCTGAATTTTCAGTTTATTTTCTGATGACCAAGAGTTGCCCTTATCTACCTATGAGGATTATGATGCAGAGGACTCCATTCCCTCTGCTTCCCCTGCAGAGGATTTCTCTTTTGGTGAAACTTTGTATACTGTTAGGGAGCATTTCCACTGGGAAAGCCAGGATTACTCTTGACTCCAAAAAGAGGCTTAGGGAATTCTTACTCTTACCTCAACACAGGCCTTTAGCTGTCCCTCCTGTACTGGAAATTGTAGATGATGCCTTCTTGGAATCTAGCCTGGCCCCTGACACTTTACCCCAGGCTCCCAGAAAACCTAATAGGTATTACAGGGTACCCAACTCTCACAAGTTCCTCTTTAAAAATCCTACTGCGGATCCTGAGACCATTTCTCAGGGACCCAAAGGCATTAAGGCTACTACTGCCAAAAACCCTACTCCCTCTGATAGAGATTCCAGGGCCCTGGGCAGATGGGGTAAGAAGGTTTACACGTCTGCAACTTTGGCCATTAGGGCCTTAAACTGCCAGTTTCATATGTTTAAGTATCAGCAGCATATTATTGGATTGCTTAAACAGAAAATGATGATTCCTGACTGCGCTGAAAATAAAGAATTACAGGATTTAATGCTTTCTGCTGAACAAGTTGGAAAAAATACTTTGCAATGTGGTTTTGATTCATTAGAGGCATCTTGCAGGGCTGCTGTCACTGGGTCTGTACTTAGAGGGCATGCTTGGCTTAAGGAGCAAACTTTGCCAAATCATGTTAAAGCTAAATTACTGGATGTTCCCTTAAACCAAGACAACCAAGCAGAAGAAGTACTTAAAAAGATGGAGGAAAAAGCTAAATCTATGCAAACTGTTAAAGATTTCCTGCAAGTACAGCCTCCTAGATTGAGTAGGCACTGGCCTTCTAAGAATTGGTCCTTTCCTGCTTCTTCCAGGCCTTCAGTCCAAACCCAGAACCAGCAGACCCCCCAAGCCTCAGTCTCAAGGTACTCACAGGCCTAAGCAGTGGGGGGCTCTCACTTCCAAAGCTGGAAGTAGTAAGACACCCCCCATGGTAAACTGTCACAATGACTTATCTTTAAACCTTCCAAGCCCTGCTCAACTGACTGTTCCTTTAGGGGGAAAGATCGCCATGCATGCAAAAAACTGGGAGCTCATTACCCAAGACAAATGGGCTTGAAGTATAGTTTCCCAAGGATACAGATATCACTTCCACTCCTTATCAACCCCAAATGGTTGGCCAGACCTACCCCCAAATCAGTGGGCAAAGGCTCAAAATCAGGTTCTCTCTTGTAACCATCAAGGCTATTCACCCTGTCCCAGTAGAAGAATGGGGGCAAGGTTTTTACTCAAGACTTTTCCTGGGTCCCAAAAAAGACAATTCCTGGAGTCCTGTCCTTGACCTGTCTATCCTAAACACCTTTTTGGTAATCCCAAAATTCAAAATGCTAACTCTTCATCAGCTGCTTCCCAAGCTAGGCAAAAATGCATGGTTGGCAACACTGGATTTAAAGGAAGCCTACCTGCACATCCCAATCAGGGAATCTTGCAGAAGATACCTGCACTTCAGAGCAGGCTCCATGCACTATCAGTTCATAGTTTCATAGTATAGTACTAGGCTATCTGCCCTGGGGCATTTGTAAGCCTAGCCATAGTGATGTGGCTTTTGCCACCCCATGAAATGGTACAAAAATTGTACAGAATAAATTTAGAATACTGTGCCTCTGTCTAGTAGTGACACAATGAAGGTCCCCTTATATAATAGAATTAGTTTACTGTGCCCCTGTCTAGTAGTGACACAGATGTGACCCTTGGGGTAAACTTACGATCTCCCATCCACTCATCAAGATTTCTCTTGAAAAGAGTCAGTGATGGGCTCTGCCTAATACGAACTGGGATCCTGTTCCAAAGCATCGGAAGCCTCTGGGTTATGAATCTATCCCTCCAGCATGTCCTATTCATACTTGTGCCAAGGTTTAAGTCTTTAGCTCTCGTGGTCCTGATGGATTTAGATTTTTTTAGGTGGAGCATGTCCATCAGATCCCGATTGGACATGGCCTTGTACATCAGGCCGAGATCACCTCTGAGCAGGCGGTATGCTACTGAATAGAGCTGAAGTTTCTTTAGTCTGGCAGAATAAGACATATGTTGGAGACCCTTGATCCTCTTGGTGAGGTGCTTTTGTGGTCTCTCCAGCTGTTGCAAATGCCGGGTGAGGTACATACCAAATGGGGCATTGTACTCAATCATGGGTCTGATGAGGGAGGAATATTGGGGTACAGTGACATCCTTGGATCTGGATGTGAATCCCTTCATGATGAGGTGTTCAAGGTAGAATGTTTTTCTAACCACTTTGGCAACGTGGGTGTCAAATGAGAGGTCGCTGTCGACTTGGGTCACTAGGTCTCTGATTACTTTTTCCGTACTCAGTGGGTTGCTGTCTGTGATAATTTGTGGGTACTTTGGTTTTCCCAAAGGGGATGACTATACATTTTTTGGCATTTAGTTTAAGGCCGTGACTCCGGCACCAGTTGTCCATTTCTGTGAGGCCTTTTTGTAGGATGTGTGTGTCTGCTGGTGTATCTAGTTTGCAGTCATCTGCGAACTTTGTCAGCCACAGCCCTCCCATGTTTGCTTTAACATCTCAGAAATAAATGCCGAACAAGAGGGGTCCCAGGACAGATCCCTGTGGGACACCATTTGTGACTGGCTTTGAGTCTGACATTGCTCCAGCGATTTTGACTTTATGGGTTCTGTCCTTTAGCCAGTTTGCAACCCATCTAGTGACATAGGGGTTTACTTTTAAGCTGTTGAGCTTATCTCTGATGCCTGAGTGGGGTATTGTGTCGAAGGCCTTAGCCAAGTCCAGGTATGCTGTATGGACTGCTTTGCCCTCATCAATGGCTCTAGTGACTGTTTCGAAAAAGTCAACCAGGTTTAAAAGGCAGGATCTGCCCTTTACAAAACCGAACTGGGTGGGGTCAAGTGTCTGTAGGTCCCCTATGTCTCTATTTATGAGTTCCATAATGATTCTTTCCATAGCTTTGCAGACCAGGCTGGTTAAGCTTATGGGGGTAGTTTCCAGGGTCTGTAGAGGCACCCCTTGTGGAGTGGGACCACTGTTGCTGCACGCCAGTGTTCAGGTACATATCCAGTAAGGCTAAGGTTAAATAGCATTTTATGTGTGGGTTTAGCTCCTCTTGGAGTTCACGTAACACGCAACCCGGATACCGTCAGGTCCCATTGATGCTGTGTTTTTGCTTTGTTTAGGCGGTTCTCACTTGGACATCTGAGATGACAGGGAGATTACATTCAGCTGGGATAAGTATTTCTTCTTTTGGGGGTGAAGGAGGGGAGATATTTGCACTGAACCTGTCAGCCAGAATGTTGGCAATATCTGTGGGTTCAGTGTATTTTATGTTGTTGTGAACCAACTCTGAGCATATCTGAGGGTTTCCACCCAGGTTTCTAACATAGCTGAAGAAGGCTTTGTGGTTATCTTTAGTGTCCTCAGCGATTTTTCTCTCAAAGTTGACCTTGGATGTTTTTATGAGAGAAAGTAGTTTTCTGCTAATGTTGATCAGAGATGTCTTCCCTTCATGGGATTTTGCTCTGACGTGCAGTAGCTTCCTTCTTTTGTTATACAATTTGTTTATGGCTGAGGTCCACCAGACAGGACGCTTACCTTTGGTGGAGAGGGACTTGGATTTGTTTGGGATTGCATGAACCATGCATTCTTGGAGATGTCCATAAAAAGCATTTGTGAAGGATTCGGCATTGTGGGATGTGGTATCCACTGGCACAGTGGGCTTAAAGGATACCATCTCAGTCTTAAGAAGAGTGAAGTCTGCTTTTGAGAAGTTTTTCACGGTGGTCTTTTGTGCTGGGGGTGGAGGTGGGATATGTACATCCAGGGTTCTCTGCACTGCCCTTTGGCTTATATACTGCGCCCAGGGTATTCACAAAGTGCCTAGCTCCAGTTATTGCATTTTGCAGGCAAAGAAATATTCAGATATACCCATACCAGGACGATTGTCTAATTCAGGCAGAAAGCCAGGACATACTATTAAGTCATCTGGCATTTGTAAAGAAACTACTAACTTTTCTGGGGTACATCATAAACGAAAAGAAATCACACCTAGTACCCTGCCAACAAATTGCATTCTTGGAAGCAAGCTTGAATACAACTTCCCAGATGGCCTACCTCACACCAGAGAAACAAGTTTGACAGCCTACTTCAAACTGCTGGCCACAAAGACCCAGCTATCTGCAAGGAAAGTACTGCAAGCCCTGGAGTTCATGGCCTCTTGCATTCTACTAATTCTATATGCAAGACTGCATATGAGGAAACCACAGTGGTATCAACATTCGCAGAACCTAGAATCAATGATTCCTGTCATCCCTTGTCTAAAGACAGAGTTCTTTTGGTGGACAGAGGCCTGCCATGACAGCAAGGGACTGCCATTCACTCTACCCCCTGCCACCCAAACCCTAAAAGACACATCAGACTGTGCATGGGGGGGGGGCTCACTTGGCAGGGCAGGGCAGTGCATTCAGGGCAAATGGAACCAGAGTCAAATGCACCTGCATATCAGTAAAAAAGAAATGTTAGCTGTACAGAATGCTCCGACAGCCTTCAAAGACCACATTCTTCCAGGACAATTATTGGTAAAGACAGGCAACACCACTGTTATGTGGTACATAAACAAGCAGGGGGGAACCCACTCATGCCCTCTCTGCAAAGTAGCCATGGCTATGTGGAACACAGCCTTGAGCTACCAAGTGCACCTACAGGCTCAATTCCTGCCAGGCAAGCTACATACACTGGCAGATGATCTAAGCAGAAATCTCATGGACCCACACGAGTGAAAATTGGAACCAAAGATATTCAGCATTTTGAGAAACAAATGGGGGAGCCCAGAGATAGACCTGTTTGCCTCCCCTTAGAACTGCCAGTTGGACAAATTCTGCACAAGGACTTCCCACAGACAAGCTTGGAAAGTGGATGCCCTGTCCTTCACCTGGAAAAACCCATCAGTCTGTGCCTTTCCCCATCTGCCTCTCCTCTCCAAAGTGCTGCTAAAGATCAAACAGGACAAACCAAAGACAATACTGATTGCACCAGACTGGCCACACCAACACTGGTGAACCCCCTCTTGTGCAGTGTATCACTGCTGGAACTATGGCACCTACCCTGCTGTCTCAGCAGGAGGGCCAGATTCTGCACCCACACCTTCAAACCCTGAACCTTGCAGCCTGGCTAATTACCTGATCTCTCCGTTACCATCCCTCAGTAAGCAAGTGATGGATGTCATTCTGGAGGCAAGGAGGCCTAGTACTAGAAAATCCTATGCTGAAAAATGGAAAAGATTCTGTTCCTGGAGCCAAACCCAAGGAAAGCTCCTCATCAGCACTCTTCAAGAAGAATCTTGATGATTGGATGATAAATAGGAAATTCATCCCGGGGATCACCTCAGTGGCTCTGCTCGACAGTGGCACAGGAAAATAATTTTCTTGGGCGGCAAAAGCCAGGGTACCTTTTTGGCTGGGCTTGTATAGGCCCCAGGGGCGATAGCCTAGTACCTACCTATGAACAGCGCCCAATTTACCGCACATTCTTCAATACTTAACTGAGATACTCCACAAGGGCCTTTCCTTTTCTTCCATCAAAATTCATGCCTCGGCCATTTCAGCACATTATAATACAGAGCTACCCCTCTTCTCTCATCCACTGCTGAAGCAATTCCTCAGAGGGGCGAAAAACTTAAGACCACCCAGGAGAGCCCCTACTGCAGCCTGGGACCTTTAACTTTGTATTGGAAAAGCTCACTCTACCTCCCTTTGAGCAAGCTGCAAATGCAGAGTTGAAATTCCTTTCTTGAAAAACAGCCTTCCTTCTAGCCATCACTTCAGCAAGAAGGGTGTCTGAATTACAGGCCCTCATGGCAGTGGAGCCTTTCATCATCTTTCATGCAGAAAGGGTGTCCCTCAGGACCAATCCTTCCTTTATGCTCAAAGTGGTATCCAGTGTGGCCCTTAGTCAGTCCATTCATTTGCCAACCTTCTTTTCTAATCCACAGAACAAAGGGGAATGAATACTGCACTCCTTGGATGTGCACAGGCAACTTAGATTTTTCTTGGACAGGACTAAGCCTCTCAGGAAATCTGAACAGCAGCTGGTTGCATTTGGTGCAAGGGCAGAGGGGAAGGCCATTTCAAAGCAAACTATTTCTAAGTGGATAGGCCATTGCATTCATTTCTGCTATAAGCACCATGGAAAACCTACCCCACAGGGGATAAGACCTCATTCCACCAGGGCTGCATCTACCTCTACAGCCTTTCTCAGAGGTGTCCCTACCAGGGACATCCTAGAAGCTGCTACCTGGAGTTTTGTACATACCTTCACCAAGCATTACCACTTGCCAGTTTTTTCTAAATCCAAAGCTGGCTTTGCCACAGCCTTAACCAAGAGAACCTGGGCTTGATGTTCCTAACTGGTGATATTAACGGTTGTCTGTGCTTGTGGAGGAGCATGTATGCATTGGTAATGGGGCATATGAGGTCCTTGTAATGAGGCAGGTGCTCATCTGAGTCGCCCGAGGAAGTACAATTATGGATAATAGAAACACACAGACATTGCTGAGATTTTGGCAAGGGTGCAAACAACCCTCCCAGCTGCCTGAATGACCCCCCCCCCCCGAATGGCTCTTGCCTGTACAATATACTGGATATTTCCTTGATAGTGGTAAGTGAATTGACTGAGCCCCACTGGGGAGGCTGGATGATTTGCAGACACAGGGGCAGAAAGATAGAACAGGAAAACAGTTAAGCGCAGGCTAAGATGATGCCTGATCTGAAGTAGTTGACTTAATTTGGTCTTCAACCTGTGGGTTATGGATCCATATCGCACGGCCCCATATCCAGCATCTAATCCAAGCTCCTCCCCTTACCGGTAATGCCCCCTGTCTCCTTCCTCCCTTCAGATCTCGTTTGCTGCTGAAACAGCTTGCATTGTGGTCTGAGCGTCTTTTGGGTAAGTGAGTTGGTTTTTGATCTTTTTCTATCCATTTATCTATCTATCTTTAGAGTTTACTATCCTTCTGTACTTAGCGTCTCTACCCGCGTTTAGTCAGTTTAAAAAAAAAAAGTTCTTTCCCTTTTCTAGTGTGTGTGTGTGTGTGTGTGTGTGTGTGTGCGCGTGTGTGTGTGTGTTGTTGCAGTCTGGTTTGGGAGTATGTCCACTACCCAAAAAACATGGTTTAGGAAGTGCACAGAGTGTGGCCATAAGATCTCCCCAGCCGATGGCCACACTCTCTGCGTGGAATGCCTGGGTGCCACTCATCTGCTTACCCCCTGTCCTGTCTGTGCGGGGTTTAACCCCAGTGGGCCCTTAAGGACAGGAGAGATGAGCTTATTCTAAAGGGCTTGCTTCCATCCTCATGGATGGCAGCCCCCTCACCCCTGGCTTCTACTGTGACATCAGCTTCTTCTCTTCCCCAAGCCTCTGGGACTCAAACTCCTGCCAAGAGATTTGGGGAAAGAGAGAAGCAGCATAAAAGATAGACCGAAGAATTGGTCATCTGACTGGCTGTGGTGGGGCTTCTGCTGAAATCCATGCCACCGACCAGGTCAGGTTCTCCACGGCTCCACTTTCCCAGGTTTTTCCTTGAGCCAGAGGTGTCCCGGATCCGGTCTCCTGTTTGGGTCTCCCCTTGTCGGTGGCCTCTTCCTCCCAGTTGACCTGAAGCCTTAGGGAAGCGGAGATGGATAGAATGATGTGGAAGTTCATCTGCAACCAAATCCAGATGGGAGTCTTGCCTGCCCCCTCTACCTCCATGGCGGGGAGCTTGCAGTCCTTCTTTACTACAATCACTCCTTCTCTGATCTGTCCTTCTGTTTCGGAGCCTTTGGATCCAAGGACCCCCTGGATCGGGGGGGGGTCAGCACCAATGGTACCTTGTACCTTGACGCCACCCATTGCCTTGAGTGTCTGATCTGACCAGTTCGGATCAAAGCTCTCTGAGCCATAGCCTCTGAGTTGGATCCGAGGGGTTGCTGTCCGCTCATTGTATGTCGGTGCGCAGTCTTCCCCTCAGCATCTCGGCTCCTGGAGTCTTGGCTCTGACTCCCCCGTTGGGTCAGAGAGGGACAGCTCCTACTGGTATTTCACAGGATGTCCATTCTCCTTCAGCCTTTGATGTGGTGGAGAGGGTTCTTTCGACTTAGAGGCCCTTGACCATCTCATCCTCGGACTCCTCCCTGACTCCCTCTATTTTGGGTACAGCCCTGACCATCCTGCCATCTCAGGGACAGCCTGTGCCCGGTTTGCCTCAGGAAGCTCCCCTAAGGAAGCAACAGGAAGTTTACGAGTCCTATCCAGAGTCCCACTGAGGAGGTTCCTCGCAAACGACTTGTAAGAGGAGGCACTTGGACTCCCAGCCAGAGTCAGTCACCAAAGACACTGATTTGGAGGAAGGGCAAGGTTCTCCCTGATCACCCCTGAGGATGTCTCCTTTGGGGATATCATGGAATTCCTGTACCGGGGGGGGTTCTGGCCAAAAACTGACCTCAAATGAGTCCGTGTTCCTTGAGGCATTCGGCACGGGCCCCATTTACTTCCTGTGTGTCCCCTCCCGCGAATCCGCTTGTGGACATTGTAACATCTCTGGCATGGAAGGAACTGGACACTGTGGAGCCCATCCCTAAGTACCCTGATAAGGTCCCCTTAGCCCCCCTTCAGACAGGACTTGTTGGAATAAGGAATCCTCAGTGGATGCTATGGTGGTGGCAGCCACCACAAAGAGCGAGCTCGCGCAGGAGAGCTCTATGGTCCGTCCTCCTGACAGACTCAGGGACAATGGACCATTATGGGGAGCGGGTGTACACTTCAGCGATTTTTTTTTTACATCAGAGTGCTGAACTATATGGCACACGTCATTCGGCTGCAGCGAGACTTAGTCAAGGAAATCACTGAGTTGACTCCGGAGTCCTTGTCAGCAGAGGGAAAGAAGATTATGTTCTTCACGTTTCACTGTTGCAGTCATCACATTTGTGTTATCTGCCTGCAGATAGCCTTCAGTTGGCCTGAATACCAGAGTCTTGAGATTTCTGCGTCGGATGCTGTCGCTTCTTCCATGATGTCAGGTCGTCAGGGATTTAAAACATGCAGCCGATGCCATTACACCAATCTTTATTGCCGTGCGGTGCCCGAAGCAGAAGCAGTTCGCAAGTGCCGGTCGGCCACCTCCTGAAATTTACATTTTTCGAGTTTCAGACCTGAAGTCTTCTAAAAGATAAGTGCCCTGTTGGGGATCCTATTTTCTTGCCCTAACCGATGTCAGAAAAAAATAATTGTCTAGCCTGTGGAAAGCAAATACCTCAAAGAGATTTTCAGTCTTACTGTGTCACCTGTTTTGGTCCAGACCACGACGTCCCTCCCTGTCGGTTTTGTGCCTTGTTCAACACCCGAAGTATTAGTCATCAGGCAATTTTTGTAGCTAAATTCTTTTTGATCTCTGTCTCCGTACTCCAAAATGGCTTCGATAAGCCATCCGACTACCGATCTTCTGAAAAAACGCAAGGATAAAGACAGAGACAGACCGTATAGGTCCAAAACTGCCGATGACGCTACCGTTAAGCTAGTTGCCAGTCCGCCTGTACTCAGTGAGGCGCTTTCGCAGCCCCTGATACCCACTTCTACAGATTCGCAGGTCTCTACTGAGACCCATTCGGAGTCTGGTATGCTGTGAGATGCTACTTCGACTATGTGCAGGCACCGGCTTCTGAGGGTGTATTCAGGCCTTCCAATTTATATATTAAACCAATGACCATTTCAAACCAAAAATAAAGACTTTCTCAGGCCTAGAGTTCGCACTACGCCTAGGAAACCGATGACCAAAGTGCATTCTCAGGCCCACATGCCCCAAATGCTTAGAATGGCTAAAGACCTCATTACCTTAATTAGCAGAAGTCAGCCTTCCCCCTCAGAGACCAAGAACTGATTTTCCTTCTTATTCTTCTGATTAGGAATCTGATAACTCTGATCCTTCTGACTACCAGGACATACCCTTATCTACCTATGAGGATTCTGATGCAGAGGATTCCATTCCCTCTGCTTCCCCTCCAGAAGATTTTTGTTTTGGTGAAACCCTGCATACCCTTTGAGAGCATTTCTGCTGGGAAAGCCAGGACTACTCTCAGCCCAAAAAAAGACTCAGGGAATTTTTAAACTTGCCTCAGCACAGGCCTCTAGCTATCCCTCCTGTTCTGGAAATTGTAGATGATGTCTTCTTGGAATCCAGCCTTACCCCTGATACTTTGCCTCCAGCTCCCAGGAAACCTGACAGGTACTATAGAGTACCGGACTCTCACAAATACCTTTTTAAGAATCCTATTGCGGATCCAGAGACCATTTTCCAGGGACCTAAAGGCATTAAGGCTACAAGTGCCAGAAATCCTACCCCTTCAGACAGGGATTCTAGGGCTTTAGTCAGATGGGGTGAGAAGGTATACACATCTGCTGCTCGTGTCATTAGGGCCTTAAATTGCCAATTTTATATGTTAAAGTAGCAGCATATTATGGAGCTAATTAAACAGAAAATGATGCTGATTCCTGACTGTGCAGAACACAAAGATTTACAAGAGTTAATGCATTCTGCTAACCAAGGTGGTAAACATAGTTTGCAATGTGGGTTTGATGCCTTAGAAGCATTTTGCAGGGCTGCTGTCACTGGGTCTGTTCTTAGAAGGCAACTCTAAAAATTCTCCGAGTCTCTTTTTGGACTGAGGATAGTCTTGGCATTCCCATTGGAAATGCTCTCTTAAAGTATGCAAGGTTTCACCAAAAGAAAAATCCTCTGGAGGGGAGGCAGAGGGAATGGATTCCTCTGTATCTGAATCCTCACAGGCTAATAAGGGCATGCCCTGATAATCAGAAGGGTCAGAGTCATTGGAATCCTGGTCTGTAGAATCATTAGGAAACTCAATTCTTTGTCTCTTAGCAGGGGAAGGCTGGCTTCCCCTAATTAGAGTGATAAGGTCTTCAACCATTCTAAGCATTTGTTTTTGTGGCATGGGAGCTTGAGCATGTGCTTTGGTCATCTGTTTTCTAGGTGTAGTGCGTACTCTGGGCCTAAGAAACTCGGTTGTTTTGGCTAAAAACAAAGTCTTCGATTTGATCCAAACATTGGTTCGATTCTCAGCTAGAGCGTCTTCTGTGTGGAGGCATGCGTGAATGGGCATGCCTTCGTTGAAGGTTGTGCGTCAGGGCTGGTAACTCGGCACGTACAAATCCACTACCAAACATTAACGGACCAGAGTTCCGCTGTGGCAACCCCTAACCGGGATAAGCCGAAAGACACAACAACAACATTGGTAGGTTGGAATACACCCTCCGAAGCCGGTGCCTGCACAGCGGCTCCGGATCCATCAAAGGTAGAGACAGCCGCAGGTTCCATTGTCGAAGAAGCATGTCGCGACGTACCGGACTCCAAATGGGTCTCGGCAGAGGCCTGCAAATCCATAGAGGTGGGCATCAGGGGCTGCAAAGGTGCCTCATTGAGTACCGGCGGACTGGCGACTATCTTAACGGAAGCGTCGTCTGCAGTTTTGGAACTATGCGGTCTGTCTCTGTCTTTCTTTGTTTTTTCGGAAGATGGGTAGTCAGATGGCTTATCGAAGCCATTTCGGAATATAGAGAACAAGAGCGAAAGAATTTAGTGGCAAAGCCCGACGACGAATGGTTCTGGCATTAAACAAGGCACAAAACTGACAGCGAGGGACGTTGTGGTCTGGGCCTAAACAGGTGATGCAGTAAGAATGAAAATCTCTGAGGTATTTGCTTTCCACAGGCAAGACAATTAACTTTTTCTGACCTCTGTTAGAGCAATAAAAAAAAAAGGTCTCCAACGGGGTACTTAGCTTTAGAAGACTTCAGGATTACAAACTTGAAAACGAAAATTTCAGGTAGCCGCTGACTAGCACTTGCGAACTGCTTCTGCTTCGGGCTCCTCTGCAAGAAAGACTGATGTAATGGTGTCGGCTGCCTGTTTTATACCCCCTGATGACCTGACTTCATGAAAGAAGCGACAGCATCAGATGCAGAAATACTAAGACTCTGGACTTAATGGACTTAAAGCATCTGTATAAGCTTGCAATTTTAAGAACAAGATGGCCGGAATGACTGCTAAGTTCTACATGAGGGCACAAACTGAAGTACAATATGGATTATGTATTATTAAGGACAAGTTATTGAATGTTCTGCTAATTAACAAGTGGAATGGTAGAAAATGACAACAGTTTTCCACGGTTCTGTAGTAAGCTCTACATTTACTGTGAGTACGTAGTTAATAGGGCTTGAGTCTAATTCAGGTTTGTTATAGTTAGGAAAGTCTGTATATTAATGTTAACTGTTTGAAAAAGTTATGCACTTACCATAACATTCCATCTGAGTAGTTGTACTTCATTTGTCTTCAACCTTTGTGTTATGGATCCGTATCAGATCCGACATGGCCCCATACCCAGCATCTGATCCGAGCTGCAAGTTCCTCCCCTTAACCGCAATGCCCCCTGTCTCCTTTCTCCCTTCAGATAGAGTATGTTGCTCAACATACACCCGACCCAACAAGACGTTACCGCTACTGGCAGCCCAAAAAATCCTGAGCCAAAGCATAGCAGTGGACAGCTCCTAGGATGTTCATCTTCCATATTCATGGCCAGGACAATAGTGACAAGGTCGGGGGAAGGAGGGGGGATGGCTTATGACAAATGAAGTACAGCTACTCAAACGGAATGTTTTGGTGAGTATATAACTTGTTTATCTGAAGTAGTTGACTTCATTTGGTCTTCAACCTGTGGGACAAGAGTTCCCAGCTACTAACACCTGGGTGGCCCTCATGGAAAGATATTAAGGAGCACTGCGGAGCCAAAGGATGCCCTGTTCCTGGATATGATGATCAGTTTGTAATGTGAAATGAAGGTATGAGATGAGGATCCAAGTAGCTGCAGAACAAATATCCAGCGACACCCTGGAACAAACCCCCCCTGAAGTAGCCATAGATCTGGTGGAATGCGCTTTTACCTGACCCAGAGGGGAAATTCCCTTGACAGCATATGCTTGAATAATGCATTGGGAAATCCAACGAGCAACTGTCACCTTAGAAATTGGTTTCCCTAAAAAGGGTTTTGAGTAAGAAACAAAACTGATCAGATTTACGAAAAGCTTTCATCCTGTGAAAGTAGAATCACAATTGCCTGTGCACATCCAGCAGATGTAATTTATATACACCCTTATTATGAAAATTAGGAAAAAAGACAGGAAGATTGTTAGTTTGATTAATACTGGCTTCTGACGCTACTTTGGGAAGAAAGGATGGGTTAGTACACAGACACCCTATCCTTATGAAAAATCGTGTAAGAAACTTTGATGGATAGTGCTTGTTCTGACACTCCTGGCAGAAGAAATGGCAACCAAAAAAGGCAGTCTTCCAAGACAGATACTGCAGATATACCAAAGATGCAGGTTTGAACAGAGGGGAGACCAAAGCCGGAAGCACAAAAGACAGGTCCCATGGGTGCGTAGGATAATTCACCAGAGGTTTTAGAAGAAAAGCATCTTTAAGGTGGGTCTTGCAAAGTTTAGAAGTGGCTAATGAAGTCATGTTTTCCCCCACGTGGAAATTAGAAATTGTGGCCATTTGGACTTTGACAGTGGAGGAACTGGCACCTTGCTGAAAAATACCAGCCAAAAACTCTTAATACTGCGGACACAGGAGCAGTAAACGGGTCCAGTGCCCATTGCAAAGCCCATATGGAGAATCGTTTCCACTTGCTACGGTAGATCCTTCTGGTGGTAGATTTGTGAGCAGCCACCAAAATGGTTTTAACCGTAGATGATAAACCGGGCGTTTTAATAATCGGGGAACTGGAGCAGCCAAGCAGTGAGTGAGTTTCAGACTGTCCAGGTCTGGGTGAGGAATCCCCGAGGGATGAGAAAGAAGATCCGGAACTGGATCCAAGGTCCATGGTGGAACTCCTAAGTGAGACCAGAGGGAGGGAAACCAAACTTGGCAAGGCCAGAATGGAGCGTTAGGATAAGTGTTCACAAGCATGCAAGCTTTCTGAAGAAACTTCAAGATAAGGGGCAGCCGGGGATAGGCGTAAAGAAGACTGGGAGGCAAAGCATGAATCAGTGCTGCACTGTGGGCTTCTGCCAAGGCGGGTTCAGAGCAAAGAACTTGCTGCATTTCGCATTGGAAAGATGCGAATAGACCGCAGCAAGGATGACCTGACTTTAGAAAGATCTGCTCCACCACTGAAGGATTCAGAGACCACTTGTAAGGCATCAGGATAGATCTGCTGAGCCTGTCAGTAGAATGTTTGACTGTTCCGGGATGTGTGTTGCCACCAGAAAATGGCCTGTGGAGATCACCCATTCCCACACTCTCATGGCTTCGCTACAAAGGGAGTAAGACCTGGTTCCTACTTTTTTGCTGATATTGCCAGACTACCAACGTGTTATCTGTCTGAATCACAATCGTCCCTAGAGGAAGGTGGGCATGAAGGGCCTGGAATGCAGGAAGAACCGCCCTTATCTCCAGGATGTTGATATGCAAACTAGTCTCAGATGGGGACCACGTGGCCTGGACTGTCCTTCCCGACCAAGTCACGCTAAGGGTAATAGGTTGATCGTGGCCACCATAGAACGCAACGCCATCAGAACTGTTTTTGCTGTCGGAACTTTGGCTTGAAGGACGTAATAGATGTGTAACTTTAGACTGTGTACCCTGTCTGGTGTGAGGAAAACTTTCATTTGGATAGTGTCTGACTGAGCCCCAATTAAGTCTAGTATCTGAACAGGGGTCAGTGCAGACTTGTTGAGATTGATGGTGATGCACAGTCTTTTTGCTAGTAAGAGGAAGTAATCCCTGGCTCAGCAAAGTAGATGCTTGTAAGGGGCAGGGAAGAGCCAGTTGTTCAGGTAAGACCTGAATACCCTGAAGCCTCAGGTGAGCCACTACTACTGCCATCACTTTGGTGTACACCCTGGGGCTGTGGTGAGACCAAAGGGAAGGGCTCAGAACTGATAATGATTGGCTCCCAGCCAGAAGTGGAGAAACCTCTGAGAGCACCTGTCCATCTTGACATGACAGTACGCATCCTGGAGTTTGATCGAGCACATCCAATCATTTGCCTGCAGGTACAGCAGGATGGACTGAAGAGTGACCATCTGGAATTTCACCTTGGCAACTGACAGATTCAAGGTGGATAGATCCAGAATGGGTCTTGGGTCCCCCATTTTCTTTGGCACGAAAAAGAACCTGGAATAAATGCGTGATCCAGAATGACCTAGGGGGACGAATTGGATGACTCATTTTCTTAGCAGCTTGTCTATCTCTAGAGCTGCTTCCTCCCTGTTCATGGGTGGAACTTTTGAGGGGTGATTTGGTGAGAGAGGTGGTTTGATGAACAAAATGGAATTACCTCTGGATATAAATTTGCAGCACCCAATGATCCGTTATGGACTCTCATGCCGCTGGGTGTGGCAATAGGCAACCCCCGACTGCCTCCAGAAATGAGCAGTTGGGCAGCCTTTCAGGGCTGCTGTGCAGGTCTGTCCAAGGATGGTTCTCGAGACCCGAAGTTTCTCTGATCCCCTCTGCCTCTAGGGAGGCATCTATCATAACCCCTTTTCTGGGGAAAATGAGTCCTGCGTGTCCCAGGAAAACGCCTGAGACTTCTGGAACCACATCTTCTTTGTCCCTCACAGATTCCCAGAAAAGAATCTTTGAGGGGTGGAGAAGTGGATCCTGACGGCAGACAGTGTCTTCCAGACATATAGGGCATTTGCAAATGACGCCTTAAAGGGTTCCAAGAATTGACAAAGCCGGAGTCAGGAGTGGTGCCTCATAGCAATGCCAGAACCAGCCACCCTGGTGGCTCCCTCCGTGGCATGGGATAGAAGACGCATGGACATATTAGCTACTGCCTTGAGAGTGGCCATCCAAGCGGAGAAAGTAGTTGTGTACACTCACCATAAATGTAAATATTTGAGTTTATTCACTCTTGCAGTCATCACATTTGGGTTATCTGCCTGCAGGTAGCCCTCAGTTGGCCTGATTAGCAGAGTCTTGGGATTTCTGCTTCGGATGCTGTCGCTTCTTCCATTACGTCAGGTCGTCAGGGGGTATAAAACATGCAGCCAACACCATTACACCAGTTTTTCTTGTCCCAGATGTCAGGTGCCCCCAAAAATAGAAAGCATTTACATGGCATGGAACACCCCCAGCAAAAAGCAAATACGCATGATATAAGAAATGCAAAACCCCAAAGCAAATGCACCTGCATATCAGTCAAAAAATAAATGTTAGCTGTACAGAATGCTCTGACAGCCTTCAAAGGCCTTATTCTTCCAGGACAACTATTGGTAAAGACGGACAACACCACAGTTATGTGGTACATAAACAAGCAGGGGGGAACCCATTCCTACACACTCTGCAGATTAGCCATGGCTCTGTGGAACACAGCCTTGAGCAGCCAGGTGCATCTGCAAGCTCAATTCCTGCCAGGCAAACTAATTTCACTGGCAAACGATTTAAGCAGAAAGCTCATGGACCCACATGAGTGGAAACTGGAACCCAAAATATTCAAGCTTTTGAGGCACAGGTGGGGGGACACCAGAGGTGGACTTTTTTGTTTCCCTTCAGAACTATCAATTGAGCAAATACTGCACCAGGAACCGTATAATAGGGCCTGGAATGTGGATGGCCCTACCCTTTCAATGGGAAAACCTCTCAATTTATGCCTCTCTCCCTCTGCCCCTCCTCTCGAAGGTTCTACTAAAGATCAAACAGGACAAGCCAAGAACTATACTGATTGCACCAGACTGGCCACGCCAGCACTGGTACCATCTTTTGTGCAGCCTGACGGTGCTGCCACCGTGGCACCTGTCTCAGACTCCTCCTCTGCTGTCCCAGCAGGCGGGCCAGATTCTGCACCCTCATCTACATACCCTAAACCTTGGAGCCCAGCTTATCCCTTGAATACCCGACCAGCAACCCTAAGCAAACTGATGCTGGACGTCCTTCTTGAAACCAGAAGGCCTAGTACTAGGAAATCTTATGCTGAAAAGTGGAAAAGATATTGTTCTTGGAATTGGTCTCAAGGGAAGGACACGGCAGTGCCCTCCTTGCCTCTAATCCTGGGTTACCTAGCAGAGCTACTCCACAGAGGCCTATCCTTCTCCTCCATTAAGATTCATGCCTCTGCCATCTCAGCTTATTATAATACTGAGCCACCTCTATTTTCTCACCCTCTCATCAAGCAGTTCTTGAGAGGGGCTAACAACTTAAGGCCCCCCCCCAGGAGAGCACCCACCCCTGCTTGGGACTTTAACTTTGTACCGGAAAAGCTCACGCTTCCTCCTTTTGAAGCTGCTGCCTCAGCAGAGTTAAAATTCCTCTCTTGGAAGACCGCCTTGCTTTTAGCCGTAACTTCCATCAAGAAGAGTGTCTGAGTTACAGGCACTAATGGTTGTGAAACCCTTCAGTATTTTCCATGCTGACAGGGTTTCTCTCAGGACTAACCCGTCCTTTATGCCTAAGGTGATGTCCAGTGTGGCCTTAAACCAATCCATCCATTTGCCAACCTTCTTCCCTAATCCTCAGAGTAAAGGGGAAAAGATCCTGCACTCCTTGGACGTGCACAGACAGCTCACATTCTACCTTGACAGGACTAAGCCTTTCAGAAACTCTGACCAGCTGCTAGTCAGCTTTGCTGTAGGGGCAGAGGGTAAGGCCATTTCCAAACAAACCATTTTCAAATGGATAGCACACTGCATCCATTTCTGCTGCAAGCACCATGGAAAACCTACCCCACAGGGGATCAGATCACATTCCACTAGGGCTATTTCCACCTCTACAGCATTTCTTAGGGGAGTCCCTACCAGGGACATTTTGGAAGCTGCAACCTGGAGTCCTGTACACACCTTCACCAAGCATTACCACCTACCTATCTTTTTCTAAATCCAGGCCTGGATTTGCTACAGCCGTCTTGCAAGGCCTACTAGACAGCCCTAACCCTTCTTGACTGCCTCCGCCTTTCCTCAGCTTTGGGAATCAACCCAAGTGTGATGACTGCATCAGTGAAACACGAAGAGCATAGTACAGTTGTGTACACTTATCATAAATGTAGGTGTTCAAGTGTATTCACTGTTGCAGTCCTGGTTTCCCTCCCTCTAGCCCCCTGGTTTTCTTTCTTTCTACCTCTCCTCTCTATGGCCATTCCTAATGGCATTGGTGTTTAATTTTTACTGGTGGTGGTCCCCACTGTATACTAGCTCCCTAATAACTCCACGAATACACAAGAAACAAACTGCTGAAATAGTCAATGAGCCAAGGTTAAAACTGCCGATTTATTTTAAATGTAAAATGAACCACACTTTTTGTCCTACTCAGTTGTAGGACTTCTTCAGAAGTACAAAAGATTCATCTGTTACATCCTTTTATAAACTTTGCGCCAAAATTGTATCTCATAGACGTCACCTTTTTCTTAAAGTGAGATACATTAAATAACAATGTTGCCGAACATTCATAAATACGATAAATTGTTTGAAAAAATCGTTATTCAAATATTATTTAAAACAGTCAATGTTTAAAACTCATTATTAAATAAATCATTGTTAAAAAAATCATCATTATTAATAAAAACTTCAGCCCCGTTGTCACTATAAATTCTGCAGCATCAAATTCATTTTGAAACATAAAATCAAGTCCATTCAATTATATATGTATTTGCTCAAAACATTATACTTTCAAAACCTACGAAATAAATATTCAAATATAAAATATACAATTTATATTAATTAAATCCTGATAATATATATATATATATATATCTATATAAAACATCTACTTTTAGATGCATGCTGTTTGGCTTAAATTTTATCCTACATACCCAATATATAATGCATACAACCTTAGATACCCCAGGATAATATATGATAATACTTGGATATAAGTATATGTGTATTTTTCATTTTTAAGAATATTTTTTGTGAATATACATATGAATAGTTACAAATGTTCTTTTAACCTGAATTATCACCTTTCTAAACTTTTAAGTTTTAATAAACACATTATAGAACATTTGTCATTCAAACCTGGGTACATGTATGCATTGTTTTATCTGCCATAACAATTCTGCTTTCTCTAATAATAAACTTGAAGGACCCCCTCTTACATTCTGGATGCCTTGAGAAATTATTTTAAATTTGAAATTATGTTTAGGGAAAGAAATTATATGCGTAGCTAAAGCATTTTCTACTTTTTGCTGAGTAATACTTCTCAGATGTTCTGATACTGTCTCTAAATCTACGGTCAGTTTTTCCTGTATAAAAGCATGGGCATGCTTGACAAATTGCCACATAACCCACCCCTTTAGTGTTGCAGTTGAATCTGCCTTTTGTGATGATTCTACATCCATTAATATCAATATTACTACCTAAAACCATCAAATGACAGTAAGAGCAACTTCCACATTGCGTCATCCCTGTGTTTTTCAGAAAAGGAGTTTTGTGCCTTTGTAATATTTCTTTAAAGCGGTTTCCTTTTCTTCATATTAATTTAGGCAGAAAATTGAATTTTGACCCCAAACTAACATCATCTTTTAGTAAGGACCAATTTTTTATTATGATTTCCCTTATCTGACCGTAATCCAAAGAGAAATTCATAATGCATGCCAGATTAAAGTCAATGGATCTAACTGGTACTATCGTTGAATCTGGTCTTTCAAGGATGTGGACATTGTTTTGATAATCTATGCTGGTCTTCTGTTGTAGTATCGGCACACAGAACCCGCTTATTCTCTTGGATGTGACTTGTACTATTTCTTCTATTAATTTAATCGGGTAAGCTCTACTGAAAAAACATTTTTTTCAAATTTGCGCATTCTTCTTGAAATTTCTCATGTATGGTAATCATTCTCGCTGCCTGAACCAATTGACCTTTCAACACAGAATGTTTTTGGTGTAAAGGGTGGGCGCTTGAGAAATGTAAAAATTTGTTCGAATATGTTGGCTTTCTATAAATAGAAGCTTCATATTGTTTTTGCTGTTTGTTCTTCATAAATCCAAGAAAACTGTTGATGTGGTTTGAAAAGAATGAGTGAATTGTAAAAATTCAGTTGACCCATTCATCATAACCAACAAATCGATAGCGGTTTGCTCCATACCTTCAGTTACCATAAATATGTCGTCAATGAATCTCCCATAAAACCTGACCACATCCTTGAATATATCATTATCAAAAACATATGTACTTTCCCAGTAAGACATTACCAAATTGGCATAGCTTGAGCCACAGGGTGAACCCATGGCTACTCCTTTTTTCTGGATGTAAAATTGGTTTCCAAATTATATAAAATTATAAGATAAAATCATATCTAACATTTCTTGCACTAAAGAAATTTCATTCTCTGGGGCATTTTTTGCCGCATTCTTGCTGTCACCCATTCTATTCCCTGCTGGTGAGGAATACTAGTGTATAATTCCTTTACATCTATAGTCAAAAAATTATACTTCTCTTCATAATTAAAATTATTTAACCTGTTTAAAAATGCCCAAGCGTCTTTAAGAATCCATTGTTCTTGTATTACATATTTTTTCAATATGGCATCAACAAATTTGGCACATGCATAAGTAGATGAATTTCTTCCGTCTACTATGGGTGTGAAAGGCGGGTTCCGAAGATCCTTATGTATCTTCGGGACTCCGAACATGTATGGGACTTGTGGTGACAGCACCATTAGATAATTAAATGTGTGGAGATCTATTCTGGCCTCAATAAACAATTCAAGAAACTTTTAATAAATTGATTAGCCCTGTTGTATTCATTGAGAGAAGCTGATTGATATGTATCACTTGTTAAAATCTCTTTTAGCTGGCTTAATAGTCTGGTGAATCCATAAACACCAAACTCCGTCCTTTATCTGGGTTCATCACCCTTACATTGGCCATTGATAAAACTTCCAAGCTGTCTCTCTCTCTCCTCCTTATTTAAGTTGTCTAGAATATTTGCGCTATTTTTGCTCAATTCTCTAAAATCTAGTTCACAAATTTTTTCAAAGATGGAAGGTGCATTGTGCTAAGGTGGGTTAAAACAACTTGTTACTCTAAACCCATTACTATTTGCTTGTTGTCCCCCCAAAAGATACTTTAGCTTTAACTTCCTCACGAATAATTTCAAATCACAAATGGTTTCTGCTAAATTAATTTTATTCATAGATTCATAGATTAGTACTAGGCTAACTGCCTTTGCAAGCCATTTTAAGCCTAGCCAATTATTCCCTGTGAGATTCAAACACTGTACCTTGTGTTTGTAAGGCAAAGACCTTAACCATTTGCCACCCTCCCAACCCTGTGTGAAGGAACGAAGGTTAAACCTTTTGAGAGGGTATCCGCCGAGGATTCTGAAACCTGAAAGGAAGAAAAATTATAGATTATAAAGTTCCCTTTTCTGTTCTTTATGATTCTAGGTATTGTGACCTCATCATCCCTTATGGTCACCTTCTAATGTTCTGATTTCTCTTCCTGTTCCATTGTTTTCTTTTGTTGTGCCTCGGAAAACCCTGATTTCCATTCACATTCACCACCCCTTCATCATTTTGAATGAATCTAACATTATTGTCATTGCGTTCTTTTATTCATTCACTTCTCCTTACCATTTAATTTTCTATTATTTCATTCATTTGTTGTTGTTGCGGCAAGGGTACCTGTGCTGTATTATTTGATGTTACATTTTTATTAGTCTGTTTCGAATGTACCCGTTGTTCAGATGGTTCTAAAACTCTTTTAGACCATACTTGTGAGGGTGGGGGTGGGGAGTACGCTGACCCCTTACTATATTGTGACCGATCTCTTTTAAGTTTCTTGATTTTTGTTAACCTCATTTTTTCAATGTGCTGTTCGATACTTTGAAAACATCTTGGATATTCATACTTATATCTTGAAAAGTCCCCATGTTGTTTGATTTGCTTTCCCAAGTCTTTTGTCATTACAGCATAATGTTTTATCATTGTTTGCATTAATTGTAAACCTTGCTGGTCAAACATTTTAATTAAATCTTGGTGAAATTCGGAGCCTGTGACCAAACCTGTCGGATAACGCCACATTCTAAGTCCCTTTGGCACTATTTCTTAAACATTCTTGAAAATATTCAATTTCTAGGTTCAATTTCTTGTGATTGAGCATATTTGCATCCAAGTCATTTAGAAGGTCTGATAAGGATATATTTCTGCTATCCATATTTGCAGTTTGATTTGTTATGTTGTTACTTCTAAACAGACCTATAGGAGATATAAGCCAATCTTATAAATTAGGCATTTGGGTTGTGTCCCTTTCTGACGCCTGATTCATGATCATTTGACCACATCCATTGACTGTAGCCACTCCAGTCATAGTATTTGCCAGCCCATCACTGTTCTTCTCCACCACGGCCGCTAATGCAGCCGATTGACCTGATTGCATATTTTGTCTAATTGATTGCTGTATAGTATTATTAATAACAGTACCTGTTTGCGATGCTTGCACCTATGTTGTAGATACTATCCTTGTTTGTTCTGGTTGTAATGGACTAGGAACGACCATTCGGTCCTGTTGCAGTTGTTGAATTGATGCCACATTATCCAATCTTTCATTCATAACTTCTACCTTCTGCGACAGTAACTCAATGAGCAATGTTAGCTTGTTAATTGCTTCTCCATCACTTATAGTGTCCTTTAAAATGTTTGGCGTTGTTTCAAACGACTTGTCTGCCATGGCGTACTCAAACTATTAACTCCACGAATACACAAGAAATAAACTACTGAAATCGCCAATGAGCCAAGGTTAAAACTGCCGATTTATTTTAAACATAAAATGAACCACGCTTTTCGTCCTACTCAGTTGTAGGACTTCAGAATTACAAAAGATTCATCTGTTACATCCTTTTATAAACTTCGCGCCAAAACTGTATCTCATAGATGTCACCTTTTTCTTAAAGTGAGATACATTAAATAACAATGTTGCTGAACATTCATAAATACGATAAATTGTTTGAAAAAATCGTTATTCGAATTATGTTATAAAGGTTCATTTTACATTTAAAATCGGCAGTTTTAACCTTGGCTCATTGGCGATTTCAGTAGTATACTAGCTCCCTATTTGGGGGCTCCTGACATTTGGGGCAAGAAAAACTGATGTAATGGCGTCGGCTGCCTGTTTTATACCCCTGACGACTTGACATCATGGAAGAAGTGACAGCATCCGAAGCAGAAATACTAGGACTCTGGTATTCAGGCCTACTGAGGGCTACCTGCAGGCAGATAGCCCAAGTGTGATGACTGCAACAGTGAATGCACTCAAACATCTACATTTATGCTAAATGTACACAATTGTACTTTTATCTTGTTCATTCTTCCCAGTATTCTGAGTACAGCCTCTTGATATTTTTTATAGCACACTTGCATACTTGATTGTGATGACACTGTGACTAGCACCACAAGCCCATGAATGTGCTTGTGTGGAGGATGATCCTCCTTGAAGGAGATCAGAAGTAACCTCTTGGATGCCCATTTCATTGTAGAATTTTACTTTATCTCAGGAATAGAAAGCAGGCCTTCACCATTCAAACCCTCCGATTCCTCTTCCTAGCCTAGTCAATCCCAAAAGGGGAAGACTTTCCTCACTAAACAACAATGGCTTTGAAGAATCACATGGTCTTGCCACCCCCGGTACCAGCTAATTAGATGTGTAAGACGACAACATCCATCAACTCAGCTTTAGCATTCCTGGCAATGGCTTTGGGAAAGCATTTTGAGTGTGCTGTGACTTGGTGGTAGACACTGCCATAGACCAATTGGTTGTGGCTGTGTTTGACCACATCTTCGAACTCTTAAGCTCCACTAAAAGCCCTGACTGTGTTAGCACAGCTTTTGGAACAGATCCAGATTCTACTGCTGGAAGAAGGGAATGAACGGTTTCCATCCCATCCTCCTGGAGCACACAGAATTCCAGCAGAACATTCTTTGTGTCCAGTTCCACATAGAAAAACTCCAGAGTTCAGGCCAGTTCTGCTTAGGTTACTTTGATACTGTTCCTTGATGGTATGGATGTGTTCTGGTGCATCCTGTTTGGGGTCCTCACAGAAAATTCCATAATTCCACTGTTAGTTGGGTATCCCTTCTAGTACATAGTGTTGCTGTTTGGGCTTTCTTCACTGTTCATAGAGCTCACTAAGGTAGTAGCCAAATCTTTGCAGGAAAAACATCTCTCCTTCCTTTAACTGGATGTTATTTTTTGATGTATCTAATGGACTTAATTGTCACATCCCCACAGTGTTTTTTCCCATGGCTGTCCATAAGCGGGAGTAATTCCAGTGTCTATACCATTTCTGAGGATTGCTTTTACGGACAAGAGCTGGCCACAGTGCAAAGAATGTGGATGATTTCCTGGCTGTAGAGAAGACCCAGGAGGTCATAGCTTTGACAGTTTGGGTGAAGATGCTTTACAAAGTATGTCTGGACTCTGCTTTGACTTTTGGGTTTGATGCCAGCCAGTCTTTATGATAGTGTTTGCACATTTAGTAATTAAGATGTTGCAGTGGACTACCAGATGTCATTGTTTGTAGAGGACTGTACACTTGTATATTCACTTGGTTTTAGCCCCATGACATGAAGGAATGGTGGAAATTACCTTATGTCCTCCAGATAAGATTTCCTGGCTTACATTCAGACCAGTAGGTATGATTATGGCTGCTTAGTAAGAGACAGTTCTGGTGACAATGGAGAGGGAATTCCTCCTCATCCACTAGAGCTATGATCAGTCATTGATTTCAGGTCTTTAGAAGAGAAGCTGTATCTAATGCCCCTGTTAATCTTGAACAGCAAGTAATTTATTACATAGGTTTCTTAGACCTACTGCTGTAACACCAGTTTGCAGAAAGCTTGACGCATGTGTGTCGAAGGGCTTTAAACAGAGTTTTCACTCTTTTGGTAGTTTACACACCTGGGGTGGAGAACTTTGTGTTGGTCATCTTGATGTGCTCTGCTTTCTTGGAGCTATGTATTCAGAAACCATGTCCTAGATTTGATCTTTAGAAAGGACGACTGTATGAAGGTCAGTTTGTTTCCACTCAGGAGAAAACATGTACTGTTTTTCTGCTGTGTGCAGTAGGGGCTAGAGAGATTTTGTGGCAAATATATCATGATTTTAGTGGCAAGAGATTACTTTATGCCTTCCCATTGTGTTCCCATTGTACATTTGGGGACTGTAAGTGTGATTTTCAGCACTGCAGAAAGGTAATTGTGATTACAGAGAAATATGTATTAAGTAGTGTGCATACGTGTGTGTATATATTTATTTTTGTGTATGTATACATATGTATATATGGATCTACTTGAGAAGCTCGAACTTTCAAAACGTTGAAATTCATATGGTTGAGACCATAACATCGAAGTTTTGAAAGTTCGAAACTTCAATAAAAAAATTATTTTTTTTTTTTTTTTTTTTTTTTTTACCTCTGCTAATTAAATATACCAACTCCAAGATTTCACTAGAGTGAAGAGAATGGTAAATTTCCCAATGTTTTTCGTGTTTCACTGTTGCAGTAATTATATTTGGGTAATCCTGCTGGCAGGTTGCACTCAGTCGGCCTGAATTCCAAAGTCCTGGGTCCTGCGTCGGCTGCTGTCGCCCCTTCCCTGATGTCAGGTCGTCAGGGGTATAAAAGATGGAGCTGACGCCATTTTCTTCAGTCTTTCTTGCCGCGCGGTGCCCGAAGCAGAAGCAGTTTGCAAGTGCCGGTCGGCCAACTCCTCAGATTTTAGTGTTCGAATTTCAGATCCAAAGTCTTCAATAAAGCTAATTACCCCATTGGGGAAACTTTTTTTCTTGCTCCAGACCGATGTCAGAAAAAGTAAATAATAGTATTTCTTGTGGAAAGCAAATACCTCATAAGGACTTTCATTTTTACTGTATTCCTTGCCTAGGCCCTGATCACAGCGTTTCTGGTTGTCGATTTTGTGCTAGATTTAACCAACGCACTATTAAGCGCCGGTATGATTTTGCTTTAAACTATTTTGGACGCCGGTTTAATTATCCAGAAATGTCAGATAGCCATCCGACTACCGGAGTTCACAAAAAATGCAAAGAAAAGGAGAGAGATAAACAACCGAGGCCCAAAACTGAAGACAAAGTTTCTCCTAAGCCAGTTGCCGGTTCTCAGTGAGGCGCTTTCACAGCCCCCGACGCCCGCTACTTTAGAGTCGCAGGCCGCTGCCGACTCCCACGTGGAGTCGGCCATGATGCTGGAAACTCAAGGTATTGGAGCCTCGGGTACTATCCCCTCAAATGGGTCTGGAGCCGCTGAACAGGCACCGGCTTCTGAGGGTATTCAGACCTAAACATCTTTACATTAAACCGACTTCAACTTCAAAGGCAAAGACTAAAGCACCTTCTAAAGCAAAGAAACTCAGGAGCCACGTGGACAGGCCTCTATGCCCAAAAAACAGATGCTCAAAATGGCCGAAGGCTTGATTACCTTGATCAGGGGATCCCACCTCCCTCCTGGTAAGAGGCCTAGGCAAGAGACTGACTATGAATCTTCAGATCAGGTTTCTATTTCTTCTGATTCCTCTTCTGATCAGGGATATTCTCTCCCCCCCCCCAATGAGGATTCTGATGCTGAAGAATCTATACCTTCAGCTTTTCCTCCAGAGGGCTATTCTTTTGGGGAAACCTTGCATACCATGAGGGAGCATTTCCACTGGGCGAGCCAAGATTTTTCTGAATCTAAAAAGAGGCTCAGAGATTTCCTTTTACTTCCTCAACACAGGCTTCTAGCCATTCCTCCTGTGTTAGACATTGCAGATGATGTGCTTTTGGGTTCTAGTCTTACCCCAGACTCCTTACCTCCAGCTCCTGTTAAGCCTGATAGATATTACAGGGTTCCTGACTCTCATAAATTCCTTTTTAAAAACCCTGTTGCAGACCCAGAGACGATTTCACAGGGTCCCAAAGGAGTTAAGGCTTCCGCTGCAAAAAAAACGTACCCCCCCCCCCTCTGACAGAGATTCTAGGGCACTGGATAGATGGGGAAAAAAGGTTTACACATCTGCTACCTTGACTATAAGGGCCTTAAACTGTCAGTTCCACATGCTCAAATATCAGCAGCATGTCATGGCATTGCTTAAACAGAAAATGTTGTTAAACTCTGAATGTGCAGAAAACAAGGAAATGCAGGATTTATTGCATGCAGCTGAACAAGTTGGAAAGCATACTTTGCAATGTGGTTTTGATTCTTTGGAGGCCTCCTGCAGGGCCGCAGTTACGGGTTCTGTAATTAGGAGGCATGCTTGGTTAAAGGAGCAAAATCTGCCTGATCATGTGAAAGTTAAATTATTAGATGCACCTTTACAGCATGCTACTTTGTTTAAGGTTAAGGCAGAAGAAGTGTTAAAGAAAATGGAGGGCACAGCTAAATCTATGCAAACTTTCAAAGATTTTTTACAAGTACATCCACCTAGGCATAGTAGACACTGGCCTACAAAGAATTGGTCCTTTCCTGTGTCAGACAGACCTCAAAGGGGCAGATCCAGACGCCCTAGAGGCAGATCCCAGGTGCAAGGTACATACAGGTCAAAGCAATGGGGTGCTTCTGCCTCCAAAGTTGGAGAGGACAAATCACAGCCTTACAGGAAACAGCCCCAATGACTTCCCCCTGCCTGTGCCAAGCACGTATCTCTGGGCAGCACCCTTAGGGGGAAAATTAGCACTTTTTTCTCAAAATTGGCACATCATAACGCAGGACAAGTGGGTTCTAAACAGTGTCCCAAGGCTACAAGTTCCATTGCCAAAGGCAAATGGCTGGCCAGATCTGCCAAAAAAATCAACGGGTAGAGGCACAAAAACAAGTCTCATCCCTCATGGACATGGGGGCCATTCAACAAGTGCCAGAGCAAGGGCAGGGACAAGGATTTTACTCGACTGTTCTTGGAACCCAGAAAGGACAAGGCCTGGAGACCAATACTGGACCTATCTATTCTGAACACATTCCTGGATGTACCAAAATTCAAAATGTTAACTTTGCAGCAGCTTCTGCCCATGCTGGGCAAGAATGCTTGGCTTGTGACTTTAGACCTAAAAGAGGCATACCTGCATGTTCCAATCAGACAATCATGCAGTAGCTACCTCAGATTCAAGGCTGGCTCAATGCATTACCAATTCTCTGTACTGCCCTTTGGCTTATCTACTGCGTCCAGGGTTTTTACAAAGTGCCTGGCACCAGAAATTGCATTCTGCAGACAAAGAGGAATACAAATAGATCCTTACCTGGACGATTGTCTAATTCAAGCAGAGAACAAGGACATTCTTCTACAGCATCTGGCGTTTGTGAAAAGACTCCTAACATGCCTAGGGTACACAGTCAATGAAAAGAAATCAAAACTAGTACCCTCTCAAGAGATAATATTCCTGGGTGCAAGCTTAAATACAACTGCCCAGATGGCTTATCTCACGCCAGACAAACAAAGGCAACTGCCTACCTATTTCAAGATGTTGGCAACAAAGGCCCAGTTATGTGCAAGAAAAATTCTGCAGGCTTTGGGCTTCATGGCATCCTGCATTCTACTAATTCCATATGCAAGACTGCATATGAGGAAACTTCAATGGTACCCAAAAAGTGTTTGGACTCAACATTGCCACAGCCTGGAGGCAATGATTACTCTCATTCCCTGCAACAGGAGTTTCAGTGGTGGGCACAGGCTTGTCACCAGAACAAGGGACAGCCGTTCACATTACCCTCAGTCAGGCAGACACTAACAACAGATGCATCAGATTATGCCTTGGGGGGGGGGGCACATGGCAGGAAGGTGCATTCAGGGCACATGGCCCTCAAACCAAATGCATCTACATTTCAATCAAAAAGAGATGCTAGCTGTTCAAAATGTCCTGACAGCCTTCAATGACCTACTTCATCCGGGACAACTACTGATACAGACGGACAACACCACGGTCCTGTGGTATATAAACAAGCAGGGGACATGCATTCTTCTACCCCCTTTGCAGACTAGCCATGACTTTGTGAGGCACAGCATTGACTTACCAAGTACATCTGCAGGCACAATTCCTGCCAGGAAAGGAAAATACTCTGGCAGTTGAACTAAGCAGAAACCTCATGGATCCTCATGAGTGGCAGCTGGATCCACAAGTCTTCAACATGATAACAAGGAAATGGGGATGCCCAGACATAGATCTATTTGCCTCCCCTCACAACTACCAACTAAAAAGATTCTGCCCAAGGACTTTTCACAGACAAGCATGGAAAATGGACGTCCTATCTTTCAGCTGGAAAAACCTAGCAGTATATGCCTTTCTTCCACTGCCACTCCTCCCCAAGGTACTCCTAAAGGTCAGACAGGAGAAGCCAAAGATGATACTGATTGCCCCAGACTGGCCCCGCCAGTACTGGTATCCAATCCTAAGGAATTTGTCTCAATGCCCAGCTTGGACCTTACCTCAAATACCCCATCTACTGTCTCAGCAAAACAATCAAATCCTGCACAGCCAACTCAGGACTTTAAACCTGGCAGCATGGCGGATAATGTAATCATACAAAACACACCTCTCAGTAAAGCTGTGATGGATATCATTTTGGAAGCCAGAAGGCCTTGTACTAGAAAATCTTATGCTGGAAAATGGAAGAGATTCTGTGCTTGGAACCAGGCACAAGGAACTGATACAGCTGTACCAAATATTCCTCAGATTTTGCAATACGTAACTGAGATGCTGGACAAAGGCCTATCTTTTTCATCAATTAAAATTCATGCCTCTGCCATTTCGGCTCATTACAACACAGAGCCACCAGTCTTTTCTCATCCTTTATTAAAGCATTACCTCAGAGGAGCCAAAAATTTAAGGCCTCCAAGGAGATCACCAATACCTGCATGGGACTTCAACTAGTCTTGGAAAAACTCACCCTGCCCCCTTTTGAGCCAGCTGCTACTGCTGATATAAAGTTTTTTATCTTGGAAAATAGCTCTGTTCCTAGCAATAACTTCTGCAAGATGAGTTTCAGAGCTACAGGCACTTATGGCTGTGGAACCTTTTATCATGTTTTACCCAGACAGGGTTTCTCTGAGGACAAACCCGACATTTATGCCTAATGTGGTGTCCAGTGTGGCACTTAACCAAGCCATTCATCTGCCAACTTTTTATCCAAACCCAAAGAACAAGGGGGAGAGAATTTTGCATTCCTTGGACGTACACAGACAGCTTAGATTCTACTTGGACAGAACCAAAGCTTTCAGGAAGACAGAGCAATTACTAGTGGCATATGCTGCAGGATCACAAGGAAAGGCCATCTCAATGCAGACTATTTCAAAGTGGATAGGCCACTGCATTCGTTTCTGCTATTTTCAACATGGCAAGCCAGTGCCTAAGGGCATTAGGCCACATTCAACCAGAGCTGCAGCCACTTCAGCAGCCTTTCTCATGGGCGTACCAACCAAAGACATTTTAGAGGCTGCTACTTGGAGTTCAGTGCACACCTTTACAAAGCACTATCATCTGCCACTCTACTCTAAATCAAGGGCAGGCTTTGCCACTGCAGTTCTGCAGGGCCTCATAGCCGCTCCTAATATTGTTTAGCTCCAGCCCCCCAACCATAGCTTTGGGACTCTGCCCAACACACACACACATTTAGAATATAGTATCTATTTCAATATATACTTATTCAAGCACTTGTCACAGCTGGAATGACCACAATACTTGCTCACTAAAAAATGAACTCTCTTAAATCTTAAAAAAAAAAAAACTATGCAGACTGTCTTAAAGCCTTGTCCTTCTCTCAGTATCCCACAGGCTCCTAAGAAACTGCATCTACCTTGCATATAGAGCTTCAGCACACTCTGATGTTCTTCATATTTCACTGTTGCAGTCATTACATTTGGGTAATCTGCTGGCAGGTTGCCCTCAGTCGGCCTGAATTCCAAAGTCTTGGGTCCTGCGTCGGTTGCTGTCTTTTCATCCATGACATCAGGTCGTTAGGGGTATAAAACCTGCAGTTGATGCCATTTTCTTCAGTCTTTCTTGCCGCGCGGTGCCCAAAGCAGAAGCATTTCGCAAGTGCCGGTCAGCCGACTGCTGAAATATTTACGTTTGAGTTTCAGAACTGAAGTCTTCAATAAAGCTAAGTACCCTGTTGGGGAAACTTTTTTCCTGCTTTTTACCGATGTCAGAAAGTTAGTAGTTGTATTACTTGTGGGAGGCAAATACCTCATAAGGATTTCCATTTATACTGTATTCCATGCCTAGGCCCTGATCACAACATGCCTAGCTGTCAGTTTTGTGCTAGATTTAACCAAAGCTCTATTAAGCGTCAGTATATTTTTGCATCTAAGTATTTTGGAAACACATTTAACTACCCAGAGATGTCGTCTGATAGCAATCCGACTACCGGAGTACATAAAAAAACATAAAGAAAAGGACAGAGAAAGGCAGTCGAGATCCAGAACTGACGACGAAGCTTCTCCTAAGTCAAGTCGCCGGCTCGCCGGTACTCAGTGAGGCGCTTTCGCAGCCCCTGATACCCGCTACCTTCGAGTCGCAGGCCTCTACCGACACCCATGTGGAGTCCGGCATGCCGCAGGATACTCAAGGTATTGGACCGACGGATGCATCTCCCTCAGATGGGTTCAGAGCCGCTGAGCAGGCACAGGCTTCTGAGGGTGTATTCAGACCTCAACATTTTTACATCAAACCGAAAGCTGCAAAACCAAAGGCAAAAACACCTTCTAAACCGAAATAACCGACGCCTGAGCCACGTGCGCAGACCTCTGTGCCTAAAAAACAGATGATCAAAATGGCTGAAGACCTTATTACGTTGATCAGGGGTACCCACCCCCCTTCAGATAAGAGGCCTAGGCAAGACACTGACTATGAATCTTCAGATCAGGTTTCCATTTCTTCTGATTCCTCTTCTGATCAGGAATTATCTTTACCTCCCTATGAGGATTCTGATACTGAGGAGTCTATTCCATCTGCATCTCCTCCTGATGATTATTCATTTGGAGAAACCTTGCATACTTTGAGGGAGCATTTTCACTGGGAGAGTCAAGACTTCTCAGAATCAAAAAAGAGGCTCAGGGATTTCCTCCTCCTCTCTCAGCACAAGCCTTTAGCCATTCCCCTTGTGTTAGACATTGTGGATAATGTTTTTTCGGAGTCAAGCCTGACCCCGTTACTCTTTACCTCTGGCTCCCAGTAAGCCTGACCAGTATTACAGGGTCCCTGACTCTCATAAATTTTTATTTAGAAATCCTGCTGCTGATCCTAAAACTATTTCACAGGTTCCTAAGGGAGTTAAGGCCTCAACATCAAAAAACCCTACCCCCTCCGACAGAGATTCCAGGGCGCTGGACAGATGGGGAAAAAAGGTTTATACATCTGCAACTTTGGCAACTGGGGCCTTAAACTGTCAATTTCATATGCTTAAGTGCCAACAACATGTTGTGGGATTACTAAAATAGAAAATGATGATGATTTCAGAATGTGCAGAAAATAAGGAATTGCATGAATTATTGCATGTAGCTGAACAAGTTTGAAAGCATACTTTGCAATGTGGTTTTGATTCTTTAGAGGCCTCCTGCAGGGCCGCAGTAACTGGATCTGTGATTAGTAGGCATGCCTGGTTAAAGGTACAAAATTTGCCTGATCATGTTAAAGCTAAATTGCTAGATGCACCTTTACAGCATGATTCTCTGGTTGGTATTAAGGTAGAAGAGGTTTTAAAGAAAATGGAAGACAAAGCTAAGTCTATGCAAACTGTTAAAGACTTTTTACAAGTGCAGTCACCTAGATTCAGTAGACACTGGCCTACAAAAAATTGGTCCTTTCCTGTGTCAGACAGAGCTCAAAGGGGCAAATCCAGACGCCCTAAGGGTTCCAGGTACCAGGCTCAAGACTCATACAGGTCAAAGCAATGGGGCGCATCCACCTCCAAATCTGGAGGAGATAAAGCGCAAACCTACAGAAAGCAACCCCAATGACTTCCCTCTGCCTACACCAAGCACTTATCTTTTGGCAGCACCTATAGGGGGAAAATGTGCACTTTTTGCTCAAAACTGGCAGTTAATAATCCAGGACAAATGGGTATTGAACATCGTGTCACAGGGATACAGATTCCATTTCCACACTCTGCCAATAATAAATGGTTGGCCAGACCTGCCAAAAAACTAATGGGCAGAAGCACAGAAACAAGTTACGTCCCTCATGGATATGGGGGCCATTCAGACAGTACCAGAACAGGAAAAAGGACAAGGTTTTTACTCGACTGTTCTTGGTACCCAGAAAGGACAAGGCCTGGCGGCCAATACTGGATTTATCAATTTTTAACACAGACCTGGAAATTCCAAAATTCAAAATGCTCACTTTGCAACAGCTTCTGCCCATGCTGGTCAAGAATGCTTGGCTAGTGACTTTAGACTTAAGAGGCATACCTGCATGTCCTAATAAGACAGTCGTGCAGAAGATACCTCAGATTCAAGGCTGGCTTAATGCATTACCAATTCTCTGCACTGCCCTTGGCTTATCTACTGCGCCCAGGGTCTTTACAAAGTGCCTGGCACCAGTAATTGCATTTTGCAGACAAAGAAGTATTCAAATATATCCTTACTTGGATGACTGTCTTATTCAAGCAGAGAAGGACACTCTTCTACGACACCTGGCATTTGTGAAAAGGCTTCTAGCATGCCTAGGGTACACAATAAATGAAAAAAAATCACAACTGGTACCCTCTCAAAAGATAACATTCCTGGGTGCAAGCTTGCATGCAACTGCCCAGATGGCTTAACTCACGCCAGACAAAGGCAACTGACTACTTACTTCAAACTGATGGCAACAAAAACCCAGTCTTCTGCAAGACAAATTCTGCAGGCTATGAGTTGCATGGCAACCTGCATCCTACTAAGTCCGTATGCAAGACTGCATATGAGGGAACTTCAGTGGTACCTAAAAAGCTTGTGGAGTCAGCATTCACACAGTCTAGAAACAATGATTCCTCTCATCCCCTGCCTGCAACAGGAGTTTCTGTGGTGGGCAAAGGCCCGTCACCAAAACATGGGCTGGCCCTTCACTCTACCCCCTGCCAGCCAAACCTTAACAACAGACGCAGCAGATTATGCCTGGGGGGCCCACATGGCAGGAAGATGCATTCAGGGTATATGGGCACCAAATGAAATGCATCTACGGGTCTACTTCTTTTGACCTAACTTTCATTTGCCTGACACACATTTTCCTGACCCCCATTTGACTGAAATTTCATTTGCCTGACACTTCATTTGCCCGACACTTCATTCGACCGACAAGTATTATTAGCAAGAAAATGGTATATGCCCCCTTTCCCACTGTAGTGCGACCCTGGAGTTAGAATATATAGTTAGGGGGTGTGTGGGGGGCACAGCCCCCCACTTAATTTCATATGATATTGTTAACTTTTGATGTAATATAACTATATATTCTAACTCCAGGGTCGTACTACAGTGGGGAAGGGGGCCTATTCCATTTTCTTGCTAATAATACGTGTCGGGCAAATGACGTGTCGGGCAAATGACGTGTCGGGCAAATGACGTGTCGGGCAAATGACGTGTCGGGCAAATGACGTGTCGGGCAAATGGCGTGTCGGGCAAATGGCGTGTCGGGCAAATGGCGTGTCGGGCAAATGACGTGTCGGGCAAATGACGTGTCGGGCAAATGACGTGTCGGGCAAATGACGTGTCGGGCAAATGACGTGTCGGGCAAATGACGTGTCGGGCAAATGACGTGTCGGGCAAATGACGTGTCGGGCAAATGACGTGTCGGGCAAATGACGTGTCGGGCAAATGACGTGTCGGGCAAATGACGTGTCGGGCAAATGACGTGTCGGGCAAATGAAATTTCAGTCATTTGGTCTCTGGCAAATGGGTGTCGGGCAAATGAAATTTCAGTCATTTGGTCTCTGGCAAATGGGTGTCGGGCAAACGAAATTTCAGTCATTTGGTCTCTGGCAAATGGGTGTCGGGCAAACGAAATTTCAGTCATTTGGTCTCTGGCAAATGGGTGTCGGGCAAATGAAATTTCAGTCATTTGGTCTCTGGCAAATGGGTGTCGGGCAAATGAAATTTCAGTCATTTGGTCTCTGGCAAATGGGTGTCGGGCAAATGAAATTTCAGTCATTTGGTCTCTGGCAAATGGGTGTCGGGCAAATGAAATTTCAGTCATTTGGTCTCTGGCAAATGGGTGTCGGGCAAATGAAATTTCAGTCATTTGGTCTCTGGCAAATGGGTGTCGGGCAAATGAAATTTCAGTCATTTGGTCTCTGGCAAATGGGTGTCGGGCAAATGAAATTTCAGTCATTTGGTCTCTGGCAAATGGGTGTCGGGCAAATGAAATTTCAGTCATTTGGTCTCTGGCAAATGGGTGTCGGGCAAATGAAATTTCAGTCATTTGGTCTCTGGCAAATGGGTGTCGGGCAAATGAAATTTCAGTCATTTGGTCTCTGGCAAATGGGTGTCGGGCAAATGAAATTTCAGTCATTTGGTCTCTGGCAAATGGGTGTCGGGCAAATGAAATTTCAGTCATTTGGTCTCTGGCAAATGGGTGTCGGGCAAATGAAATTTCAGTCATTTGGTCTCTGGCAAATGGGTGTCGGCAAATGAAATTTCAGTCATTTGGTCTCTGGCAAATGGGTGTCGGGCAAATGAAATTTCAGTCATTTGGTCTCTGGCAAATGGGTGTCGGGCAAATGAAATTTCAGTCATTTGGTCTCTGGCAAATGGGTGTCGGGCAAATGAAATTTCAGTCATTTGGTCTCTGGCAAATGGGTGTCGGGCAAATGAAATTTCAGTCATTTGGTCTCTGGCAAATGGGTGTCGGGCAAATGAAATTTCAGTCATTTGGTCTCTGGCAAATGGGTGTCGGGCAAATGAAATTTCAGTCATTTGGTCTCTGGCAAATGGGTGTCGGGCAAATGAAATTTCAGTCATTTGGTCTCTGGCAAATGGGTGTCGGGCAAATGAAATTTCAGTCATTTGGTCTCTGGCAAATGGGTGTCGGGCAAATGAAATTTCAGTCATTTGGTCTCTGGCAAATGGGTGTCGGGCAAATGAAATTTCAGTCATTTGGTCTCTGGCAAATGGGTGTCAGGCAAATGGGAGTTAGGTCAAAAGAAGTAGACCCGCATCTACATATCAACCATAAAGAGATGCTAGCTGTTCAAAGTGCCCTAACTGCATTCAGGAACTTACTTCATCCAGGACAACTACTGATAAAGACGGAGAACACCACAGTCATGTGGTATATAAACAAGCAAGGGGGCACACACTCATACCCCCTTTGCAGATTAGCCATGGCACTGTGGGACACAGCTTTGACCTACCAAATAAATCTTCAAGCTCAGTTCCTGTCAGAAAAACAGAACACTCTGGCACACGATTTAAGCAGAAACCTTATGGATCCTAACGAGTGGAAACTAAATCCACAAGTATTCAGCATAACAGACAAATGGGGGAGCCCAGACATAGATCTATTTGCCTCTCCTCAAAATTATCAACTGAAAAGATTCTGCACAAGGACTTATCACAGCCAAGCATGGAAAGTGGACGCTCTATCTTTCAGCTGGAAAAACCTGTCAGTTTACACCTTTCCTCCTAAAAGTCAGACAAGAGAAGCCAAAGATATTAATTGCCTCGGACTGGTCCTGCCAATACTGGTACCCAGTACTAAGGAACTTGTCTCAATACCCAGCTTGGACCTTGCCTCAGAGACCACAACTACTGTCCCAGCAAAACAGTCAGATCTTGCACAATCGACTACAGACTCTGAACCTGGCAGCATGGCTAATCATGTAATTATGCCAACGACACCTCTCAGTAAAGCTGTGATGGATGTCATTTTGGAAGCCAGAAGGCCTAGAACTAGAAAATCTTATGCTGACAAATGGAAGAGATTTTGTGCTTGGAATCAAGCACAAGGAACTGATGCAGCAAAACCACATATTCCTCGGATATTACAATACTTAACTGAGATGCTTGACAAAGGCCTATCTTTCTCATCAATCAAAATCTATGCCTCTGCCATTTCGGCTCATTACAGTACAGAGCCACCAATCTTTTATCATCCCTTACTAAAGCAGTGTCATAGAGGAGCCAAAAACCTAAGGCCTCCTAGGAGATCACCATTACCTGCATGGGACCTCAATTATTTGTTGGAAAAGCTCACCCTGCCTCCATTTAAACCAGCCGCTACCGCTGATATAAAATTCTTGTCATGGAAGACAGCCCTGCTTCTAGCAATTACTTCAGCAAGAAGGGTTTCAGAGCTAAAGGCCCTCATGGCTGTAGAGCCTTTTATCATGTTTTACCCAGACAGGGTGTCTCTGAGGACAAATCCTACTTTTATGCCTAAAGGTGGATTCCAGTGTGGTTCTTAACCAAACAATTCATCTGCCAACTTTTTATCCAAATCCGCAGAACAAAGGGGAAATAATTCTGCATTCCTTGGACGTACACAGGCAGCTAAGATTCTACTTGAGCAGGACTAAAGCTCTAAGAAAAACTGAGCAATTACTAGTGTCATATGCTGCAGGATCAGAAGGAAAGGCCATTTCAAAGAAAACAATTTCAAAGTGGATAAGCCACTGCATCAGTTTCTGCTACTCACACCATGGTAAACCTGTGCCCATGGGCATTAGGTCTCATTCCACCAGAGCTGCAGCTACTTCGGCAGCTTTTCTCAGAGGAGTACCAACCCAAAGACATTCTAGAGGCTGCTACTTGGATTTCTGTTCACACCTTTACAAAGCATTACCATTTGCCTCTCTACTCGAAGTCCAGGGCAGGCTTTGCCACTGCAGTGCTGCAGGGCCTTATAGCCGCACCTAATGCTGTTTAGCTCCAGCCTCCCAAACTTAGCTTTGGGATTCTACCCAAATGTAATGACTGCAACAGTGAAACACGAAGAACATAGTACAGTTGTGTACACTTACCATAAATGTAGATGTTCGAGTGTATTCGCTGTTGCAATCCAGGTTACCCTCCCGCCATCCCCCTGTCATTCTACAGTTTATCTTTCCTTCTCTGTCTTTTTCAACCTATGTGGTGTATTTGCTTGTAGATGAAGGTAAAGTTTATATTGATGCATGTATATGTATCTGTATATATAATATTGCTACCTTTTTGGGGGCACCTGACAATCGGGTCCAGAAAAACTAAAGAAAATGGCATCGGCTGCAGGTTTTATACCCCCTGACGACCTGACTTCATGGAAGAGAAGACAGCAACCGACGCAGGACCCAAGACTTTGGAATTCAGGCTGACTGAGGGCAACCTGCCAGCAGATTACCCAAATGTAATGACTGCAACAGGGAATACACTCGAACATCTACATTTATGGTAAGTGTGCACAACTATACTTTCTCTGACATGTTACACATTTGCAAGTCCACTGGTATCATAGGCAGCTGCTCAAGGAATGTCTTGTCTGTTTTGCAAAATAAATATAACAAGTTGGAGTGACAGGTTCATGTCACAGAAAATGCTGCTTCTGTTCTGTTACTCAACTCAAATGTAATTTGGATGAATGGATGGGTAACTGCAAATTTACCCCTGGTTTAGCTCCTCGTGTTCCTCATGGATAGGGGAAACCTGTACATGTCCCAACATATCCTTGTTCAGGGAATCTCTGGGGTATTGTATGCAAAATGTAAGGGCTTAAAACTACTATTGGAATGTAAGGCTAAGCTTCTTAAAATCCTCATAGATTAATAGTCTAGTAAGTACCTATGAAACTGTAAGTCTGAAATTTGCTGTATCTTGGAAAATTCCCTTTTTTTCTGAGGTACAACAATCTTGAAGCCCCCCTGCAAAAAAATGCTTTGAATGTTAGGAATGACTGACCGGTTTGCTCGTACTTGTGCTTGATTGTGCACACATTTCCTAGTTATGGGACGTGTGCTGTTGAGCCTTGAACTTATAAAGGACACCTATCTTATCATTTCCATGAGTCACACTTCTTATAAAGTTCAAGGAAGAAGTGTCAAAACTAATACTTGTTTCTTCTTTAAGGTTAAGAAGAGTGTAGTTTCAGGCTATGAAGTCCTTGATAATACAAGAAACCTTCTTGGCACTGATAATTGGGGTTCCCTGTCAGTTAAGATGACAGCTCTGTTCACCTCAAGATCTTGCTTGTACTATAGATCCTTTGTCAGATCTCCCAGCAGGAGTGTCAAAAGTGATTGAGGGGTGCTAGCAAGCCTTCAGAACAACAGGCTGTACCACTGTAAGACGTTTGTGTACTCTTATTATATTTGTTAATTTGGCAAGCACACTTGGCCAATTGCTCTTTTAGGTGCAATTCTGGCCTTATAAGTAGACAAAAATAAAAACGGTGATTTAGAATAAACAGTTAACTGACGTATTAAGATGTATATTAGTGGTGAATTGAAAACGTATGATACATACCCATCAGAAAAACTGTTAGAGATATAGTAAGAAAAAGTTAGTTTAACAAGTAAATAGATAAAAGTTTAGACCAGGTGTAACCATCTGGAATGGCCATGTTAGTAAGGGGTAAAAGTTGGATGTGAAGTTGTTCAGTCTTGCCGTTCATTCATCACTGATTGGTTCGGAGCCGGTCCTTGGCTCCGACAAGGCCGACTAGCAAGCTCAAAGTTCTCCAGAAGCTCGAGACCCCACCCCTTATCCCACAATGCACTGCTGGAATTACCTCAGATCTAGTTTGCCGCGGCATGGATCTCTTGGTTTCCAGCTTTGCTCAAGACTTTGTTGGGAGTTTTTCAACTTTCAGCAAGTTATATTTTTCAATTTTTATATATCCGTGATCTGCGGTGGTGGTGCTGCGGTAGCGTTATCGCCTCACAGTTAGATGTTGCCCGTTCGATTCTCAGTTAGAATGTCTTCTGTGTGGCGACATGCCTGAATGGGCGTTCCTTCATTGAAGGTTGTGCGTTAGGCCCGGCAAGCCAGTACGTAAAAATCTACTGCCAATTATTAGCGGACCGGAGTTCCGCTGTGGCGACCCCTAACCAGGAAAAGCTGAAAGACACAAACAGATATATCCTTGATCTATTTTTAATAGCAGATATTACTGGCTAGTAGATAGTGTGTTTTCTGTGTTCATACCCCTTTCCTCAGTATAATCTATCTTTGCATTCGGCCCTTTGGCCTTAGAGTCCTTTCTTTAGTTATTTAGTCAGTGTTCCCTGTTGGGACTATTGTTTTTGGATTACTTAATCCTGTTTATATAGAAGTCAGTTGCCCCGTTTGGGCTGTGTGTGTGTTTGTGTGAATCAGTTAGTTTAAAATAGCTCATAGTTAAATAGCGTATTTCAGTTGTGGAAATGTCTGAAGAAAAAGACAAACATCCAAAGTCTGGGTTTAAAAAATGCCCAGACTGCGGACAGAAAATGTCAGTCATGGATGCACATGTGCAGTGTGTTTACTGTTTGGGTGAGGTGCACCTGCAAGAGTCTTGCAGTATCTGTCACTCCTTTTCCACCAGAGTGCTAGCAGAAAGAAGAGGAAATTGATTGATTAAGGGGCATCATCAAACACGCTTTTTCTGAGGCATTGTCTGACCAGGATGGAGCCAGTAAATCATCTAAATCTTCCTCTGATTCTAGGTCCAAAAAAGGAAAATGGTCAAAGTGTGGTGACTTCGGCTTCACTGTCTTCGGAACCAACAGTCTGTTCTTTTTGGAACTGGGACACTGCTCTGGAACCGGTTGCTGAAAAACCTCCATCCATATTGCTCCAGTCGGCTCCATGTGTTCACTCTTCCAGGTCCTCTGTCAGCCTATCTGATCTGGATATAGACAGGCTGGTTCAGAAACTCTTAAATGCACCAGGCCTAGTTAAATTGCTGTCTGCTCAGACCCAACCGTCGGAGCCGAAGACCACTACTCTTGAATTGTCTGCTCCTCCTACGAGCCATACCGGACCTTCGGAGCCGGAGGAGGCTGACCTGATGATTGTGGATCCCTTGGAGCTGACACCTGCTCGAGTCGTCAGCTCCATCTGCTTGGACGTTCTCGTTGCTGACCGGGGACTCTAGGAGCCGACACTCTCCGGTCGGGTCCAGGGAGGATAGCCGCACCATCTTGGTGCTGACTCTTCCTCTCGGGGCATCAGTTCAGGTGAGCTTGGCTCCTACCTCGGGCTCGGAGCCCACAGTTTCGGTGCGGGAGGTGATCGCGGCTCCGTCAGAGCCATCGACTCATTCTCATCAGAGCCGAGGTGCATTCAAAGCCATGAGGCGAGTGTTGTCTCTTAAGACTTCCTCATCTCAAGGTCTGGCCTCTTCTTCCCCTAAAGTGCCTATGTCAGTTTCTGTCTCCTCCGGCCATCCCAAGTGTAGAGACCCTGAGCCTCAGGTAGCCTCACAGGGTGCTCCCTGCTCTTCTGAGACCTCTCCAGAAGTTCCCCCTGAAGAAGTTCCCAGGAAGAGATTATGCAAGAGGAGGCATTTGGACTCCCCCCAGGAGTCTCTCCCATCGGACACACACCTGGATGAATCAGAAGGGTCCACTAGATCCCCCTCTGAGGACATCTCCTTTGCAGAGATTCTTGAAATTCTTGGGCAGAGGGATGATTAGCAGTCCAAGAGCCGTACTGAGGATGAGTCGGTTCTCCTGAAGGCATTCGGGTATCGACTTTCAACCTCTTGGGTATCTCCGCCCTACGATGAGCTTATGGATCTGGTCTTTCTCAGGGTGTGGGAGTCTCCAGAATCTATGGAACCTGTTCCTAGGAGGCCTAATAAGTTTATTTCAGCCCCTGTGGATAAGTCCTTTTTGACCAAGGGAGTCCCTGTTTGTTGATGCCATGGTGGTGGCGGCAGCCACCAAAAAGGAAATGTCTGAGACTTCCTCATCTATCCATCCTCCTAACAGAGAATCTGGGATCATGGATAGATATGGGAAATGCATGTTCAGTTCAGCGACTCTCACTCAGATCACTGAACTACTTGACCCATTTTACCAGACTGCAGAGAGATCTCCTTAAGGAGTTTGCTGATACTCTTCAAGGTGCTGTAGCTTCGAGTGTATCCGAAAAGATTGCCACTCTGCTCTCTACCCTCAATTTGATAGTCAACTCATCCATGCGTCTCGTATCATAAGCAGCTGATGGTTTGAGTAGAGCTGCAGGTACAGAAATCGCTCTTCGTAGTTAGCCTTGATGCAAATCTGTTCCTTTGCAGAACCCTTCAAGTCTTCCTTTACTAATACCCCATTTGACGGCTCATCTTTGTTTGGGCCAAAGGTGAAGGAGACTTTGACCAGGTGTGAGCAAGAAGGAAAGACTCTGTCTGCCATCAGAGTCTGTTTTTCCACCCCCACTCGACCCTGTCCCAAAGGTCAGAGGGCAGGAAAGATGTTGCTCCGGAAAACCCAAGGAGCCTTTCAAGACACACGTGGAGAGCCCCCCTCCAGAGGCAGAGGAGAGAGGGTTTCAATGGAAGACGCTGCCCTTCGGCAGAGGGGGTCTGCAACACCAGGGTGACAGAGATCACTTCTCTGGTCAATCCTACAAGTGCTTCTGAAGGGAGACCCAGTTGTCCTACTCTGGAGGCAGTCGGGGGTCATTTATCATTGCACCCAAAAGCCTGGCTAAATATAACAAATGACAGTTTGGTACAAAATATCATTTCCAGAGGGTATTTCATACCGATGTTCATCGGGGTATAAAAGAACCAGCCGATGCCATTACAGTCTTTCTGGCGAAGCAGAAGGCTCCTGAGATTACGAATATTTTCAACCGAAGACTTCTTACCGATGTCAGACAAAGTTAATAATTGGAAGCAAATACCGCATTCCTGTATTCCTACACTATTTTAACGTTTAATTACATTATGTCTTGGATACTCCGACTCCAGTTTATGCAAAGATAAGGACGACTTGCTAAAGCAGGCTACAGGTGCTCCGGTTTTCAGCGGTGCCTACCTGACTACTGATGACACTTCATTAGCAGTGTCTTCTGTGCAGATACTCAGAGGTTAGATAGGCCTGCCTCCTCACTAAATCTAAAGCAGCCATGCATACTAAAAGACCAGCTCCACCCATGCCTAAAAAGCAGATGCTCAAAATGGCTGAGGATTTGATTACTCTTATCAGGGGTTCTCATCCCCTCGGACAAGAGTGGAGGAAGAATCTCGGACCAGGCCTCCATTACTTCAGAACATTCTGAGGACCATACTCCCTTTTGAAGATTCTGATGCAGAGTCTGTCTCCCCCTGAGGATTTCTGAAACCTTGCATATTGAGGGAACACTTCCACTGGGAAGGCCAAGATTATCAGACTCTCTCTTGCTCCCTCAGCACAGGCCTCTGGCTATACCTCCTGTCTTGGACATACTAGATGATGTGTATTCAGAGGCCAGCAGATTATTTACCAGCTCCAGTCAAGCCTGACAGGTATTTATCACACCAATTCTTATACAAAGTCATGCGGCTGACCCAGAAATTATTTCACAGGGTCCCAAGGGTTAAGGCCTCCACTGCCAAAAATCCATTACCAGAGAGAGATCCAGAGCTTTAGAAAGGTGGAAAAGGTCCTTAACCATGAGGGCATTAAACTGTCAGTTCCATATATCAACAGTTTTGTTATCTCAGTTGAAAAGCAAAATGTCACAACCTGAACAACCAGACTTGAAGTGCAGGATTTATTGCATAGTGCAGAGCAAGTTTTGATGCTTTACTGCTGTTACAGGATCAGTTACAGATCATGTCAAATTACTAGATGCCTAGATGTATTGTTTGGTGTTAAAGCTGAGGAAAAGAAAATGGAGGGCAAAATCAAAGATTTTCTGCAACCACCACGTTTCAGTAGAAATTGGCCTTCAAAAGGACAGACCTCAAAGAGGTAGATACAGGGAGGGGTAGAGGGCAATCTCAAGATCATTTAGAGGCAAACCAAGAGGTGGTGAGGATAGTTCACAGCCATTCAGAAAGCATAACCAATGACTTTCCTCTTTGCATGCCAAGCAAGGCTCAAATGGCAGCACCTTAAACTGGCATTATTTTTGAAAATTCAAAAGACAAATGGATCCTGGACATCATAGACAGAGGCTACAGATTCCACTTTCACACCCTTCCAAAACCAAACCTGCCACACAAAGGCAGAGGCACAAAACACATTTCAGATCTCATGGACAGGAAAGCTATTCAAGAGGTACCTGCACAAGAACAGGGTCTAGGTTTTTATTCCAGACTATTCCTGGTACCAAGGAAGGGCAAAGATTGGAGACCTATCTTGGACCTATCCATCCTAAACACATATTTACTCGTACCAGAATTCAAGATGTTCACATTACAGCAGCTTCTTCCCATGCTGGGCAAGGAATCTTGACTGGTAACATTGGACCTCAAGGAGGCATACCTGCATGTCCCAATCAGACAAGATTGCAGAAGATACCTCAGATTTCTTGCAGATTCAACCCATTATCAATTCTCTGCATTGCCCTTATCTACTCCAGAGTGTTCACGAAATGCCTGGCATCAGTAATTGCCTACTGCAGACTTCAAGGGATACAAATACCATATATGGATGACTGCTGCTGATCCCAAGAGGACAGCAAGCACATACTTCTGAAACACCTGGCGTTTGTAATAATGTTGTTGAATTCTCTGGGATACACAGTCAACAAAAAGAAATCAAGACTAATACCCTCTCAAACAATAATTTTCCTGGGTGCCAGCTTGAATACAAACACCCAGATGGCCCACCTCACGCCAGAGAAACAAGGGCAACTAACTCAATACTTCAGAAAACTGGCAACTCTCACCAGGCTGACTGCAAGGAAAATCCTGCAGGCTCTGGGATTCATGGCATCTTGCATCCTGCTAATCCCATGTGCAAAGCTGCATATGAGGAAACTTCAATGGTACCTAAAAAACCTATGGTCTCAACACAGCCACAGTTTGGAAACAATTATACCACTGATTCCATGTCTTCTAAAGGAATTTCTATGGTGGGCTCAAGCATGCCAAAGAAACATAGGTCCCCCATTCTGCAAGCCTCAAGCAAATCAAGTCATCACAACAGGCGCCTCGGACTAACGCCTGGGGGGCGCACATGACACGGTGCATTCAGGGCAAATGGTCACAAAAGAAAGCACCTACACATCAATCAAAAGGAAATGCTAGCAGTAATAAATGCTATTATGGCTTTCAAAGACCTACTGCATCCAGGCCAGCTATTGATAAGGACAGACAACACCACAGTGATGTGGTACATAAACAGGGAGGAACCCATTCATATCCCCCATGCAGGCTAGCCATGTCTCTATGGAACATGGCTCTGGAATTAAAATCAACTTCAAGCACAGTTCCTGCCAGGCAAGGAAAACCCGCTGGCAGACAACCTGAGCAGAAATATGACAGATCCACACGAATGGAAGTTGCATCCTCAAGTCTTTGCAAAGATAATTCAAGCATGGGGAAAGCCAGACATAGATCTCTTTGCCACCCACAGAAATTACCAATTGACAAAATTCTGCTCAAGGACCTTTCATCCACAGGCCTGGAAAGTGGACGCACTCTCTTTCAGTTGGACAACAATGACAGTTTATGCCTTTCCACCTCTTCCTCTGCTGGCCAAATTTCTATTAAAAGCCAGAGCAGACAGACCAAAGATGATTCTCATTGCTCCAGACTGGCCAAGACAACACTGGTACCCACTCCTGAGGAGCCTGACTCATTCCCCACCATGGATCCTGCCCCTAATGCCTCTTCTACTGACTCAGCACATCTTCAAAACTCTTCACAGTCAGCTGAAAACACTCAATTTAGCCGCATGGAGGATTCCTTAAATTCACAACAGACCCTACTCTCCAAGGAGGTGCAGGATGTCATTTTGGAGGCCAGAAGGCCTTCTACTAGAAAGAAACGGTTTTGTGCCTGGAATCAGAAAAAGGGTCAGAATCCTGGAATACTGAATTTACTTCAAATATTACAGTACCTAGCTGAGATGCTAAACAGTGGACTTTCATTCTGCTCCATCAAAATCCATGCCTTAGCCATTTCTGCAGAATACAACACTGATCCTCCTTTAATCCCTCACCCTTTCTTAAGACAGTTCCTCAGATGGGCTAAGAATATAAAACCCCCAAGGAAGCAACCAGTACCTGCTTGGGACCTCAATTTCATTCTAGAAAAACTGACCCTGCTTCCTTTTGAGCCAGCTGCTTCAACAGAACTGCAATATTTGTCATGGAAAACAGCCTTCCTTCTGGCTATCACCTCAGCTCGCAGGGTTTTGGAACTACAAGCCCTCATGGCTGTGCAGCCTTTCATCATTTTCCATCAGGACAGAGTTTCCTTACGAACCAATCCTTCCTTTATGCCAAAGGTAGTATCCAGGGTGGCCTTGAATCAGGCTATCCACTTACCTACCTTTTACCCTAATCCACAAAACAAAGGGGAGAGATTACTACATTCCTTGGACATTCACAGACAGCTCCGTTATTACTTAGACAGAACTAAGCCTTTCAGAAAATCAGAGCAACTCTTTGTGTCCTATGCTACAGGTGCTCAAGGGAAGCCTATTTCCAAACAGACCATCTCAAAATGGATAGCCCGCTGTATACGCTTTTGTTACTCTTTTCATGGTAAACCTGTACCTACAGGCATCCGATCTCACTCCACAAGGGCCACAGCTACCTCCGCAGCTTTCCTCAGGGGGGTTCCTACCAAAGATATTTTGGAAGCAGCCACTTGGAGTTCTGTACATACTTTCTCCAAGCACTATCACCTACCATTATACTCCAAATCTAGAGCGGGCTTTGCCACTGCAGTCTTGCAGGGCATTCTGGCTCCTCCTAGTTCCTCTTAGTGCCTACCACCCCTTTTTTAGCTTTGGGATTCTACCCATCTGTTATGACTGCAGCTGTATGCACGATGAACATAGTACAGTTTTGTACCTACCATAAATGTAGATGTTAGAGTGCTAATACAGCTGCAGTCCAGGTTTCCCTCCCTCTTTCCCCTCTTGGGACAGGCCTAATGGCATACACCCCCTCATACAACTTCATTGGGGTATTTTATGGTGTATTTGCTTGCAACTACTGTTTTTGGATTATATTGCATTGCATTATTACATAAATTTATGTTTTGCCTTCCTTCTGGGTGCACCTGACATCTGGGGCAAGAAAAACTGAAGAAAATGGCATCGGCTGGTTCTTTTATACCCCTGTCGCACTGACGTCCGGGAAGAAGTGACGACATCCGACGCCGGACCTAGACTTTGGAATTCGGCCGACCGAGGACCCGCCTGACGGCAGGAAAACCCATCTGTTATGACTGCAGCTGGATTAGCACTCGAACATCTACATTTATGGTAGGTACAAAACTGTACTTTCTCCACTCAGCCTCTTCCCGTCAAAAAAATCCTGGACGTTCCATCCAGTCACATGGGACAAGCAGCAATAGAGGTACTCCAGTTGCTAGAAAAGTGTCATCCAGCCAGTCCCAGCAGACCAGAAGGGATTCGGAACTTACTCAAGGTTCTTTTTGGTTCCAAAGAAAACAGGGGACTGGAGACCCATTTTGGATCGCAGCAGACTCAACCAAATTGTGAGAAAAGAGAAGTTCTGAATGGTCACGCTACAGTCCATACTCCCGTTCTTGGGGATGGACAATTGGATGTGCTCGATCGATCTCAAGGATGTGTACTACCACATAAATATGGCCAAACCATCCAGAGATCATCTGCGTTTCCAGCTGGGAGCCAATCATTATCAATTCGAGCTCTGCCCTTTGGTCTCACTACAGCCCCCAGAGTGTTCACCAAGTGCATGGCAGTAGTCACGGCTCACCTGAGACGTGTAGGATTCCAGGTGTTTTCGTATCTAGATGATTGTCTCCTTACCTCCACCTCCAGGCATCAACTTCTTAAAGCAAGAGAGGCTACTCTGACACTCTGCGATCGGCTAGACATTACAGTCAGCTTCAAAAAGTCTGCCTTGTTGCCATCGCAGTATATCATTTTTATAGGGACAGAACTAGACACGTCAACCACCACTCTTCGCCTTCCACCAGAAAGAATTTCTATTCTTCAACGCATCATGTCCCTGATCTCAAAGAACAGAGCACCAGCTGTAGAGGTATTGAAAGTTCTAGGATTGATGGTGGCAGCTATTTTAGCAATCCCGTTAGCAAGGCTGCATATGAGAGTCTTTCAATGGCTTCTATTCACGCAATGGTCTTACCAAGAACTTCCAATGAGTCACACGATCCTGATAACGAATTCCTGCAAGAAGGATCTTCAGTGGTGGTTGACGTCTCTTCATGTCACAATAGGATGTCCTTTCATGCTCTCCCCTCCAGTTGCCACTGTGTTCACAGACACTTTCCTGATAGGCGGTGCCGGCTTTTTCAGAGAAAGACTTCCAAGGCACATGGACAGATCGAGTCACATCTGCATATCAATGTCCTGGAGATGAGAGCAGTATTTCTAGTGTTGCAATGCTTTCAGGACTCTTCCTCTAGGGACAATTGCAATACAGACGGACAACATGTCAGTGGTCTGGTATCTGAACAGACGAGGCAGGACCAAGTCTTATCCCCTTTGCCTAGAAGCCCTCAGAGTATGGCAGTGAGCACTGTCATCCCAGCGCTTTCTGTTGGCAACGCACATCCCTTGGAAATCCAGCGTCATAGCGGACAGACCACGAATGGTCCCTCAAACAAGAGATTGTAGACAGGATCTTCCACAATTGGGGCCAGCCTTCCTGTGACCTGTTCGCCAGTCACATCAATAACAAATGTGGAAGCTATTTTGCCCCGATTCCCACACCAGGTCACTTCCCGAGGGATGCTCTTGTCCACGGTTGGCTCCCGGGTCTCCTCTATGCATTTCCACCAATTCCCCTGATACCCAAATTCTTACAGAAAGCAAAGTCGCTGGGACGGATGATCATCCTTATAGCCCCTCATTGGCCTTGGCAGATTTGGTTCCCGTTTCTTTACCATCACATTGTGGAAGATCCATGGATCCTGGACCTAGTTCCGGACTTGTTGACACATCCGTCAGGGGATCTTCATCCATCCTTGCAGACACTGAAGCTAACCGCTTGGCTGCTCCAATTCCCCGCATAGCCAGGCTCTATAATCTTTCCCATGACACTAGTCAGATTTTGTTGGCTTCCCATAAACCTTCCACTAGAAAATTGTATCATAGTAAGTGGAAGAGATTTTCCATTTGGGCTTCTTCCCACAACATTGACCCTTGTCCAGTGCCATTGTCTTCTATTTTACAATTCTTGACAGAAATCTTCAACAAAGGAGCAGCGGCTGCTACGGTGCAAGTGCAATTAGCTGCTATATCTAATTTCCATCTAGGAATTGATGGTTTGAATATTTATGGCTCACAAATTGTCAAAAGCTTTTCCAAAAGGTTCCTTTCACATAACGCCTGCAGTGAAGACACCTTATTCCCCCAGGAATTTGAATTTTATGTTATCTCGTATCATTCTACCTCCTTATGAGCCTGCATCATCTTGTGAACTAAAATTTCTGTCATGGAAAACTATCTTCTTAGCCATCACTTCAGCCCCTAGAGTGTCAGAGCTCCAAGCCCTTTCCATCAAGCCCCTTTTTATGGTCTTCCATGCTGACAGAGTATCTCTCAGGACAAGTCCATCCTTTTGCCCAAAGTATGTTCTGAGATTAACATTAATCAAGTCATTGAGTTGACCGTTTTCTTCCCTAATCATACCAACAAATTGGAGTATATGTTGCATAAACTCGATGTTCATAGACAACTTAGATTTTATTTGGACAGAACAAAAGACATTAGAAAATCAGATCAGCTCTTTGTGTCTTTTTCTGAGGCCAGGAAAGGTAAGCCTTCATAAGATTGGATACTTTGAAGCCATCATAAGACTGGATACTTTGGAGCCATCATTTCGCTATGGTATAACTGCATTCACAGCGTGAATATAGTGCATTTAATTTAAGTAATGTATGCAAGTTTTTATATCATTTAACCACACTACCTATTCTCCAAGAGAACTTTACTTCATTGGCCATTGTTGTACAGCGTTTCACTTTGAATTTTGTTTAGGAAAGGTAAACCAGTTGCTAAAACATCCCTGTCTAAGTGGCTGTTGGATTGTATCACCTATGCATATGCTTGTCATAATATGCCATTGTCTAGTAAGGTAAAGTCCCATTCAGCCAGAGCAGTTTCTACCTCTTCAGTCTTTCAAGCCAAATTACCTTTGGGTAACATCTGTGCAGCAGCCACATGGTCTAAGCCTCACACTTTTATAGCTCATTGCAAAGTGGATAAGGCCTCCAGGGACAGGACAGGACTTCATTTGGTTCTACGGTTCTGAAGAGTGTACTTCCGTGAGCCACCCAAGATCAGGGTGCTAGGGATGCTACCCATCAGTGATGAATGAATGACGAGATTGAACAACTTCACATAAAGAAGTTATGTACTCACCATAACATTCCACGTGAGTTGTTCCATCTCGCCTTCATTCTCTTGTCCCTCCCTCCTTCCCCCCTCTTGGCTGGCAGTTGACCTGGAGGCGGTCTTCATCCTCGTTTTTCAATGTGTATTCATTCCTAGGCAGAATAATTATTGTACTTCTATATGGTACGCAGCAAACAAGATCTGAGGTAATTCCAGCAGTGCATTGTGGGATAAGGGGTGGGGTCTCGAGCTACTGGAGAACTTTGAGCTTGCTAGTCTGCCATGTCGGAGCCGAGGATTGGCTCCGAACCCATCAGTGATGAATGAAGGCAAGATGGAACAACTCACATGGAACGTTATGGTGAGTACTTAACTTTTTATGGAGGATGGAAATGGATGCTGTAGGAGAAAGGAAGTGGAGATGGTGTAAGTGAACATATTTACAGTAAGTGTACTGTTGTGTATTAGATAATTAACAGTAAGGCAAAGCAATCCATGACAGTTGGGGCTAGAGAAATGTTTATTTTTGTTGATTGTCAAAGCAAGGATGGATGTTTTTACCCAACATGTTCTGCAAGTGATTTGTGGAATGTTTGTAGGGTAAGGGAGATTCCATTAGTTTACTTTGTGGGATTATATTCCAGTTAGCATGGGCTAACTTGGCAAAAGTCTTTTCTTATACTGCCAGTGTACAAGGTGGTCTGCCAAGCGGATTGTTGCCTGTTTTCCTTGGTCCATATTGAAAAGTCTTAAAATGTGCTGGAAATACTTTGAGTGAGTGGTTTTAGTGGTTTATTAGTTTATAAGTTAAGCAGGAAGGTGGCCCAAGTGATTACTGTAAACCAATTAAATGTGTCAGTTGTCAGGCTATTTTGGTCGTACTGTAGGCTTAGATTAATAAGCCTAAAAACTTTATTTTCAGTTTTTTGGAGAATTTCTAGGTGATGCGAAGTCTGTGGTACGGTAATAGGGAGGGAATATTCTAGCCAGGACAACAAAACATTGCAATGGCATGAATGGCTTCCTTGGATAAAAGGTGGAACATTTTGTCTGCTACTTTGAGTTGGGTGAGTACATTCTGAACAATTTTTGTTGCCACGTGATTGGGGAAGTAGCTGTTTAGGGTGTAAAGTATTAGGCTATTAAGTGGCTCTGTTAGCATTTTACTGCTTCCATTAAAATTACTGTTTATGTTGGTTTTTAGTGGTAGTCATGAAGCAAATTGTATTTCTGAGTGATTTGCCAGCGTTCTGAAACGTACGCTCTTCAGCATCCAAACTTCAGAAAAGTTTTGGTTATAGCAGTTGTATATAAAATGAATTTTAACATTTGCAGTTTTCTTGTACTGCTGTCACTGAGGAAAAACAAGTAACTTTAAATCTCAATGACATGGGTGTAGGAGAAGCATCTGTTGTGCCCGTATTCTTTTATGGGTATACCACTGTGCATGCGGGAAGGTGCCCCGTTAAAGTTTATGGACATAGCTCACGTTACCCTATCATAATGTCACAACTAGAAAAGCTGCATTTTTTTAGGTCCATGGCTTAATAACAAGTTTACTAAGTTTTTTATTAAAAAAAGGCCTAGAAAAGTAGAGGAGAGCAAGCAGCAAAATGCATCATTGCACTTGACTCACTAAATGCTTTGATGTATAAAGAAACAGCACCAAATCCCTTTGTTATTTTGCAATATGGAGTTTCTTTCTCTTCTAGATGCTAATGGACTACTGATAACTGTTTGTATAAAGCCAGCGGTTGAAGTTGGGGAGCTCTCATGGGAGATCTTTAATGATCAAGGAGAATAGGAGTGGGCCAGGAACTGAGCCCGGGGGAACAAACTCCTGTTTGTGAAGAGGTGGCGCTTGGAATAATTCCTTCACAGAAATTTTCTGTTAAGTGGATACTTTTTGAGCCATGAACATATAATCCGCACTGTGTTAAACTTTAGTGATTAAATGTTAAACTCTAGTTCACAGTCAGGCTCTTAGATCAAGGAATGTTACCCGTGACTGAGAGTTTTCCTTTTTCAGAATTTTAGTGTGCATGTCATCAATAACTTAGAAGAATATTGTGGTGGTGGTGGTGCTATATTTAGCCCAAAAAGCATGGTGCTTGTCAGTGAAGATGTATACTGAGTGAGAGACTACAATATTTACTCATAGTATTTTTCATGTATTTTGACTACCTGGTTGAAGTTAGGTGTTGGGTAGGAGTCATCTGCATTCCTGGGCATGTTTTGGGATGGGTAACTCTGGTGGCATCTTTGAATAAGGTACCTAAAGTCACCTCACTTGGATAAGCTTCAGGTAATTTTCCACACATCTTGGACACCTGTATGATATAGACCTCGATTATTTTACTGCTGTAGTGCACATCTTGGCTGTTTCTGCTTACCATGACCTTGCAGCTAGTCATACAATTTCTTTAGTACTGCATCTCTGTCACCTTTGAAAAACTCCTTCCTTGCATGAGATGCGAATGTCTTTTGACATGTTTTCCCATTCACCATTCATGTGCAGTGCTTTGCTTGTTTTGAAGTTCATGTCTTATGAACACTTCTTGTGGTTGCTTTAACACCCAAGATGCAAGCACTGGAGGCCATTGTACATAGGGATCCATATCTACAGGACTTTGTGTCTTGTAGGACCAACCTATGTTTTTTATTTCCTGAAACTTGTTTCCATGTTGCCCCTGAAAGATTCCTTCATTTGGGTAGAGTCAGTAAAAAAGGAGATTCCCTTACACCCTCGATAGTGAACCTTTAGCTCAGGTTTTACCTGAAGCAGGTATGTCAATTTAAGACCATGCAGGTTTTTATCTCCTTTGCTTTAAGAAGAGAAGGGCCGTCAATCACCAACCTTCCCATCTGGATTGCATGCTACATTGACATGTGCTGTCAGACAGCTAGCTGCCTGCTGGAAAATGCTGTTGACAGAAGCCACTCTTCTAGAAGTATGGCTGCTTTCAGTGCTCATTTTGGTAATGTCTACTGTTGTAGATGGGACTAATGTATTCTTACATTATGCATTATTAGTTTATCTAATGTTGGGGACCCTCCCCGAGTCTCATCTACCCTTCCTCCATCCCCCCCAACTTGGATGACCCCTTTATTCCGTGTCAGATTTTGGGGTTCCTTTATGTTGGGCAGGTTAATACTTGTAAGTTGCTTTGCAGTATAATCGTCAAACACTCATTATTTCTTGTTCTACAGGAGGTGTGCTCCCTTGTGATTGGGGTGTTGGTGAACTTAAGGGTTACATGCGGGTATGCAGTTTTTATCTTAGAATGTGCCATTGATTGTATACACCTTCAAAAATATGTGAATTTCCAAGTGCCAGATTGGTGAAGAGGAAGAAACCACCAATATTTTAGGGAGAGTCTACAAATAGATCAGCTGATAATGTTAAAATGTATGATCCAAAGATGTGCTTTCTGTCCAGCTTCAGTGCTTGGGTTTACCTGATCTAACCTGGATCTGATGCTGGTCTTTTCAGAGACTTCAATCCCCGAGCTCCCCCACTTCTACCCATAACAGACTGCTTCCCCCATCTGCCTCAAATCTCTTTTGCTTCCTCTAGAGACTCCAGCTCGGTCATCAAGCTCCATCATTGTATCCTTTTTCTTAGCAGGATTTTGGGCTTTTGTCATCTTTCTCTACCCTTTCGGTTTCTCTTAAGTGTTGTATTTAGGTGTTAGTTTTGCTGTTGGATTTTTCTTTGTCCATTTGCTAGTTTTATTTGTTAGTTGTGGTGTATCTGGGCAAAAATAGTTGTACATTTCTTGGATTAATATCAGCATTTATCTTGATGCCCATGTTGTTAGTCCTTAGGATTTAAAATAGCTAGGTAGTTAGGGGGCGAGTGTTGGGTGTTTGGTTTTATTGTGCTTCTTTGTTCTCTTATCTTTTTCTGAAAATAGACAAAGACTAAGAAAGGCTTTAAGAAGATGCTTATGACTGGTGCGTCTACTGCTTTGGCACAGCTAACCTCAGCACTGAGTGCAGCATTTGTTTAGGCTTTAGGTCTTGTACATTGAATGAGCACCGAGTGAAATTGGTTTTCGAGAGTTTGTTCACGACAGCTCTGCCTGCCTCTTTCTCTGCAACATCACCCCGAAAGATGTCAGACAAGGGTGATCAAGCTAAGGACCTGCAATCTCAGTCTAAATGTAGAGCGGACTGCAAGCAGGTGGCTCAAATAGCATCTGACCAGTTGGCGAACCAGTTTCACTGGCTTTTATCCCCTACAGCTCCCTCTGTGCCAAGGCCAGTTCTATCATCCTAGGTTTGGTCTCCTCATTTACTGGAGACAGGGAAATACATATCCCCTACATCTCATATTCCCTGTTCCCTCTTAGTGAGGGATGTGACTAGTTAAAGGAGATTGTCTTTGCTTCTCCACTTCTGATCTAGTCTTTGGGTCTTAATGCTTTGGCTTGTTCTATCCAATCCATTGGGAGTTTAAAGGCATCAGATTTAGAGCAGGTGATGCACTCCTTTTTGCAGGCCCAGATTCAGCTAGGTCTCCTTCCAGCCACCTAGGCCCTGTTGACGGGAGGGTTTAGCACCATCTTTTACCCTTTCCTCTCCTGGGCCTTCTGCTCTGGGGTTTGTGGATCTGGTTGCATTGTTGTGACCGAGGTTGGCTCCAGTGATGTGACCACTTCAAGCACCAACCCCTTCCTTGACTCTCACTACTCCGACAGCATTCAGACCAGGCTTGCCGAGGAGCCAGCAGTTCTGTGCCATAGTCCTGGAATCAGGATAGACTCTCCTGGTATAAGTTGTCCCTTCCTCTTGGGGCATCAGTACTTCATAGTTCATCTCTGTCCTTGACATCGGAGCGAGTCGGGTCAATGATGAGACTGGTGAGACCGGTATTTTGCTCTGATCTGGGTTCAAGGATTATCTGCTCCAGACACCTGGCCTTTGCTTCAGCTGTTGATGCCGTAGAGAGGACTTTCTCTAGATCAGAGAGAGATTGGTTGGCAGCTACTATACATCTTCCATGTCTAGACCTGCAGATGCACTTCAGCTACCTTTGGTACAGCCTACGCCATCAGCCTTTCAAATGTCTGTCACCAGGACCACACGACACTTATAGGACCCCACAACACTTATAGGTCCCTTCCAGATTCTCATGTTTGGGAGGTACATAATAGCTGTTGGAATAGGAGGCACTTGGGTTCCTACAAGAAATCTCTTTCCGAGGATACTGACCTGTGTGAAGGAGAGGGCTCCCCCAAATCCCCCTGCAGTGACTCTTCTTTTGGCGATGGTCTAGAGATTCTACAACACTGTAGGGAATGAACCACTGAAGCCCCTACCCCTGAGAAACTAGTGTTTTTAAAGGGCTTTAGTATTGGCCTATCCACATCTTGGGTGGGTCCTTCTGTAGACATGCTTATTGATTTAGTGTCCCAGAGGGCATAGATAGAGCAAGATGTGGTGCAACAAATCCCACAAAAACTGAGCATTATTTAGGAAGTTGATGTGATTGTAGTGCAGCATCCACCAAAAAAGATAATTTCTGAGGGATTTCTGGTCCATCCCCCAACAATGTGTTCTGGAATTTTTGGAGCATTTAGGAAAGCAGGCATATTGCCTCATTGACCGTTGTATTGAGAGCACTTAAGCGTTTGGCTCATTTGAAGCAGCTTTAGTGAGACGTGATGTCGTATCTCAGACCATTTTCAGACCTTTAATGGGCCATGCCTTCATGGGTGACTTTAATTACCCCACTGTTAACTGTGAATCCTGTACAGCATTAAAATGTACATGCACAGAGATTCTTGGATTTTGTAAACACAAACTCCCTGGGCCCAGATAGTCAATACACCAACCAGGGGTGCAACCATACTGGATCTGGTCCTCACTAATATGGGAGAGTGCTGCACACTCCCTACTGTAATGCCTTCCCTGGTAAGGTCAGACCACAAAATGGTCTCCTTTTAAGTGAAAATAAGCCCTGTACCCCCAGCTAAACTGGGAATATTCAGGAACTATTCTAAGATTAACCTCCTGCTATTAAGTGAGAAACTGGCAACATTTCAAGCCCTTATAAACCCTGAGAGCACTTCTGCCTATGCAGAACTTTTCACAGAAACGCTGTACAAGCATGTTAATAGCTGCATAGAGGCAGCTGCACCCACCAGGAAGAAGTACAGAACTAACTCAAAAAACAAGCCACCCTGGTGGAATCACAAAATCAGTCAGATGTATAACAGGAGGAAGAAAGTCATGGCAAAAATTATGAGGTGCAGCATCCAGCAGGATAGAAGTACTCTCATTAAACTAAACAAGCAACTTAGAGTACAAATAAACTCTACCAAAGCTAAATTTGAGGTAAGTTTGGCCTCCCAGGCCAAGGACAACCACAAAGCATTCTTTAGATATGTCCGCAACCTCAAAGGCAATACACAGTTGTGCATGTCTATGGAACAGGTTCCCCATCCATGTGAAGCAAAGTTCATTCCTAATCCAATTCAAGTGCAACTTGGACAATTGGATGGGAAACCGGAAATTCATCCCTGATTTGGCACCTATGTCTCCAATGCAAACAGGTACCTCTAAATGGTTAATCTCCCAGGCCCATGCTTACACTTTTCAAGGGTATAAGAACTTGTAAATGGAGCCACTTACACTGTGCCAGAAGATATAGCCTGGCTGATAAATTCAGCTCCAACTTTACTCCCGTCTCCCCCACAACATTCCCTTAGGAAATATCATCAAATATAACTCCCCCTACTATCACTAGGGAAACGGGTCCTTAATGCTCTCTCCAAGACCAAGAACACTGCATCAGTGGGCCCAGGCAGTATCCCAGGATACCTTCTAAATAGTATGAAACATGACCTGTCAGGGCCTCTGGAATTACTATTTAACTGTAGCCTCCAAACAGGCTTCATGCCTCATGAATGGAGAAAGGCAACAGTCATCCCTCTGCACAAAGGTTGGCCATCTACAGACCCATAAGTCTCACTAGTCTTGTATGTAAAGCCATGGAAATGTCAATAGAGATATAGTAAACCTCCATACACTGGACCCAACCCAGTTTGTTTTGTCAAGGGCAGATCATGCCTACTCTTCCTGGTCGACTTCTTTGAGAAGGTCGCCAAAGCAATGGATGAGGGAAAAATCATTCACACTTCTACCTTGACCTGGCCAAGGCATTTGACACAGTACCCCACTCGGGCATTGTTGACAAACTCAAGAGGTTAGGTACAAACCCGTGTGTCACCTGGTGGTTAGCCATCTGGCTCACAGACAGTACCCAGGAAGTTGGAATTGGGGAGTCCACCTCTACAAAGAGGCCAGTCGCAAGTGGAGTCCCTCAGGGATCAGTCCTTGGACCGCTCCGTTTTGGCATTTACGTCTCAGAAGTCAAGGCCAATGTCAGTGGTCTCTGGCTGACTAAATTTGCAAAATAGGACTGTCATTGAATCTCACACTAACACAAATGTTCTCCAGGAGAGGATAACAAAGACAAACAGCTGGTGTCAGAATCATGGACTAAAACTAAATGCCAAGGAAATGCATAATGGTATCCTTTGGGTAGTCATCCATCCCTGGTAACTGTCATATTGACAACACATCCCTTAGAGCTGACCCAGTAGTCCAGGACTTAGAGACACACATAGATAGTAGTCTTGTCTTTGATCATCATGTGTCTATCTACAGTGGTGAGGAAATCATTCTATGTTGCGCAACGTATAAACAAAGGTATGGCATCTAAGCCCAAGGAAGTCATTGTTCCACTATATTCGGCATTCATCAGACCTATCATTGAGTACAGTGCCCCCCTTTGGTATGTAATAACCAGGCATATCCAACAACTGGAACGTCCACAGAGGTTCCTCGCTAAAAGAATACAAGACGTAAGTAATATGTCCTATGCAGGCCTCCTCAAAGCCCTATCCCTGTATTCTGTCTCCTACAGGCTTTTGAGGGGAGATCTTTGCCTGGGATACAGGGCATTGTCAGACCGCACTCTGATGGACCTCCTGCATATCCACAAAACAAACCAGAATTACCCTTTCTAAAGACTTAAACCTTGCCTGTGATATAAATAGGACCTGCTGGTGTGATAAGTATGTATCCCAGAGACTACCCCGTCTATGGAACAGGCTCCCATCCACGTGAAGCAGAGTTCCTTCCTAATCCAATTCAAGTGCAGCTTGGACAATTGGATGGCAAACTGGAAATTCATCCCTGATTTGGCACCTGTCTCTGATGCAAACAGGTAACCTTTAAATGTTTCATCTCCCAGGTCCATGCTTACACTTATCAAGGGTACCAGAACTTGTCAGAGATTTGGGATTCATGGCTAGGCTTAAAAAGGCCCTTGTGGTCATTAGCCTAATAAACACCTATGAACCTATGCAGTGAACAAACATGCTTCCCTATTCAGGTATGTGTATGAGCTCCTATGCATTTATTTGCATTTTGCTGTGCAGTGAATTCTATTAAGTCCCAGGGAGGCTGTTTTTTTACATTCTTTACCTAGATCACCAAATTGCAGGTAATTGTACAGTACTTAGAAACTAATACTTTTGTAGATCTGAATTGGAATGCCTTTTGCAGTAGGTGACTGTTAAGATTTATCTACTTAACTCTCCTTTTATGAGCTATTGTGTATTTATTTATTTATAAGATCATTGTACATGCTTCCTGCCAACACCTGCCATGACATAACATGCTAAGCTTCTTTGCCAGTGCTGCACTATAGATCTTGATCTTAGTTGTATATTTTATGGAAAATTGCAGCATTCAGTGCCTAAATAGCACAAAACTTCTAAATGTTTTTAAGTCAACAGATCACAAGCCAAGACCTAGTCTGGCACTGGTTGTACTGCCTTGGAGAAGTTCATGACATTGAACAGTGTCACATGTGCCTGCTGAGAGAGAAGAAACTTGATGCCTTCATCAGAACATAGAAGATAACTTTGGAAGGTAACAGAGCAGAGACTAGCGGGAAGGGAGGGTTCTTTGCATGACATCTAGTCAGGTGTGAACTAACTAGGAAGATGGACATTATCCATTGCTTCCCTTCAAAAAGTATGTCCCTGAGAATGACCTCTTGTACTCACTTTTCTGCTGACAATTCTTCAAGAAATGAGGGATGGACATCCCTCTAGTAACTAATATACAGGATTATGGCTATTAGCTGCTAAGAAGCTGCTCCTTATAATCCAGGGTTTGATTCTCTCAGCCACCATTTGTCTACAGTGTGACTCTGAGCAAGTCATGTTACTGAGCTGAATCTGAAAAAGAACCATGTGGATCAGTGCTTTACCTCTGCTAATAAATATGCAAGTAAAAGCTTGCATTCATTGTCATTATGATGAAATGAGCTGGAAAAGGTATACCTATGGCAGGTACCCAGAAGTCTGCATTGCATGGTGCCATCATTGTCCATCCCACATAGGGACCACAAAGGACTCCTTTTCTAGTCTACCATTTAAGCACGTTTAACATTCTAAATGCTGTCCATCTCCTTTTCTTCATTTGTTCTCAGTCTGTCCTATGCCTTCTTTAATACCTCCGTGGATTCTCTTACCACCATCCATTCCCATAGCTCATGAAGTGGATAACCTGACATGTATGAGCCAGCTCCCATTAAAATGTTGGGACGGACAATGCCAAATCCTTAAATATTAAAAATTGACTGAGAAACACAAGAGCACAATTGGTCATTGCGTTTCTGCTTCAAATTTGTTTTTTTGCAGGGTCAAGACCCTCCAACCCCCCCCCCCCCCCCAGCTTGTATACACCAACTCCACGATTGTTTTTTTCTCAGAAAAAAAAAGAAAAAATTCTGAGAAATGTTGATCTCCGATTTGGTGTATGTAAATCTGGATTTTTGGTTATTCATTCTCATTTTCTACAGTGTTTGAAGTGGTTAACATGTGGACCTAGTTTTCCCCACTCATTCTCTAAAGTAGGCACTGTGGGTACCCTATTTTTTTGTTTCATATTCACAGGGTCTCTCATTTTGAGATGAAGAATTCAAATTAAATGTAGTATTTTCAGGTCTAGTTGAGGTATAGAACATTTTTGGGTCTATCAGTGCTTAATGTGTGTCTGTGACTGGAGGAATAGCAATTTCTAGAAGATTCATTCATCAGTGCGTCACTTGAACCTGAATCCTTTTCCCTGTGAAACCTGACACATTCTGCAGGGTTCTGCTTTCCCATTGTTTCTTGTGAGGAACCCTGGCTAATTCAGCAGTAGGTGTGATGATAATCTTTGGCTCTGTCCAGCAACCCCCATTCCCACTGATAGGGAGTGTAGGATTCTTGACCACTTTCGGAAGAAAGCTTACACATCTGCTACCTTCACCTTCAGGGACCTGAAATGCCAGATATACTTGTTTAAGTTCCAGGAGTCCCTTTTGGGCAAGCTGAATGCTAAGGCAGGGAGGATCAGTGATAAGGACCCAAGACAGGAGATGCACAGTTTTTGCAGCCTCTCTTCCCAAGCAACCAAGCACACTGAGAAGTGTTGCTATAAATACACTGGTTGCATCATGCTGGGCAGCAGCTACAGGTCAGTGTTTTGTAGACGTGTCTGGCCAAGGGCACAGCCCCTGCCAGATCACGTGAAATGGATGCCTTTATAGACATAGGACCTTCTCTTTAGCTCTAAAGCTGGGACAGTGTTTAAGAGACTGCAGGAAAAAGGGAAGAAAGTGGCATTAGTCCAACAGGTCTTTCATTCACAAGCTCCAGAATTCTGCAGGAAATACCTTTCATAATCCCAGCCCATCATCCAGAAAGGGGACAAAGGTAAACGTAAGACAAGTAAGAGACCATGATACAGGAAGTAATGGTAAGCAAAGCATTGGGACAAGCTTGAGTTCACTCTTGCCTTTGATCCCAAGGGAAACTGCTATGATTCATTCAGGCTGCAAGCTGTGTTCCCCTTACAGAAGATCCAACCCAACCCTTCACATTTTTGAACCTAGCTCCCACTTCCTCCCTTACTCTTCTTACAGATATGTAGGTCGTGAATTTCTGTGGAGGAGAAAGAGAGAGTAACACAAGACCAGTGTGTCTTAAACATTCTGACACTATTTCATTTTGCAATTCCCTAGGCAGAGCTACATTTTTAGCTGTTCCTCTAGTCCCACCCTTTCTATAGGAGCCATTAAGCCATGTTGCCAGAGGAAAATATCAGAAGGGGAGGAGAGCACAGGATTTTGCTCAAGATTGTTTCTAGTGCCAAGAAAGAAGGGTCCTTTGATACCACTGTAGATCCATGAACACTAAGCAGTTACCCAAGAGCTCCAAAGTTCAAAATGCTTGCCCTGCAAAATATTCTACTACATCAAGCCTTAATGGTTGTATTGGATCTACAGTTTGTTTGCCACTATATTTCTACTACAGATGTACACAAATGGTTCCTATGATCCGAGGTGTGTGTGTGGGGGGGTCTAGTACCAGTTAATTTCCTTGCCTTTGAATTGTCTGCTCCACTCATGGCCTTTAGAAAATGCCTGGCTCCAGTAATTGCCTTTTGCAGGACCAAAGGTGTACATATCTACCTTATCTTCATGACTAACCTGATCCATGAACACTCTGAAAAAAAGATTCAGAAGGTCTTAAAGTTTACATTGGCAGGTTATTAGCAGATGGGTCTCACCCAGAACCTCTCAAACTGTCATCTAACCCCTGCAAGGAGAGTGATGTTCCTAGGGACGTTGCTGGACACAGGGAAAACAAAAGCCTTCTTCCCAAAAGCAAAGTCCTCTTTCTGTCAAGTTTTTCTAAACCTTTTTTGAAGGACTGCATCAAAACAAGAGAGTTCCTCTGAGTTTTGAGTTACAAGGCATCTTGCATAATGATGGGTACCTTTAGTAGTCTTGATATGAGAAAGCTTCAGTGGTCCCATAGGAGCAGATGGTGACATTCCCATTTTACCCTATAGCAATAAAAAAATAAAAAATAAAAAAAAAAAACTGAGAGAGAGATTTTATGCTGGAAGAAACGGGTACACTTCAGTCTAGGAGACATTGTAAGGTTGCTCAGGAGGACTCAAGCCCTCACCATAAATTTCTTTGACAAAGCATGGGGCACTTATAAGTGGGATCTGAACATCCAGGGTATATGGGACAAGAATATGAAAAGACGTGTCATTTTAAAGGAGATGATAGCTGTAGCATTAGCACTAAAAGTATTCAGACAGATTTGAGTGCAAGTGATTATTCACTTCCTCAGAAACAACACCATGGAGATGTGCTGCATTATGTGCTGTGCACACTGGCAGCGCAAGCTTGGGAAGTAGCCACGAGTAAGGTATGACCCTCTGAACATCTTGCATCTCATCACAGGAAAATGCTTAGGCAGATTGGATGAGCTGGTCACAGTCTGACTCTCATGAATGGATGCTAAACAGAGGTGCGTTTGTTAATCTGACCCATGGCGGGGTGCCAGACGTAGACCTTTTTGCTTCCACTGAGAAGAGGCAACTTTGAAGTTTTGCTTCAGAGCAGCAGCCTGAGAAAGTAGATGCATTCTCTATTCTGTAGGCAGGGTTTTCCTCTCTGCTGTCCCTCTGATACCCCTGATCCTCCATGGTAGGCAACACTGGTTCTCCTTCCTGCTCAGTCTAGTAAATGTTAGAGCCAGTACTGTTACCTCATAAGAGCAGATGTGTTGGTAAAGAAGAAAGAGTCTATCTTTCAACCTTGGGACTGTTAAGGCTGACAGCGTGGATGATCTGACAGTCATTGCATACAGACACGTTTTCAGAGGATGTGCTGCATATAATGAAATAGGTTGGGAAACCAAATATAAAGAAATCATACCAGACATAGTTGCAGAGGACCTTCTGGTGTCTTGCTAGAAACCAGGACCTTAATTCAGCTGGAGCATCTGTAGTTTGCAGCTTTCTGATCTTTGCCAACAGGGTTTTCTTGTGTCTCTTTCAAGATGCATGTTTCAGGTATGTCAGCTTGCTGGTCTTTAAAGCAACCCTAGCACTCACTGTTGCCATTCGAGCGGGTCCTGTAGGGAGTTAATCCCAGATCTTCCAAGAAGGAAATTTCTCCACCAATAGAACCTCAGCTATATGTAAGCAAAGTTAGCCATGGTAAACTTTTAACCTGATGCTTTAGGTCCATTTTTCTCTTGTGGAAGTTGCTCTTTTGGTGGCTTTGGTGCTTATGAATGTCTAATCTGCAAGTCTTAATGTATAAAGAAACATGCTATTGTAGAAGAACAAAAAAAAAAGTGTGTCCCTGTACATATTAGCCCTACTTTCATGCCAAAAGTGACCACTGAACTTTCTTTGAGTCACTTTGTCTCCCTCTTTTCTTCCCAAAGCCTCAGAACAAGGAGGGGAGATGCCCTTGCATTCTTTGAATGTGCATAGACCAATGAAATTCTGTGTAGCTAAAATTAAGAAATTAGAAAATCATGTCAGCATTTTGTTCATTTTGCAGGGGGACAGGGAAGGTTAAGCACACAATAAGCAAATTCTGTAAAAATGTGTTGGCCATTATATTTGCTTTTATTTCATAGAATTGTCACATACTATGTCAAGTTCCATTGCACCACAGTTGTAGCATTCACCACAACATTCGTTTTTGGGGTTAATACCAAGTCCTTTCTGAAGGCAGCATCTTCACCTTCGGTACATACCTTCTCTAAACCTTGCAGTTTGTGTCTAGGACCAGCGCAGAGTTTGCCACAGCCATTCTCCAAAATCTCGCCTCTTAATTTCCCAAACAGAGACCGACACTCAAAGTCCTTACACTCTGGTAGTCTTTCCAGAAGTGATTATTTCAACAGTGAATAATACAATGTAGAATACTTGCGTTACGAATTTACTGTAATTGTTGGCGTTTTGACTGTATTCACTGTTGCAGACCCATTCCCTCCAATCCATCTCCTCTCTTATCCTACCTGGAGAGCCTGCATTTTATAGGTACCATCTTTATCTTGTTCCCTTACTTTTCCTTTGTTTTCCAGCAGACACCTCCTTTCTCTGATCTTGTCTGGAACCTGAAGAAGCAGAATAGAGCTTCTCAGGGGGTTATTGCTACCTTGGGGTATATCCGCCTGGGTCTTTTAGTGGTTTTAGTGTCTCTGACAAGTCCTTTGTCCAGCCAGGGCAAGAAATGATCAGAAGATAACATCAGCCCATGCTTCTTTTGTATCACTGACATCCTGATATCTGGAGTGGGAGGGAAAGTAAGTTGGCTGAAGCCAGGTGGGGGAATGTACATCTCTGGAAGTTGGGATGGGCACTGGGCATGCATGAATACCAGAAGTGATGACTGCAGAGGTGAATATCCTCAAACATCTATAATTATGGTGGGATTCCCTGAGTGAAATCACAGTTGCAGTATTCTTAACCATTGGGTTATCGCTGCTAACATTCGGCCGGGTGCCAAAGCTTTGCCTTCCCAAGATTGCACATCTTGACATATGACCTCAGCTCGTAAGTGTAGGGTTGTATAGGTTGACATACGAGCAAAATTCCTCAGACTATATCTCCCTGTCAGTTGGAATGCAGACTGCATATCCATCCAACTGTTATTTGGTGATTGATACTGTTGCTTCAAAATTTCAGGTAAATGTCCTGTTGGGGAACCTTCCTTTACCTTTTTTTTCCCAAATGGTCTTGCTTTACCAGTATTAATATCAGCTAGGAGAAGGGTAAGTGCAAGTGCAGTAGGTACATCCCATGCAAAGAGCTCATTTTCAGTGATTTGTTTGTTTAGGAGCGAAATCCTACTAAAAGGCCTCTTCCATTAGCCGGTCTTTTGTACAGAAGACTTTATGGTGCTGATTGTCCTTACTCAACACCTTTTTGGAGATCCAATATCTGAAATGCATGGCCCACATCAACATGGTGAATTCCACTTTCCCAGCTGTACCGCCACCTCTTAAGAAAAAGCTTAAAAGGCCTATGCCAGAGGCTAAGATTCGTTCTGATTCTGACATACCCGCAGAGGTTTCAGAACCTATGGTACATCTGACTCTACTTCAGATGCCCTGTACTGAGACCCCACTAGAGGCCAATATGGCATCCAAGGGCCTTACAGCTGAGAAATCCACACAGAATGGTGAACCACAAATTACCATCTCAGAGGGTCCAGAGGGCATTCTTCAGGTACTTGATAGTGGAAGACGTAAAGGGTAAACTAATAGAGGTGGTTGGAAATGTGGCACTGCTGTTGGTTCAGGTGGAAGTCATGCCAAAAGAAAATGCAAAAACCTAAATGTGTAACTTCTCCCTCTGTGGAGAAGGGCTGGATAGACTTTTCTCATTGTCTGTTCAACTCCATTTTGACCCTGAAGCCTCCTTCCTTTTCTTTCCACCCCCTCCCTCCGTCTCCTCAAAAGACTGCTATGGTTTCATCTTCTGAAGGTAAGGTTTCTGATTCTGATCATTCCTTGGCCTACTTCCTGAGATCCACTCTATTGGCAATTTCCCTTCTGATGATGACTCCATTTCACTTCTTTCTTTTTTGGAAGAATCTTCTTTTGGATGGAGAATTTTAAACATGGGAGTCGAGACACAGAGTTCCAGAAAAGATGCTTTAAGCTCTTGGAAATGGACACACCAGCCCTTTCCCCAGTTCTTGTTGCTTTTTTAGATACTTTTCAGTCCACTTTATCTCCTGAGGACTTGCAGTCTTCTACCCGCAAAAAGCCATGCAGATTTTATAAGGCTCCTGATGATAAATTCTTGCTTAAAAACTTGGTAGCAGACCCTGCTGCAGTGTCTGTATTCTGATAAACATTCAAAACTCCTTTCAAATGCCAGTGACCTCCTTTCTGGCAAAGGTAGTAGGGCTGTTGAGTAAAAGATTTATTCTCCCTTTACCTTGGGTTTCAGAGCTATTAATTACCAAACTCAGATTACCAAATATTTCAAGTCCTTTATCAACTCCATGCACAAGGTAGTGGTTGATCCTGAACAGCAAATGATGTCCTTACGTAGGCTACCCAAGTAACCAGACACAACATTAATTGAAATTCTGCTGTAGAGGCCTTGTCCAGGGCAGCTGCCACTGTCTGTGTCTTCCCTGAGGAGTTTAAAGCAAAAAATGTGGATTCTCCTTTAGACAAGGACCTTTTTTATTTAGCCTACAAGCTACTGATCTTTTCAAAACCCTTCAGGAATAGGGAGCAACCATGAAGAACTACTGGCAGCCTCTGTTAAAGTCTGTACATTTGTATCATTGAAATTATCCAATCAAATCCACCTCCTTTGTCAGAATGGACCTAGTCAGAAACACAGGAAGGCCCACAGAAGCAGATTCACAGAAAAAGAGGGATTCCTTCTGTGGGAGATCTCCCTTTGGGGGAAAATCTCTGTGACTACCTACAGACTCTATCCCCCATCCCACCGGACTTCTCTTCTCAGAAAGGCTCATTCATTCTTTCGCAACCTGGGAAAAGATCACCACAGACCAGTGGGTTCTTTGTCATAAAAAAGAACTATGCCATGTCTTGGATGGAGATTCCACCAGTAAATGGCATACCTCCCTCTTCTCCACGAATATATCTGTCTGCTTCCACCCATTCTATAAGAATTATAAGCAGTAGACACAATAGAACCAGTACCCAAAGAATTTGTGAGGAAAGGGTTTTTATTCCAGACTCTTCTACTGCCAGGAACAGAAGAGTAGTGGAGACCCTTACTGGATCTTTCCTTATTAAACACTTTTTTAAAGGTGCCAATCTTCAAAATGCTGTCACTGCACACTGCTGCCTTTCATACTCCATCAGGCTTTACTGTTATTTCTAGATCTGAAAGATGCCTAGCTCTATTTACCAGTTCAGCCCTCTTGCAGGAGATTCCTCATGTTTTGTTCTGGGTAATCTCACTTTCAGTTTACCTCTTTGCCTTTTGGGCTGTTCACAGCCCCAGGTTTTCACAGTATGCTTGGCACCAGAGACTGCTTTCTGTCAAACCCAGAGAATTCAGTTTTTCCCTACTTAGACAGTCTGAATCAAGCTGCCTCACCACATATTATTCTGCAGCACCTCCATTTCACCCACACCCTCTCACAGTTGGTGTTCAGTCTACTATAAGACGTCCTCCCTGCAACCAACTCAGGACTTAGTATTCCTGAGCTGCAGACTGGATACAAAAAGATGCAGGCCTACCTGCCTCAGGAAAAAGTGCAGAACCTTATAGACTACTTCCACAGGTTTGCCTCCTTTAACAAGGGCACTGGGATTCATGGCAGCTACTATCCCAATGCTTCCTCTAGCCAAACTGCATTTGAGGAAAATCCAGTGGAACCTTAAAACAGTGTTGTCGCAACACGCTCACCCATTAAACACGCTGATTCCTCTATTACTTTGACACTTATGGTGGAAGGGACCAGATGACAATCAATCCAGAACTCCACTCCACTCATGCACCATTTCAGGAAATGTACACAGATGCTTCAGACAAGGTATGGGGAGCCTGAACAGGGACCCACAGAGTTCAACGCAGGTGGCAAACAAAGCTATTAAACAAACAAATTAACTTAAAGGAGATGAGGGCCATAGTCCAAACTCTTCATGTTTTCTCTTATGCCCGGAAACTAGGTCCCGTACGAGTGTTCACAAACAACACAGTTGTCATGTGGTACATAAACAAGGGAGGACTAGATCATACTAACTATGCAGATTGTCACAAAGATCCTGCGATCTTGCCAGACAGTAAAACATGTAGCTAATATGCATACATAACATCAAAAGACAATGTGTTGACAGACAACATTATAAGCAAGACCTTGTAGGACCCTTATGAATAAACCCTGAAGAAACAGGTTTTTGTGGACATCCTTCAGTGTTGGGGCACACCTCAGATGAACCAGTTTGATTTATCAAACAACAAACAGTGCCTTCTTCTGCCCTGGGGTTCCTTGCCTCTCAGCCTGGAGGCCAGATGCTTTCTCCTTTCAGTGGGCAGAGAAGTTTCTCTGTGCCTTCCTTGTACTACTTGTCATTCCAGTAGTTCTTCCAAAATGCCAAATAAAAAAAAAAAGCAAACAAAAAAGTAGGCTTTTGCTGGTGATACCTTTTGGCCAGAAATAGCAATGGTTTCCTCTTCCATTTGATTTAGTCAGGGGCATGTGCAAACTACCACTTCAAGTGGTTCTCATCAAAAAGCAGAAAGGGTCTCTGCTACACACCCTAACTTGTCATCCCTGAGCCTAACCTTGTGGATGATAGGGTGCCAGTTTCTTACAGGTAGCATTTCTCTGAGGGCGTAGTTGAAGTTCTCCATGAAGACAGGAGACCCACCATTTGAAAATGCGCATAGCCGAATGGAAGAGATTTTCATTTTGCTGCCATAGGAATGCACAGGACCCCAGTAAATCAGAGGTGTTCTTCCATCAAAACCCACTAGTCAGCCATCTGCCTGTTGATTTTTTAGTCCCCAACATATGTCTGGATTTCAGGTCAAGCTATTTCTTAAAGGGGATTCAGTATCTTACACCAACAAAAAAGACCATAAACCTTCCTCGGGACCTCAGCTTTATGCTAGAAAAACTTACCTTACCTTGTTTTGAATCGGCAGCTTCAACAAATCTCAAATTCTGCACATGGAAAACTATTCATCTGATTTTGTTAATCTTCTTTCCATTCATCACCGATGGGTTTGGTTCCAAACCCTCAGAACTGAGTCGGCCTATTACCAGGCTCGTGCTAGCCAAAAAACTCTCAAGTTAAGCTTTTACACACAATGCCCTTCTCCCTGTTACCTCCGATCTCATTTGCCGCATAGCCATAAAGATGCGTTTCAGCCACGCTCTCAGCTAAGTGGAAATTGTTTGATATTTTGTGAGAAAGTTGTTTGACTCTCTTATCAGTAGTGATTTACATTCATTGATCTTCACTTTTATAGTTAGATTTACCTCGTTTTCTCTTTCCTTCTTCCCGTTTGGTAATCCCTTAGGTACCATTGGTGGTATCTCCTTACCCTTGTGGTATTCCTTGAATACCATAGCTGGTATTCTTTCCTTCTCTATCTAGTTGTGTGTTTCTGCTTTTGGGGTAGATACTGTGTGTTTTTTGTTTAGTTTTAGACTAGACTAAATAGGATTTGACATTGTATTTGAAGATTTTGATTGTTAACAACTTGTCATGATGTCTGACTAGAAGGGTACTTCAGGTTTCAAGCACTGTACTTCGTGTTAGGGTAAACTTCCTAACAGTGACTCTCACAATGATTGTGTTTATTGCTTGGGGGGTGCCCCATCTTTCTGTGCAGCCTCCCTGAGTAATTTGCCAAAGTTTTAGCCAGAGCACTCTGAATGAGCTCAAGAATAAGGTGATTTTTAAGGGGCCTACTTAAATTGCCCTTTTCAGAGGCCTTTTCTGTGACTTAGGTCTCAACCCCTCCTAGGAAAGATAAAAAAAGGTCTCATTCGTTTCCCTCTCTACCCTTGGGTGACCAGGGCACGTCTGTCAAACCTAAAGTACAAAAACTTTCTTTGAAGCATAAGTCTGCCTCGTCGGCTCCGACATTATCTGCTCCAGGCAACTGCGACTGTTACTTTATCGATGCCAGCTTGGCTCCAATACCACTCCACTCCAGCACCAACCATAAACCTGCCTGTTACAACTTTGGCACCCATCTCTGCAGTGATGACTCAACCTGCCGTATCTGCTCTGAGTGCCCCCTTTGGACCCGCGCTCTATTACAGCTCCGACTACAATAGATTTGACTCCACTGCTTCCAGTCTCCAAACTTGAGAATTCAGTGCCAGTAGACCCCGCCCCACGGACCTGATACTCTCTGTCCGTAGAGCCGTTCCTAGGCCAAGTATATAGCCCATGCCAAGATCGACAAGACTCCCTGTCGGGAGTATCCACTAGATCCACCAAGAGCCTTTCAGAACTCGATGTGGTGCTTCTTGTGGCCCAGCTGCTGGCAGCCAGGGGGATACCCATCCCCCTACGGGATTTGGGTTGATCTCTCCACAGACTCCAGCCTATTCTCCTCCTTTGACCGCTTCAGTTCCAAAGCCTTCTGCTCCGACGTCTCTCTCAGACCCCCCCCCTGTCTCGGCATCAGTAGTGGACCTCACTTTGGCTCTGGGACCGTCCCTTTAGTCCTCAGTTCCTACTGGAACCTGTCCTTCAACCTCGTGATTGGGCTGCGGCCTCTTTGGTTGGTGGCATGGTTCCGAATATTTCTTCGGTTCCGTCCTCTGTACTGGGACCTTTGTCTGCTCCGATCCTGCTTGAGGCTCCATCCTCGGGGGTGGGTTCGACAGAGCAGGGTGTAACCCCGGTTCAGAGGTTCTTTCTCTGTTCCAGGCTCCCATTCCTCTTCGGGCAGATCTGCTTTCCAAGCGATGGAGAGGGCTGTTGCTTCTGGAAGCATTCCGCTGACGGAACCTCAGTTTTCTCCCCCTGAGCTACAACTACCACAGGCTTCCTCCCCGGGGCTCTGGGCAGGGAAGCCACAGGAACCCACTGTATAGGGTACCCACTCTTCCAAGTCTTCCTCAGAAGCCCCCACTGAGGAGCCCCCACAGAAGAGATTGTGCAAGAGGAAGTACGTAGACTCACCTGAGGAGTCTCTTACAGAGGACATGGATTTTGATGATGGTGAAGGGTCCCCACAGTCACCTCCTGATGATGTCTCCTTTGGAGACCTCCTTGAAATGTTGAAACAGAGGGGTGACTGGAAGCCCACTAATCCTTCTTCTGATGAGTGAGTGTTCCAGCAGGCTTTCCTATCCCGGCCTTCTAGTTCTTGGGTGAACCCCGCCTGCAGATGACCTAGTTCAGCTTGTAGTGCAGCGTGCCTGAAAGAACCCTGACTCTGAGGTGATCCCTCGGAGACCCGACAAAATTCTCCCCACCCGAGGAGCACCCACATTGGTCCAAATGTTTTACCATTTGATGATATGGTGGTGGTGGTGGCGGCGGCGGCCTCTAAAAAAGACCTAACTGAAGAGTCCTACTGTCCACCCGCCCAACAGAGTCCCGGGCCATAGACTGGGGAAGTGAGGTTTTGCTTCAGCGACCTTTGCCATACGGAAACTACTTGGCACATTTTACGAGGCTCCAAAGAGACTTAAGACAGGTGTCTGACGAGGTGAGGGACAAAGTTGCCTCGCATCTCACAACCCTGGAATCTATCTCCAGTTCACCCATGAGGTTGCTTTTACATGCTACAGAAGGAGTGGCTAAAGTTGCGGGTTCCGGCATAGTTATGAGGCATGATGCCTAGATGGACATTTGTGAACGCTCTGATCCCTTCAAGTCTTCCTTTTTGAATGCTCCCATCAAAGCATCTTCCCTGTTTGGATCCAAGGTAAAGGACACTCTGGCCAGGTGTGAGCAGGACGGTAAGACCTTGTCTGCTGTAGGCCTACGCTTTTCCAACCCTCAACATTCCTTCTCCAGGAACTAGAGGAGTGGGAAGATGTGGCACAAAAAATCTCAGGGTCCTTTCTGTGCCGCACGTGGTGATGGTATCCCCAGGGGCAGAGGGGGTAACAATTCCGGAAGCCGCCCCTTTCGAGGCAGAGGGGTTCCACGCAACCAAGGCTCTAGAGACTCCTTCTCTGGGCAGCTTTATCAGTGCTCCTGATTGCTTGCCTCTGGAAGCACTCGGGGGGGGGGGGGGTCATTTCTCTTTGCACCACTGATTGTTGGGTGCAGAACGTCATTACCAGAGGTTACACCATTCCCCTCATATCTTATCCAAAACTTCCCGACATTCTACCCAGTCAAAGGGAAGAAGCAGCTTCAGAAGTAAGAAAGCTGTATCAAAAAAGAGCCATCCAACTAGTCCCACCAGACCAATGCAGGTCCGGATTTTACTCAAGATTCGTTTTGGTGCCAAAAAAGATGGGACTTTGAGACCCATCCTGGATGTCAGCAGTTTGAACAAACATATCACCCAAACCAAATTCTGGATGGTCACGGTTCTGTCCATCCTCCCCTTTCTCAGGGAGGGCGATTGGATGTGCTCGATAGATCTATGGGATGCTTATTACCACATCAAAATGGACAAACGCTCCTGGAGTCTGCTTCGCTTCCGGCTAGGAGCCAATCATTACCAGTTTCACGCCCTGTTGTTTGGTCTCTCTACAGCCCCCAGAGTTGTTCGAGTGCATGGCAGTGGCCACAGCTCACTTGAGACTGCAAGGATTCTGAGTGATCTGAAGTAGTTAACTTCATTTGATCAGCAACCTGTGGGTATCGGATCCGTCCACGGATCCGAGCCTGCAGCTTTCCAAGCTAAAAGATCCGAGCTCTCAGCTCCTCCCCCTTACCCATAATGCCCTGCCACCTCCCTCCAGTCCTCAGATCTCGTTTGCCGCTGCTTCTGATGGCTTCTAGCGATGAGCTCTTGGCGTTGGGTGAGAGTTTTAAAAAAACTTTTTCTAAGATTTTTGTGTGTTGAGCGAGTGTGGTAGGCCCTTAGTTTCTGTCTATATACTTTTTTTGGTTTTCTTGTGGTAAATTTATTGTTTAAATTTAATTTTTCCCTCCCCTTTACTGTATGTGTGTGTGTGTGGTCGTGCGATGGCTGAAGGGCCTAAGGCCATTTTTTTCAAAATGCACTGAGTGTGGCCATAAGCTGTCCCCCGCGGATGTCCACACTCAGTGCGTTCTCTGCCTTGGGGTAGCTCACTTGTCTTCTGGCTGCCAAGTGTGTGCGGCCTTCATCCCCTGGGCTTTGAGGGATAGGAGGAATAAGTTAATCCTGGCAGGGCTTTTGCCCGCGGATTCTTCTTCCTCCTCTCCCTCTAAGACACCAGCCGTGGCTGCGGCTGTCCTGCCTTCAGTTCCCCCTCCCCTGACTGGGACTCAACCTCCCTCTGTGTCTCAGGGAGAGGGGGACTCTTTCTAGAGAGAAGAGGCACAAGGACAAGGAGCGGCATAAAAGCCATAAGTGGCGGGCAGAGTCTCATCCCTCTGCTCCGCCAGCTAAGGTAGTTAGCCCTCCCAGGAGGGTCTCTGGATCTCCACCCTCTCGGCTCTGTTCCCCCCGCTTTTCCCCGGAGCCGGAGGAAGAGTACTGGTCTCCCTCTAGGTCTTCAAGACGGCCTTCCCAGCCCGCTTCAGCGACCTCTTCGAGGTCCACCAGAAGCATGTCTGACGCTGATTTAGACCAGATGATGCGTCGATTCTTGCAGGCCTAGATGCAGATGGGGGGGGTGCTCCTGCCCCCCCATCCGGGGGTAGCTCGGCCCCTTTCTTTGCCCCAATTTCTCCTTCTCCGATTCGCTATCGGGTTTCGGAGTCTTTGGATCCGAGCCGTCTCTGACCCGGGGAGTCGGCGCCGACAGTGGTGGCTACTTTGACGCCTACAGTACCCTCAAGCGTGTCGGATCCAAGCTCTCTGGGCCGAGAGCCGAGCTTCGGATCCGCAGGGGTGTGTGTGTCTTCGGCTCTGTTTTGGTCGGAGCACACTCCCCTTTCGGGTCCGATCGCATCTGCTCCGACACCGGTCCTTGCGTCGGCGCCGAGGGTGCTGCTCTCGGAGCCAGGGGAGAGTAGTTCGCCCTCTGCTTTTGACGTAGTGGAGAGGGTTCTGTCGAGAAGTTCCAGGTCCCCGGTCTGGGCTACGGATCCACCCGTCACTCCTGCGCATTTGGACCTATCTTCCATTGTCCGGCCCCAGGGACAGCCTGCATCAGCGCTCCAGTTGGTTCCCGTAGGGGATCAGGACCCTGTTGGTGAGCCCTCCTCGGACAGTCCCTCCGAGGAGGTGCCTCACAAACGAAAGTGCAAAAGGAGGCACATGGACTACCCTGAGTCCCTCATGGAGGACACGGACTTAGAGAAAGGGGAAGGTTCCCCAAGGTCACCCCCTGAAGACGTCTCCTTTGGAGACATTATGGAAATGCTACGTATCAGAGGGGGGTGGTCTGCCCAAAAACCTTCCTCCGATGAGTCTGTGTTTCTGGAGGTGTTTGACGCAGGCCCGTCTACCTCTTGGGTGTCCCCCCCGGCTGATCCACTGGTAGACTTGATTACTACCAGGGCTTGGAAGGAGCCGGACACCGTGGAGCCAATCCCTAAAAGACCAGACAAAATACTCAATCCCCCTTCTGACAGGCATGGAATAAAGGGTCCCCAGTAGATGCCATGGTGGTGGCGGCTGCCACCAAGAAGGAACTTGCGCAGGAAAGTTCCTCGGTCCATCCTCCTGATAAGGAATCTCGGACGATGGACCGTATTGGAAAGTGGATGTTTGCTTCAGCTACCTTTTCCGTAAGGGCGCTGAATTACCTGGCACAGGTCATCAGGCTCCAGCGGGACTTGATAAAGGAATACGCTGGAGCTCCCCCAGAGTCCATGGCGGCCGAGGACAAACAGACCTTCTCGGCTCGCATGGCCACTCTAAAGTCAATTTCTAACACTTCCATGCGGCTCCTCTCCCATGCCACGGAGGGAGCGGCTAGAGCTAGCAGAGCAGGGGTCGCCTTGCGGCGCCACGCCTGGCTTTGCCTTTGTGACTTTGCGGAACCCTTCAAGGCATCCTTCGCGAACGCTCCCTTTGATGGTTCTACGCTATTCAGCAAAACCATCCGCGACACGCTGCTCCAGAGCAAGAAAGACGGGAAGACGCTGTTTTCCGTCAGAATCCGCTTCTCTAATCCTCAAAGGTCCTTCTCAAGGAACCAGAGAGGACAGAAGAAGATGTGGTTCCGGAAGTCCCAGCAGTCCCGTCCCACTCCGGACACCTCATCCTTCAGAGGCAGGAGGAGGACAAGGTGGACGCCGGCCCAGAGGCAGAGGGGGGGGTCGAAGAATTTCGGGTCCAGAGAGCCTTTCTCAGACCGACCCACGCAGCAGCCCCGAGGGCTTTCCCGGCTGTCCCTCTCTGGAGGCAGTCAGGGGACGTTTTTCGGAGCACCTACAAAGTTGGGAGTCCATTACTACAGATCGTTGGGTGCTCCGAATAATATCCGGAGGTTACACTATTCCCTTTCTGCATCTTCCCCCTCTAATGAAGCGCCTTCCCGATGTCCCACCCTATCAAAGGGAGGCGGCGGCTTCAGAAATTTCAAAGTTGCTAGAAAAACGGGCCATCCAGCACATCCCCCCCGAGCAGTCTGGATTGGGCAATTACTCCAGGTTCTTTTTGGTACCAAAAAAGACGGGGGACTTGAGGCCAATTCTGGACCTATCATCTCTAAACCTGTTCATTGCCAAAGAGAAATTCCGGATGGTCACTCTGCATTCTATTCTCCCTCTCTCTTACAGGAGAACAACTGGATGTGCTACATAGACCTCAAGGATGCGTACTACCATATTCTCATGGACAAGACTGTCCAGGAGGTTTCTCCGCTTTTGGCTAGGAGCCAGTCACTTTCAGTTCAGGGTTCTCCCGTTCGGCCTTACCACAGCCCCCAGGATGTTCACCAAGGTCATGGCAAGTTGTAGCAGCCCATCTGAGACTTCAGGAAATTCAGGTCTTTCCGTACCTGGACGATTGGCTCCTCACCGCCCCCACCATGCATCTGCTTTGCTCCGCCAGGGATTACTCCCTAGCCATGGCCCAGCGTCTAGGCATTACTATAAATTTTCAGAAGTAGTCTCTTCATCCTGTGCAAGTTCTGGATTTTATAGGGGCCAGGATAAATACACGCCAAGCCAAAGCCTTTCTAACAATGGACAGGTTGCTCAACTTGTCACTACACGTAATGGCGCTCCTGCATTTTCCAGCCCCACCTGCAGAGTTGGTCCTGAGAGCCCTGGTTTCCATCCCGGCAGCCATAAGCCTGTCACCTTTAGCAAGATTGCATATGAGAGTTCTACAATGGACTCTTCAGGTTCAGTGGTCTCTCCTACTCCACCCATTGGAGTCTCCAATTCCCCTGAGCAGGGTTTGCAGGAACTCCCTTCTTTGGTGGCTCCATTCCCGAGAGCTGCGGGAGGGGAGACCGTTTGTGATGCCTCAGCCCCAAGCCCCGCTGACCACAGACGCTTCTCGCCTTGGGTGGGGGTGGCATTCTGTGGGCAGAACCGTCCAAGGCACGTGGACTCCCTTAGAGACAGTTCTGCATATCAGTGTGCTGGAGATGAGGGCGGTGCTTCTAGCGCTGCAAGCCCTTCAAGACAGTCTTCCTCTGGAGACTATTGCAATTCAGACAGACAACATGGCAGTAGTCTGGTATATCAACAAACAGGGAGGCACCAGATCTTGCCCTCTTTGTCGAGAGGCTATGAGAGTTTGGGAATGGGCGATTTCCATCAACTGCTTTCTGATAGCAACGCACATTCCGGGTCGGTCCAACATTTTAGTGGACAAGCTGAGTCGCTCGATCCTCACACCTTACGAGTGGTCTCCAAACCCATCAGTAGCGAATCAGATCTTCCTCAGATGGGGTCAACCTTGCTGCGATCTTTTTGCTTCTCCTTCAAACACAAAATGCAGCGAGTTTTTCGCTCTGATTCCCCCAACAGGGGAGAGACCCAGAGACGCCCTGGTGCATGCTTGCCCCCCCCGTCTCCTGTATGCTTATTCTCCTCTTCCACTGATGACAAAATTTCTGCCGAAAGCTCATCAGTTGGGGAGCAAAATAATCCTCATAGCCCCATTCTGGCCTCAGCAGATCTGGTTCCCTTACCTGCGGTCTCACAGTGTAGTTCTTCCTTGGATCTTAGATCCCACTCCGGATCTGATCTCTCATCCTGTGGGATTACAGCCCCCAAACCTGGGCGACCTCAAGCTCACGGCGTGGTTGATCCAGTTCCACTAATCGCAAGGACTCCCGGTATCTCGTCTCCCGTAAAATCTATTCTGGTAGCGGCGCATAAACCTTCTACTAGAAAGATCTACAGAAGTAAATGGAAGCGTTTTTCCATCTGGGCCAAAAATAGAGATTTAGATCCTTTTACTGCTCCCATCCCAACGGTTCTTTAATTCCTGTCCCATGTCTTTCACCAAGGAGCTAGTGCTTCTACAGTTAAAGTCCAAATGGCAGCTATTTCCCATTTCCACATTGGGGATAACCTTGGCCCCTTAGCATCTGCTAAGATATGCACAACCTTTTTGAAGGGCACATTTCTGTTGAAACCTCCTGTCAAGAATGCGGTCCCACCTTGGGATTTAACCTTGGTACTTCAGGTCTTGACTGGCCCACCCTTTGAACCGGCTGCTTCGGTCGAGTTAAAATTTTTATCTTGGAAAACGGCCTTCCTGATTGCAATTACTTCAGCCAGGAGAGTATCTCAGCTTCAAGCCCTTTGCATGAAACCCCCGTATCTGGTCTTCCATAAGGACAGTGCGTCTCTCAGGACTAACCCTTCTTTCTTGCCTAAGGTAGCCTCTGAATCCAATATTAACCAATCCATTAATTTGCCTGTGTTTTTCCCCAACTTTCAGAACAAATGGGGAATACAGATTGCACTTATTGGATGTACACAGACAATTGCGTTTTTACTTGCACAGGACGGCTACTACTAGGAAATCAGATCAACTTTTGTTTCTTTCGCTAAACCATCTATGGGTAAGCCTATTACGAAAGTTACCTTGGCCAGATGGATATCCCAATGCATCGGGCATGCTTATTTAGCCTCCGGCCAGCCTGAACCCTTGGGAAGTCCATGCCCATTCTACCAGGTCTATGGCTACTTAGGCAGCATTCTGGTCGAAAGTACCTCTAGACGACATCTGCACAGCAGCTACTTGGTTCTCTTCTCATACCTTCATTTCTCATTATAAGTTGGATCTGATATCCAGGAGTAGGGCATCATTTGTCTCTGTAGTGCTCTGGAATATCCTTCCCAGAGGTCCGCCCAAGGATTTAGTTAGCTGGGGACTCTGTCCCACAGGTTGCTGTTGCTGATCAAATGAAGTTAACTACTTCAGATAAAGAAGTTATGTACTCACCATAATGTTCCATCTGAGTAGGTAACTTCATTTGTCTGCAACAGACCCCCCCCCTCCTTCCCCCTAACCTGTTTTATGGTTATTCCATGACGCAGGGTTTCACCTGGTCTTGCATTCGGTTAGTGTTCCTCTTTTGAGGGTCGTAGTCTGTTTCTTGTTAGGCAAACTTGATCTGAGGACTGGAAGGAGGTGGCAGGGCATTATGGGTAAGGGGAGGAGCTGAGAGCTCAGATCTTTTAGCTTGGAAAGCTGCCGGCTCGGATCCAAGGACGGATCCGATAACCACAGGTTGCAGACAAATGAAGTTACCTACTCGGATGGAACATTATGGTGAGTACATAACTTCTTTTTCTGTATTTGGATGATTGGCTCCTTACCGCCACCACCAAGCATCTTCTGGTAACAGCCCTGCAATACACCCTTTCTCTGGCAGAAACTTTGGGGATAACTGTACACTGGGAGAAATCCAATCTTGCTCCAGCCCAGCAGATGGAATTCATCGGGGCAGTCTTCGACACTTGATCCTGTCTGGTGTCACTCCCAACTCAGATTCCAGAGGTTGAGGCTTCAGCTCCAGGTGATACTCTGTCAAAACGAAGACCTCCGCAAGAGAAGTTCTTCAGGTCCTAGGATCCATGGCAGCCTCCATACCAATAGTGCCTCTTGCGAAACTGCATATGCGAATCCTCCAGTGGCTTCTTATCTCTCAGTCGTTCCCGAATCATCACCCCCTGTTTCAGATCCGGATAGCCAACTCTTGCAAACAGGACCTTCTTTGGTGGATGAGGCCAGACACAGATCTTTGCAGCCACCCATTCCAGCCCCCTCAGCCCAAGGCCATTGTGACCACAGTTGCTTACCTGATAGGGTGCGGGGGCCATTTCCAGGGAAAGACTGTCCAAGGTGCATGATCCATGCTGGAGGCCAACTTGCATATCATCATTCTGGAACTGAGAGCAGTGCTGTTAGCTTTGCAAGCATTCTATCCGGTCCTCCCCTCTGGAACAATTTCAATTCAGTCAGACAATATGTCAGTAGTCTGGTGTATCAACAAGCAAGGAGGAACCAAATCCTACCTTGTGTCGAGAGGCCATGAGAATTTGGCAGTGGGTGATGGATTCCAACTGCTTTCTGATAGCAACGCATATCCTGGGGAGCTCCAACGTGATTGCAGACAAGCTGAGCAGATGTATTCTCTTGCCCCACGAGTGGTCTCTCAATCCCGAAGTAGCGGCAGAAATTTTCAGCCATTGGGGCCAGCTTTGATGCGACCTCTTCGCTTCCTCTTCAAACAGCAAATGCAGCAACTATTTTGCCCTTTTCCCCCCAAAAGGGGAGTCCCCGAGGGATGCTCTGATTCACGATTGGCCCACGGGACTTCTCTATACCTATCCCCCCTTCCTCTGATTCCACAGATATTAGAGAGCCATTCAGTTGAAATGCAAAGTCATCCTCATAGCCCCATTTTGGCCTCAACAAGTTTGGTTCCCCTTCCTTCAGCCTCATCTGTTGTAACCACCGTGGATTCTGGATCCTATTCCAGATCCGTCCCCCCCCCCCCCCCCAAGGGTGGACTCATCCAAATCTGTCCAGTCTCAAGCTGACAGCTTGGTTTCTCCACTTCCGCTAGTTGCCAGGCAGGATGACCTCCCTTCTCTTGTGTGTGATATAATTCTGGCTTCTCATAAACCATCCATCAGAAGACTATACTGGGACGAATGGAAAAGGTTCTCTATTTGGTCAAAGGAATGGATGCTAGATCCTTATTCGGCTCCAGTCACAGCAGTCTTACAATACCTGTCTAAGTTTTTGAAGATTGGCCACAGCCTCTACCATACGAGTACATCTAGCAGGAATTTCTAATTATAATGGATTGAATGGTACTCTGCTCATATCACTGCATTTGTGTAAAACCTTTTTCAAAAGAGTATCTCACATTAGACACTCAATCAGGCAGCCTGTAGAGCCATGGAGCCTCACACTAGTCGTCCAGTCTTTGACCCAACCCCCCTTCTAACCCGCAGCAAATTGTGACATCAAATTCCTGTCATGGGAATCTCTCTTCTTGGTAGCCATCACATCAGCCAGACGAGTTTCAGGCATTGTGCACCAAAAGACCCTACCCAATTTTTCATAAGGACAGAGTATCACTCCGGACGAACCCATCCTTTCTTCCCAAGGTTGTTTGACTTTTCCATCAGTCTATTGATTTTTCAGTATTTTTCCCTAACTTTTCTAATAAAGGAGAATACTGCCTACTTTCCTTGGATGTACACAGGCAATTGCGATTCTATTTGGACAGAACCAAAACGATTCTCAAGAGTGACCAACTGTTCATTTCCTTCTCTGGGCCTAGAATGGGAAACTGTTTCCAAGGTCACTTTAGCTTAATGGCTAAGGGACTGCATACGTTTCTTTTATTCATTTGCAAAACAACCTATGCCTCAGAATATTAACGCCCATTCCACCAGATCTATGGCAACTTCAATGGCCTTCTATTCCAGTGCTTCTATGGATGACATTTGCTCAGCAGCCACTTGTGCTAAACCCCACACTTTTATTAATCATTACAAATTGGACGTGGTCTCCAGAGGGAGAGCTGCCTTCAGCTCAATGGTTCTCAGGAACATTCTTCCATAAGGGCCACCCAAGGATGATAAGGTAGCTGGGGATTCTGTCCCATCAGTGATAAATGGAAAGAAGACAACATCAGATAAAGAAGTTATGTCTTACCATAACGTTCCATCTGTGTTGTTCATCTTTCATCCATCACTTCCCACCCTCCGTCCCCTGCCAAAGGCTTCTGGTGGATTCTTAGGGTCCTAGTGGTGTCTTAGGGTATTTGCGCAGAAATGATCTCTGCTTTATTTGTATCACTTGAGCAAACCCGATATGAGGTAACAGGGAGAAGGGCATTGTGGGTAAAAGCTTAGCTCAAGAGTTTTATGGCTGGCATGAGCTTTGTAATAGGCCGACTCGGTTCCGAGGACTCTGAACCGAACCCATCGGTGATGAATGAAAGAAGATGAACACCACAGATGGAACGTTGTGGTAAGATATAACTTCTTTATCTGATGTATTCTTCATTCCTCCTCACGGTAGGGTCTCTGATGTTCTTCGTGTTTCACTGTTGCAGTCATTACATTTGGGTAATCTGCTGGCAGGTTGCCCTCAGTCGGCCTGAATTCCAAAGTCTTGGGTCCTGCGTCAGTTGCTGTCTTCTCTTCCATGATGTCAGGGGTATAAAACATGCAGCCAATGTCATTTTCTTTAGTCTTTCTTGCCACGCGGTGCCTGAAGCAGAAGCATTTCGCAAGTTGAAATATTCGAGTTTGAGTTTCAGAACGGAAGTCTTCACTAAAGCTAAGTACCCCGTTGGAGAAACTTTTTTCTTGCTTTTTACCGATGTCAGAATACTTGTGGGAAGCAAACACCTCATAAGGATTTCCATTTATACTGTATTCCTTGCCTAGGCCCTGATCACAACGTGCCTGGCTGTCGGTTTTGTGCTAGATTTAACCAACGCACTATTAACCGTCTGTATATTTTTGCATCTAAGTATTTTGGAAACAGATTTAACTGTCCAAAAATGTCGTTGGATAGCAATCCGACTACCGGAGTACATAAAACAACGCAAAGAAAATGACAGAGAAAGGCAGTCGAGTTCCAAAACTGACGATGAAGCTTCTCCTAAGCCAGTCGCCGGTTCACCGGTACTCAGTGAGGCGCTTTTGCAGCCCCTGATACCCGCTACCTTCGAGTCGCAGGCCTCTACCGACACCCATGTGGAGTCCGGCATGCCGCAAGATACTCAAGGTATTGGACTGACGGATGTATCTCCCTCGAATGGGTCCGGAGCCGCTGAGCAGGCACCGGCTTCTGAGGGTGAATTCAGACCTCAACATTTATATATCAAACCAACGAAAGCTGCAAAACCAAAGGCAAAGGCTTCTACAACTAAAAAAACTACGCCTGAGCCACGTGCACAGGCCTCTATGCCTAAAAAAACAGATGATCAAAATGGCTGAAGACCTTATTACCGTGATCAGGGTTACCCATCCCCCTCCAGATAAGAGGCCTAGGCAAGACACTGACTATGAATCTTCAGATCAGGTTTCTATTTCTTCTGATTCCTCTTCTGATCAGGAATTATCTTTACCTCCCTATGAGGATTCTGATGCTGAGGAGTCTATTCCATCTGCGTCTCCTCCTGAGGTTTATTTATTTGGAGAAACCTTGCATACTTTGAGGGAGCATTTTCACTGGGAGAGTTAAGACTTTTCAGAATCAAAAAAAAGGCTCAGGGATTTCCTCCTTCTCCCTCAGCACAAGCCTTTAGCCATTCCCCCTATTTTAGACATTGTGGATGTGTTTTCGGAGTCAAGCCTGACCCCTGACTCCTTATCTCCGGCTCCCAGTAAGCCTGACAGATATTACAGGGTTCCCTGACTCTCATAAATTTTTATTTAGAAACCCTGCTGCTGATCCTGAAACTATTTCACAGGGTCCAAAGGGAGTTAAGGCCTCAACAGCAAAAAACCCTACCCCCTCCGACAGAGATTCAAGGGCACTGGACAGATGGGGATAAAAGGTTTATACATCTGCAACCTTGGCAATCAGGGCCTTAAACTGTCAATTTCATATGCTTAAGTACCAACAACATGTTATGAGATTGCTGAAACAGAAAATGATGTTGATTTCAGAATGTGCAGAAAATAAGGAATTGCAGGAATTATTGCATGCAGCTGAACAAGTTGGAAAGTATACTTTGCAATGTGGTGTTGATTCTTTAGAGGCCTACTGCAGGGCCGCAGTTACTGGATCTGTGATTAGGAGGCATGCCTGGTTAAAGGAACAAAATTTGCCTGATCATGTTAAAGCTAAATTGCTAGATGCACCTTTACAGCATGATTCTCTGGTATTAAGGCAGAAGAGGTTTTAAAGAAAATGGAAGACAAAGCTAAGTCCATGCAAACTATTAAAGATTTCTTACAAGTGCAGCCACCTAGATTCAGTAGACACTGGCCTACAGAAAATTGGTCCTTTCCTGTGTCAGACAGAGCTCAAAGGGGCAAATCCAGATGCCCTAAGGGTTCCAGGTACCAGGCTCAAGACTCGTACAGGTCAAAGCAATGGGGTGCATCCACCTCCAAATCTGGAGGAGATAAAGCGCAAACCTACAGAAAGTAATCCCAATGACTTCCCTCTGCCTACACCAAGCACTTATCTATTGGCAGCACCCATAGGGGGAAAATTAGCACTTTTTTCTCAAAATTGGCAGTTAATAACCCAGGACAAATGGATACTAAACATCGTATCACAAGGATACAGATTCCATTTCCACACTCTGCCAATGACAAATGGTTGGCCAGATCTGCCAAAAAACCAATGGGCAGAGGCACAGAAACAGTTTACATCCCTCATGGATATGGGGGCCATTCAGACAGTACCAGAACTGGAAAAAGGACAAGGTTTTTACTCGACTGTTCTTGGTACCCAGAAAGGACGAGGCCTGGCGGCCAATACTGGATTTATCGATTCTGAACACATACCTGGACATTCCAAAATTCAAAATGCTCACTTTGCAACAGCTTCTGCCCATGCTGGGCAAGAATGCCCGACTGGTGACTTGAGGCATACTGCATGTCCCACTAAGACAGTCATGCAGAGGATGCCTCAGATTCAAAGCTGGCTTAATGCATTACCAATTCCCTGCACTGCCCTTTGGCTTATCTACTGCACCCAGGTTCTTTACAAAGTGCCTGGCACCAGTGATTGCATTTTGCAGACAAAGAATTATTCAAATATATCCTTACTTGGACGACTGTCTCATTCAAGCAGAAAACAAGGACACTGTTGTACGACACCTGGCGTTTGTGAAAAGACTTCTAACATGCCTAGGGTACACAATAAACAAAATTAAATCACAACTGGTACCCTCTCAAAAGATAACATTCCTGGGTGCAAGCTTGAATACAACTGCCCAGATGGCTTACCTCACGTCAGACAAACAAAGGCAACTGACTACTTGCTTCAAACTGATGGCAACAAAAACCCAGTCTTCTGCAAGACAAATTCTGCAGGCTCTGGGCTTCATGGCATCCTGCATCCTACTAATTCCATATGCAAGACTGCATATGAGGAAGCTTCAATGGTACCTAAAAAAGTTTGTGGAGTCAACATTCACACAGTCTGGATACAATGATTCCTCTCATTCCCTGCCTGCAACAGGAGTTTCTATGGTGGGCAAAGGCCTGTCACCAAAACATGGGACGGCCATTCACTCTACCTCCTGCCAGCCAAACCGTAAGAACAGATGCATCAGATTATGCCTGGGGGGCTCACATGGCAGGAAGATGCATTCAGGGCATATGGGCACCAAATCAAATGCATCTACATATCAACCAGAAAGAGTTGCTAGCTGTTCAAAATGCCTTAACAGCCTTCAAGGACTTACTTTATCCAGGACAACTGCTGATAAAGACAGACAACACTACAGTCATGTGGTATATAAACAAGCAAGGGGGCACACACTCATACCCCCTTTGCAGATTAGCCATGGCACCGGGGGACACAGCTTTGACCTACCAAATACATCTTCAAGCTCAATTCCTGCCAGGAAAACAAAACATTCTGGCAGACGATTTAAGCAGAAACCTTATGGATCCTCACGAGTAGAAACTAAATCCACAAGTCTTCAGCATGATAACACAGAAATGGGGAGCCCAGACATAGATCTATTTGCCTCTTCTCAAAATTATCAACTGAAAAGATTCTGCACAAGGACTTATCACAGACAAGCATGGAAAGTGGACACCCTATCCTTCAGTTGGAAAAACCTATCAGTTTATGCCTTTCCTCCTCTGCCTCTTCTACCCAAGGTCCTCCTAAAAGTCAGACAAGAGAAGCCAAAGATGATTTTAATTGCCCCAGACCGGCCCCGCCAATACTGGTACCCAATCCTAAGGAACTTGTCTCAATACCCAGCTTGGACCTTGCCTCAAAAACCACATCTACTGTCCCAGAATAACAATAAGATCCTGCACAATCAACTACAGACTCCGAACCTGGCAGCATGGCTAATCCTGTAATCATACAAATGACACCTCTCAGTAAAGCTGTGATGGATGTCATTTTGGAAGCCAGAAGGCCTAGTACTAGAAAATCCTATGCTGACAAATGGAAGAGATTCTGTGCTTGGAATCGAGCACAAGGAACTGCTACAGCAGAACCACATATTCCTCAGATATTACAATACTTACCTGAGATGCTTGACAAAGGCCTATCTTTCTCATCAATCAAAATCCATGCCTCAGCCATTTCGGATCATTACAATAAAGAGCCACCAATCTTTTCTCATCCTTTACTAAAGCAGTATCTTAGAGGAGCCAAAAATTTAAGGCCTCCTAGATCATCACCCATACCTGCATGTGACCTCAATTATGTGTTGGAAAAGCTCACCCTGCCTCCATTTGAACCAGCTGCTACCGCTGATATAAAGTTCTTATTATGGAAGACAGCTCTGCTGCTAGCAATTACTTCAGCAAGAAGAGTTTCAAAGCTACAGGCCCTCATAGCTGTAGAGCCTTTTATCAAATTTTATCCAGACAGGTTGTCTCTGAGGACAAATCCTACTTTTATGCCTAAGGTCGTTTCCAGTGTGGCTCTTAACCAAACAATTCATCTGCCAACTTTTCATCCAAATCCGTAGATTAAAGGGGAGAGAATTCTGCATTTCTTGGATGTACACAGACAGCTAAGATTCTACTTGAGCAGGACTAAAGCTCTAAGAAAAACTGAGCAATTACTGGTGTCATATGCTACAGGATCAGAAGGAAAGGCTATTTCAAAGCAGACACTTTCAAAGTGGATAAGCAATTGCATCCGTTTCTGCTACTTACACCTCGACAAACCTGTGCCCAAGGGCATTAGGTCTCACTCCACCAGGGCTTCAACTACTTCAGCAGCCTTTCTCACGAGGAGTGCCAACCAAGGACATTCTAGAGGCTGCTACTTGGAGTTCTGTTCGCACCTTTACAAAGCATTACCATTTGCCTCTCTACTCCAAGTCCAGGGCAGGCTTTGCCACTGCAGTGCTGCAGGGCCTTATAGCCTCAGCTAATGCTGTTTAGCTCCAGCCTCCCAACCATAGCTTTGGGATTTTACCCAAATGTAATGACTGCAACAATGAAATATGAAGAAAATAGTACAGTTGTGTACACTTACCATAAATGTAGATGTTTGAGTGTTTTCACTGTTGAAGTCCAGGTTACCCTCTCACCATCCCCCTGTCATTCTACACTTTATCTTTCCTTCTGTATCTTCAACCTATGTGGTGTATTTGCTTGTAGATGAAGGTAAACTTTATATTGATGCATGTGTGTGTGTGTGTATATATATATATATATATATATATTTATTTATTTATAATATTGCTACCTTTTTGGGGGCACCTGACATTGGGGGCAAGAAAAACTAAAGAAAATGGCGTCTGCTGCATGTTTTATACCCCTGACAACCTGATGTCAAAGAAGAGAAGACAGCAGCTGACGCAGGACCCAAGACTTTGGAATTCAGGCCGACTGAGGGCAACCTGCCAGCAGATTACCCAAATGTAATAACTGCAACAGGGAATACACTCGAACATCTACATTTATGGTAAGTGTACACAACTGTACTATCCCGACCCTCTGATCTGGCTCGGCCATGTAGTACAGACTTTGATCCAACTCTCAAGCTGCTTCCTCCCACTCATAATGCCCTATATCCACCCACGTACCTCAGATCTCATTTGCTGCTTCAGCGAACCAGACACGGATCATGTTCTCCCAAGCTTGGGGTAGAATTGTTCCTAATTTCTGCAGTTTTTCAGCCTTTAGGTGAAATTTGTAAGTCCTCCCTCCTTTTTCTGTGAGTGTCTCTCTTTTTTTTCCAATAATAAAAAAAAAATAAATAAAAAGTAGGTTAGTTTCTGTCTACATTTCTTTACAAGTAGTTAAAGTAAAATTAAAGTAAGTTAGAGTTGAGGTTTACAGATAGACCTACAGTTTAAAGAAGTTAGAAATTAGTACTTAACCATGTCTTAGGGACAGTTGATTTTGGCATTTTTTTTCTCGTAGGCATGGCAGACAAACCTGTACCCAGCTTTAAGTGCTGCACTTCTTGTGGGCATAAAACCCCCAACTAGGATGCCCACAAGGAGTGCATGTACTGCCTGGATACTGACCATCTGAAAGCAGAGTGCAACATCTGTGCTGCTTTCAACCCACAGGCTTTAGCAGATTGTCAGAATAAACTTATTCTTAGGGGCTTTATTCCCTCCTCCATTCCGGAGGCTCAGATCCCTTCTGTGGCTGCTGCTTCTCCTGAAGAGTCTAAAAAGAGGCCCCTCCCAGTCACCCCAGTGGACTCTTTAGAAATCAAGAAGCCCACAAATCTACGAATCAGATGACTTCGGATCCGCAGAAGTTACTTCCCTGGTCGGATCCTACAACCTCTACAGATCCGGGGAGATTACTATATCCCCTACACCCTTGTCAGCTCCTACATCAGATTCTATACCTCTGGATCCGAGGACCTTGATGAGATCTCCTACGCCTTCCTCGAAGTTGAAGCTTTCCAGTCCCCCTTGTCGGCTTCATCCAGGTCATCCAGAAGTTGGTCTGAGGGTGATATGGATAGGATGATGATGAGATTCCTCAAGGCCCAGATCCAGATGAGGATAGTCTCTGCTCTGTCCACTGCCAGATCCGTACGCTACCCAGGCTGTGCCATCAGGACTCCTTCTCTGATCCGACTCTCTGATTTGGAATCAGAGGATTTGAGACTACTGGGCATGTTGGGCTTGTCGCAGAGGAAGCTGCCTTCTTCGATCCTGAGGATGCCCTTGATGAGCTCTGTTCTGGCCCTTTCGGAGCAGAGTGAGTCTTTAAGCCGTGGTGTTGGTACTGGTTCTGAGTGACTGCGGTTGGCCTTGTCCTTCTCTGAGCCGTCCCTTCCCTTAGACGCTTTGACACTCAACAACTCTGATCCACTCCCTTTTGGAGACTGTGTACCTGGAATGAATCATGCCCATTTTTACTCTGTGGTTTTGGCTCCAGAGGAGACTGAGGGGGGTTCTCATGGTCCTTCAGTTTTTCAGATAGTGGAGAGGGTTTTCTCCCGTGTTGGAGACATGACTGCACATATTCCCCCATCCGCCCCTGCATCCTCATCAGATCCAGGCCTTGCTCCTCCTCATCCTGCCATGAGCAGCCTCCAAGAATCCCCTGCTCAGCAGGGATCCCCTACTTCTGTTACTTCCCAGCTGAGGAAGATGTTCATCGTGTTACCCTGCTGCAGTCATCACACTTGGGTTATCCTGTCGTCAGGCGGTCCCGCAGTTGGCCGGATTTCCAAAGTCTTGGTCCGACGTCTGTTGCTATCGCTTCATCCCTGACGTCAGTGCGCCAGGGGTACATATATTGCAACAGACGCCATTTTCTTCAGTCTTTCTTGCCGCGCGGTACCCAAAGCAGAAGCAGTTCGCAAGTGCTGGTCAGCCGACTCCTGAGATTTTCAAATTTGAGTTTCAGACCGAAGTCTTCTATAAAGCAAAGTACCCCGTTGGGGAAACTTTTCTTGCCTCAGACCGATGTCAGAAAAAGTTAACAATTGTATTTCTTGTGGGAAGCAAATCCCAAACAAATGTGCCAAAGGTGAAGCTCCAACAAAAATCAAACAAAATCACCACGTAGCCGATATCCTCCAACCTCAAACCACAATTTATTATTTACAGAACAAAAAACAATAAAGGTTAAGCGCTTTCGTCAGTTGACTTCATCAGAACAATGACATAAAGTGAACCACAATCTTATATATCTGCCAATGCTTCCAATTAAAACCAATTAGTCCATCATTTATGCAAATCAGTTCTTAAAAAGGATAATGTTATACAAAAGAGTGTAAAAAATATAAAAAGAGAGCATTAGTTCTAACCTCACATGTAAAATGTAAATATAAAAATGCATATAGAAATGAAGAAACCAATTGTGAAAAATAATCTATAATAAAAGCTACATCTGAAACATGATGTTTTATCACAATTTATAAGCTCTATATTAAAGCTCAGGTTTGATACTAACATGGTCATTTAATCCAGGCGGGACTGTGGCATTCAATTCTAATTGCCATCTAGCTTCTGCCCTTAAAAGTTTTATTCCAATCCCCACCTCTTGTGGGAAGCAAATACCTCATAAGGATTTTCATTCTTACTGTATACCCTGCCTAGGCCCTGATCACGACGTCACTTCTTGTCGTTTTTGTGCTACATTTAATAAATGCACTATTAAAAGATGATTTGATTTTGCATGACACTTTTTGGCAGAAAATTTAATTATAACATGCCATCGGAGCTACCGACTACCGGCGTGCACAAAAAGCGCAGGGATAAGGATCGTCTGCCCAGGCCTAAGCCTGATTCTGAGGCCTTGGTTGATCTGGTCTCCGGTTCTTCGGTTGTCTGTGAGGCCCCAACGTAGCCTCCGACTACCGCGGTTGAGGAACCCGAGACCGCTACGGATATTTTGACGGAATGCACTAGGCCGACGGAGCCTTTTACTTCAGGTCCTATCGACGACTTACCTTCCAAGGATGCCGGTTCTTCTAAAACGCCTTCGCTTTCTGAGGGCATTTTCCGACCGACTCTTACAGTCAAAACATTTTCTAAATCGAAGACTCCTTCCAAATCGAAAAAAGCTTCACTTCAGTCTCCTGTTCAAGGCCCTATGCCTAAGAAACAGATGCTTAAGATGGCTGAAGATCTGATTAATCTTATCAGGGGTTCCCAGCCCCCTCCTGACAAAAGGCCTAGACAAGAGGAAGAATCTACTTCTTCTGAACAACTGTCTATTTCTTCGGATTCCTCTGAAGACCAAGACTATTCCTTCTCTCCTTATGAAGATTCTGATGCTGAGGACTCTATTCCCTCAGCTTCCCCTCCAGAAGATTACTCTTTTTGGGGAAACTTTACACACCATGAGGGAGCATTTTCACTGGGAAGGCCAGGATTACTCTGATTCCAAGAAAAGGCTCAGAGTTTTTTACTCCCCCAACACAGACCTCTAGCCATCCCTCCTGTTCTGGACATTGTGGATGATGTTTATTTAGAATCCAGTTTCAACCTCGACTCTCTGCCTCCTGCCCCGGCCAAGCCTGACAGATATTACAGAGTACCTGATTCCCATAAATTCCTTTACAAAAGCCCAGTAGCTGACCCAGAGACTATCTCCCAGGGTTCCAAGGGGGCTAAGGCTTCCATGGCTAAAAATCCAGTTCCTTCTGAGAGGGATTCAAGAGCACTAGACAGATGGGGGAAAAAGGTTTACACCTCAGCCACTTTAGCTATGAGAGCTCTAAACTGTCAATTTCATATGCTTAAGTATCAGCAATTTCTGATCTTTCAGTTAAAACAAAAGATAACAACCCTTCCTCAACAATCTGAATTGAAAGAAGTACAGGATTTGTTGCATGCCACCGAGCAGGTGGGCAAACATACCTTACAATGTGGGTTTGATTCCTTGGAGGCCTCCTGCAGAGCAGCGGTCACTGGATCAGTTATACGTGGGCATGCCTGGTTAAAGGAGCAGAGTCTGCCCAAACATGTTAAAGCAAAACTACTAGATGCTCCCTTGCAGCAGGATGTTCTTTTTGGTGTTAAAGCAGAAGTTGTTTTAAAGAAAATGGAGGATAAGGCAAAATTAATGCAGACAGTCAAAGATTTCCTACAGGTACAACCCCCTCACTTCAGCAGAAGCTGACCAACCAAAAATTGGTCCTTTCCAGCCACTGACAGGCCTCAGAGGGGTAAATACAGGCGCCCAAGGGGCAGAGGACAACCACAAGCTCAGTATAAACCTCGCCAATAGACCACTCCAACCCAGAAGGGAGGAGAAGACAGGTCTCAAGCCACCAGAAGGCAAACTCAATGACTTGCACCTCAACTGGCCAAAAAAAGCTCTTTTGTCAGCCCCCCTGGGGGGGAAACTAGCATTATTTGCAGACAACTGGCATATGGTCACAAAGGACAAATGGGTCCTGGACATAATTTTACGAGGATACAGATTCCACTTTCACACTTTGCCATTAAAAAGAGGAATGCCAAACCTGCCACAAAATCAAAGGGCAGAGGCTCAAAAACAAATTACAGCTCTCATGGCCATGAGAGCCATTCAAAGGGTACCAACCCAAGAGCAAGGCCAAGGATTTTACTCAAGACTATTCCTGGTACCCAGGAAGGAAAATGCTTGGAGACCAATTCTGGACCTTTCAATTTTAAACACTTACTTACAAGTTCCCAAATTCAAGATGCTAACTCTACAGCAGCTACTTCGCATGTTGGGCATGGAAGCATGGCTGGTAACGTTGGACCTCAAGGAGGCATACCTGCATGTCCCTATCGGACAAAGTTGCAGAAGATACCTCCGTTTCATTGCAGGTTCAACCCATTATCAATTCTCTGCACTGCCCTTTGGCTTATCTACTGCGCCCAGAGTATTCACAAAATGCCTGGCACCAGTAATTGCATACTGCAGACAGAGGAATTCAAATATATCCATACCTGGACGACTGCCTCATCCAAGCAGAAAGAAGAGATATTCTCATACAACATCTGGCTTTTGTGAAGCATCTACTAGATGCTCCCTTGCAGTAAACGAATAGAAATCAAAACTAGTACCCTCACAAAAAATGACATTCCTGGGTGCCAGCTTGGACACAACGGCCCAGAAGGCTTATCTTACACCACACAAGCAATTACAACTGACTCAATACTTCAAGACAATGGCAACAAAGACCCAATTAACTGCAAGAAAAGTTCTGCAGGCTTTGGGTTTCATGGCATCTTGCATTCTGATAATACCATTTGCAAAAATGCATATGAGGAAATTACAATGGTACCTAAAAAGCGTATGGTCTCAACACAGCCACAGTTTAGACACAGTGATATCTCTCATTCCCTGCCTTCAACAGGAATTTCTCTGGTGGGCACAGGCATGTCACCTCAACAAGGGTCAGCCTTTCACATTGCCCCCTCCCAGGCAAACTATCACAACAGATGCTTCAGACTACGCCTGGGGGGCTCACATGGCAGGGAAATGCATTCAAGGCCTATGGACTGCAGAACAAAGAAAACTGCACATAAACCAAAAATAGATGCTTGCTGTACAGAAAGCTCTGACAGCCTTCAAGGATCTACTACAGCCTGGACAACTGGCAATAAAGACGGACAACACCACAGTAATGTGGTACATAAACAGACAAGGAGGCACACATTCCTACCCTCTTTGCAGGCAAGCAATAATCTTATGGAACACAGCTTTGACCTACCAAGTTCAGTTACAAGCTCACTTCCTGCCAGGACAGAAAAACACATTGGCAGACGACCTAAGCAGAAACATCAAAGATCCCCACGAGTGGAAGCTAGACCCACAAATATTTGCAATGATAACTCAAAGATGGGGCCTACCAAATATAGACCTGTTTGCCAGTCCTCAAAACTACCAGCTGACAAAATTTTGTACAAGGACATTCCACCAACAAGCATGGAAAGTGGATGCGCTCTCCTTCAGTTGGAAGAACCTGACAGCATATGCCTTTCCTCCATTACCTCTTCTCATAAAGGTTCTTTTGAAGGTCAAAAAGGAGAAACCTCGAATGATTCTCATTAGCCCCAGACTGGCCACGCCAGCACTGGTACCCACTTCCGAAGACTATGGCTCACAGCCCACCATGGATATTGCCTCAAATACCTCATTTGCTGACACGGCAAGACAAGCAGATTCTACACAGCCAGATCAAAACCTTAAACCTGGCAGCATGGCAAATCAGTTAAGTAGCCAACCAGCTCCTCTTTCTCAAACAGTACTGGATGTTATTCTAGAAGCCAGGAGGCCAAGCACCAGGAAGGCTTACTCGGACAAATGGAAAAGGTTTTCTACTTGGAACCAAGCTAAAGGCTTAGATACAACTCAGCCTCATATGCCTCACATTCTGCAGTATTTAGCTGAGATGTTACATAAAGGACTTCCCTTCTCCTCAATTAAAATCCATACTTCAGCTATTTCAGCTCACTACGACACGTATCCACCTTTATTTTCAAATCCACTCCTAAGGCAGTTCCTCCGAGGGGCAAAAAGCATTAGACCACCTAGAAGAGCTCCCACACCTACATGGGACCTCAACTTTGTTCTAGAAAAGCTAACATTACCTCCCTTTGAACCAGCTTTTTCTGCAGACCTTCAGTTCCTATCTTGGAAAACTGCCTTGCTCCTGGCAATAACTTCTGCTAGGAGAGTTTCAGAATGACAGGCGCTTATGACAGTGGAACCTTTCCTCATTTTTCATCAACACAGTCTCTCTACGAACTAATCCTTCCTTCATGCCTAAGGTGGTTTCCAGTGTAGCTTTAAATCAAACCATCCATCTTACCCACCTTCTTCCCCAATCCACAGAACAAAGGTGAGAGACTCCTACATTCCTTGGACATTCACAGGCAGCTTCGATATTACTTGGATAAGACTAAGGCTTTCAGAAAAACTGACCAGCTCTTTGTTTCCTATGCTACAGCTTCTCAAGGGAAGGCCATTTCCAAGCAAACCATTTCCAAATGGATAGGCCATTGCATACGATTCTGCTATACCCATCATGGGAAACCAGTTCCTCCTACCATTAGGTCCCACTCTACCAGGGCTACAGCTACCTCTACAGCCTTTCTCAGGGGGGTTCCTACCAAGGAAATTTTAGAAGCTGCTACTTGGAGTTCTGTACACACCTTCACCAAACACCATCACTTGCCTCTTTATTCTAAATCCAGGGCAGGTTTCATCACTGCAGTCTTGCAGGGGCTCATTGACTCCTCTAACCTTCTCTAATGCCTCCACCCTACCTTAGCTTTGGGACTCAACCCAAGTGTGATGACTGCAGCAGGGTAACACGATGAACATAGTACAGTTTTGTACCTACCATAAATGTAGATGTTCGAGTGTTCACCCTGCTGCAGTCCAGGTTACCCTCCCTCCAACCCCCTCTGATTTACTGGCTAAACCTCTGCTATGCCTTACTGATGTATTTGCTTATAGCTGAAGGGTTTTTTGTGTCTGTTCACTGTTCTCACTTTTTGGTACTGATTTGGATCACCTTTTTGGGGGCACCTGACATCTGGGGCAAGAAAAACTGAAGAAAATGGCGTCAGTTGCAATATATGTACCCCTGGCACACTGACGTCAGGGATGAAGCGACAGCAACTGACGTCGGACCAAGACTTTGGAAATCCGGCCGACTGCGGGACCGCCTGATGACAGGATAACCCAAGTGTGATGACTGCAGCAGGGTGAACACTCGAACATCTACATTTATGGTAGGTACAAAACTGTACTTTCCTTGAAAGAAGACATGTAAAAGGAGGCACTCGGACTCCCCATTGGAGTCTCTGAGGATACTAATTTCGATGAGGGGGAAGGATCCCCCAGATCCCCATCTGGAACCATCACCTTTGGGGGCATTTTAGAGATACTAAAGCAGAAAGCCAGGTGGTCTGCCCACCTCCTTCCTCTGAAGAGTCAGTTCTCTTGGAAGCATTCGGGATGGGCCCATCTGCATCTTGGGTGACTCCACCGGCAGATCCCCTGGTGGATTGTGTCTCACCGGGAGTGGAAGAAATCCGACACCATTGAGCCCATACCCACATGACCTGATCTGTTACTGGTACCCCCACAGGCAAGAAAGCACTGGAGTAAGGATCCCATAGTCAATGCCATAATGGTGGTGGCAGCCACCAGGAAGGAGCTGGCAGAAGAAACTACAGTGTCCATTCACTTAAGGAATCTGGAGCACTGGACAGATTGGGGAAGTCCGTCTACACCTTGGCCACCTTTGTGCTGAGGTCATTTAATTATTTGACTTCCATTACTTGGCTACAGAGAGATCTGATCAAAGAACTTTCAGCTTCTCTGAGTCCATGCCTGCGGAGGAATTTAAGAAAGTTTCTCCCAAGCTGACCACTCTTTTGTCCATCACTAACTCATCGATGAGGTTAATCTCCCACACCACGGAGAGCACCTTGCGAGTAGCCAGTTCAGGTCTCTCCTTAAGGAGGCATGTCTGGATGAAGCTATGTGATTTTGTGGCGCCCTTTAAGGTGTCATTTATTAATGCCCCCTTATGGTGGCTCTTCCATTTTTGGTCCATCAGTTCAAGACACACTTACCTGCAGATAAAAGGACAGAAAGACCATTTCTGCTGTTGGAATCAAATTTTCTGCCCTCCAGAGCTCCTTTACCAGGAACCAACATTTATTTATTTTATTTTACATTTGTTGACCGGGCTAGTCTAACTGGATATATGTCCATTTTCAGTAGAGGCCCGGGGAGATAAGCTCCACAGCAAACTGTTAACATAAACAATTACAAAGAAATATAAAAAATGAAATTATAGTAATATATACACTGACAAATCTGGTTAATAGGAAATCATTTGAAGAAGAGCTATCAAGTACAATGAAAACTGGAGTTTCAAAAATGACATGGAAGTACATTCCATAATGCAAAAAGGAGGCATACAATCTAGTTCAATGTACAGGTAAAGTACATCACTTAATGGCAAAGAACAAAAAACAGGAGGTATACAGTCTGATGCCATATACAGTACATTACACAATGAAAGAGGCTGCTTGATGATCGGTAGCAGTAATAATTAGTTACAAAGAAAAATTAATAAAATGTTTTTAATTTTTTTTTTCAAATAAGTGAGAGAGAGAAGGAAATTAATGAGATACAGAGCATAGAGGCCATATATTGTTAAAAAGGAAATGACAGAAGAATTAATTAAAAGAAAAAAAGGGGAGACTGAGCATAATTTGGGTAGAGGACAGGTTTAGTACAGTGGCATGACCAGTGTGTTTTGAGAAAAAGTTTGTCTTTTTTTGTAGAGTGATAAAGAGGAAATGGAGGAAAGGTCACAGGGGAGAAGATTCCAGAATTTTCCCACAGTATTGGAGAAGAGAGAATCCCCAGCCCTGTTGTTAGATTTAGATGTTTTGCTGAGATGAACGTAAGGACTTCAGATTATTATAGGGGGTGATGATGGTAGAGAGACTAGGAGTATAGGAAGGTTGGTAGAGAGTTTTGTATGCAGTGATTAGTTGGTGGTACTTGATCAGATTCTGTAGTTCCAGCCATTCAAGCTGCTTTAAGTTAACACAGTGGTGAGTTTTAAATGGGTTACCAGTAGTAAATCTGGCTATATTATTGTAGGAGCTTTCCAACTTACTGAGGTTGCTCTTCGGTTGGTGAAAATGGAAGAGGCATTGAGGAGTGTAGAGATTAGATGAGTATGTGCAATAGTAGTTTTATCTGTGGGTGATAGGAAGGGTTTTATTCTGTACAGAGAGCCAAGTTTTTTGTTGACAGATTTAATAGTGTTGTTAACGTGTATGTCAAAAGAAAGATTGTTGTCTATGGTGACACCAAGTAGCTTGATAGTTAGGTCGGGTGATATTATGGTGCCATTTGTGGAAGAAACAGAAAAATCTAAGGGGGAGGATTTCAGATTAGGATTGAAAAGGAGGAGTTTAGTTTTTTTGGGGTTTAAGAGTAGGCAACAATGAGTGAACCATTGTTCCACAGTGTTAGACATTTTGGGTAATGGAGTGAAGGTCAGAGGAGGTTTTAGCGGAGCATATAAGTGTAGAGTCATCAGCATATTGTATGGAAGTAGCTTGGGGAATTGATTGGTGAAGGTCGTTGAATATGGAGAAAAGGAGAGGTCCTAATATGGACCCTTGAGGTACACCGATGTTAACTGGTAAGTGGGTAAATAGAGTGTTACGCCAAAGTACAGCCTGTTGTCTTTTATTTAGGTAGGATTGGAACCGTTTGATAGAGAGTGCGTGTAAGGACAGGGATTTGAGGATATCTGTCAGAATTTGATGATTTACCATATCGAATGCTTTGGACAGATCGATAAATAGTGCTGTGGAGAGCAAATTGCAGTTACGGTTTTTGTTGATACAATCTGTAAAGGAAAGGAGGGCAGTGGTAGTGCTATGGGAAGGTCTGAAACCATGTTGACAGGTAGAGAGCAAGTTATTGTGGATAAAGTGGTCTAGTAACTGTCTATGTATGCATTTCTCCATGATCTTTGCTAAAGGGGAAAGAAGAGCTATGGGATGATAATTGGAGAATTCGGTTGAGTTGGCACCTTTGTGGAGGGGGATAATATGGGAGACTTTCCAGATACTAGTGATGTGGCCTTCACTAATAGTTCTATTGATAAGAATGGAGATGGGGTAAGCAATCGATTTGACGGATTTCTGTAGGTGTTCAGCAGGTGTTTGGTCTGCTGAAGGAGAGCATACTTTCAATTTTTGGATTAGGGCAAGAATATGGATTGTTGGGACTGGTTGTAGAAGAAATGGTGGGGGTGGAGTTTTGTTGTAGGTAGGTAAAGTAAAATTACCAGATGATAATTGACTAGCTAGTGTTTGGATAGCGTCAGTGAAAAAGGAATTGAAGGCATTGGCAGTATACATGGGATTTTCTTGGTCAGTATTTTATGGGTTTGGTGTACTGGATTGACCTGGATGTAGTAATTGGTTGACGTTCACCCAGAACTTTTGTGGGTTCTTATGGTTAGCCGCCTGAAATTGAAGGTAGTAGTTTCTTTTATCTGATGGTATAGCTTTCTTGGTGTTATTTCTTAATTCTCTGAAAATTTGTTGGTCAACAGGATTTTTGGTCATTCTCCATTTAGCCCAGTATTTATTTCTAAGATGCATTGTTTTGTTTCTTTTTAAAGCCAAGGGGCAGATTTGGTTTTGAATCTGATTGCACTGGTTGGGGCATGGTGATCAAGAATGGCTAAAACATTTGAATTAAAGTATTGTACTGCTTCTTCTAGAGGGAGGTAATTTAAGGGAGACCAGTTGCATGCTCTGTTCCTTTTGGAAGAGATCACGGTTGAAGTTCTTTTTGGATCTGATATTCCTGATAGTGGTGGGAATGGGAGAATAGGATTTGTGCCTGATAATATAGGTGAGTGAGTGGTCACTTGTATCATCAGGACAGGTTCCAGATGCATATGTTTGGGGATGGTTGTTTTTAAGAATCCAGTCTAATGTGCTTTCCTTCTTGTTTGTGTTTGTTTATCCTGGTGGGGGAGGTGATGGTTTGGGAGAAACCGTGAAGGTTAATGTGGGTGGTAGGGTGGCTGCTACTAAAGCAATTCCAATCAATGTTTATATCACCAAGGATTAAAGTTTCTTGGGGAAGGTGTTGAGATAACCAGCACAGGATATTTTCCATGGTGGTATTGTTACCAGGGGGGTAGATAGATACAAATAATATAGATGGCTTTGGCTTTAAGTTCAAGTTTGGATATGAGAATTTCTGCATTGGTATTCGCAGGCGGTTTAGTGTCATAAGTAGTTAATTGTAATCCTGATTTAGATAGAATAGCACCCCCCCCCCTTTTTGGTTACACGGTCGAGTCTTAGAATATTATACCCTGGTGGGATGACTTCATTATCTTTAGTTGTAGGTTTTAGCCAGGTTTCTGTTAAACAAAGAATGTCGAAGGAGTAGACATCTAAGAGGGCATGGAGTTGAGCTATTTTATTGTTAATGCTTCGAATATTAAGGTGAGCTGCAAGGAGTGAATTAGATTGTCTAATGATGAAAAAATTAGTGGATTGGTTGGAGTTTGGGAGAGAGGTTGGGTTTGTTAATGGCCCTGGGTTTGGGTGAATGTCTCCATCTTTTAATAAGCGGAGTTGTTTGAGATAGAATGGACTAGGGAGTTTGCTATTTTTGAGTAGGGATTTCCTGGGATTGAGGTTGTTATATCTAATGTGGTGTATTCTGTGATATTTTGCTAGTAGGTAACTAGGAGTAGTTGTTATGTTGGCATGGTTAGAGAGGATGGGTAGATATAGGGAGCTGGTTTGTTTGTTAGGGTGGTGAAAGTATGGAAGTAATGGAGTTTCATAGGAGGAGAGTATGTAAGCAACAGTAAGAGGTGGAAGTAGTATAATAATGAGTAGTAGATGGAAGTGAACAGTAGAGTGTGGTTTATTCATTTTAATGGGTGTGTAAGTAATTGAGTTATGTAGGTATGGAAGTAAAGTAGGTATGGAGGAAGGGTAGAGAGGGGTGTGTGAGGAGTTTAAGGGGAGAGGCTTGAAAAGGGAGGAGTAGAGATGAGCAAATAAGGTTTACCTAGAGTACTGGGTGGAGGAAGGGGTGTGGCTTGTAAGTATAAGTGTAGGGCCCCCGGGGGTGGGAATTGGGGGTAGGGAGGGGAGAGGAGTGAGCCCGTAGAGTGAACGGAGCAGGTAGAAACAGGTAAGAAGCAGCTTGTGGAAGAAAGTCACCAGTGCAGGCATCAGAAGGTAAGTTTACCAAGTCATAAATGGGTAAGAACAGTGATGAGAGAACCTAGAAATGGTAGTAAAAGATAGTATAGTATAGGGTGTAGTTGGAGGAGCTAAAAAACAGGTCTGGGACTACAGAAAAATAAGGTAAGTAATATAGACGCAGGAGGATAAGAGTAAGATAAGATTGGGAAGAAGGGTGCCCCCTAGTGGACATGTCTATAATTGCAGGTAGCTCTATGAGGGAGGTAGCTGTGTAAAGACACGAGAAGAGTGAGAGCTAGGATGGGGAGTTGCACGTAGACTGTAGAAGAAGAAGTGAGTGTTAGATACTAAAAGGGGGGGGGTAGAGGCTGCTGGCTGTCCTGACTCAGAATGTGCTTAGGCACCTATAGTAATGGTACAATGGTAGAGAAATAATCTGGCAGTATTTAGACAGCAAACATACTTTTCTTGTATCCTTGAGTGAGGATGCAGGGAGTTTAAGGTTGAGAGGTGAACCCCGCTGGTATTTGGAGAGGGTCCTTAGGTTCCTATAGTCTAGTGTTGGAAGCACAGGAAGAGCAGGGAATCTTAAGGAGGAAAAGACAAAGTGGGGAGAGAAAAATAAAAGTTAATAGGTTAGGCTAGTGTGGTCAAGTTACACAAGATATTCACTGAGACAGTGTGTAAAGATAGTAGCAATACAGTTCCATTTACTTGGTGGCAACAATATAAGAACGCAGTTATTGTAAACAAGAGAAGTTATTCTAATCAGAAGCAGTAAAACTAAGTTAGCAATAAACATTCCCTAAGTGACTAGCAGTTCTCAGAGCAGATATGCAGCTAGCCTGAGGATTATATATAGCAGACATAAGGAACTGATAACCAGGTGTTCAATTATCAGCAATGAAGCTCCTAATACTCTACACAATTCAGGTGCCAGAAGGGCTACTTGTGGCAATCTCTATAAGAAAGCCATAGTTACAAGGCCATTTTTCGTCCTGAAACGCCAAAACAGTAAATGTAGAAAGTGATAAACGGCTGTTCTTCCAATTAAGGTTAATGAGGTATCGCCGAATTCGTGAGCCGATTACAGGTGTGACACAGAAATAATAGTGGTGCAGGCACGCTCAGAACTGGCTTCGCTTGAGCGGCGTTCTAAATAAGTAGCCTGTTGCTACTTAATAAGGTTCTAAAATACCTTAACTGTTATGTAATGAAAAAAGAAAGCGAAACAACAGTTAGGTATGAGAGCAAGTTCAAATGCCCTCGCTAAGCCACCACGTGGATGGCGCAGTTCAAAAGAGCCAAATTCAACACTGGGGACCAGTGGCAAATGTTAAACCACCCATGAAAGGTACCACTAGGGTACAAGAGTAGCTACAGCTTTTGCCGGCATTACAAAACAGAACAATAACGTTCGGGGACTGGTTTAATTACAGCAAAACAGTTAATTGAACTGAGTTATCACACTACTCTTGCTCAAAAAAGTTACCGCTGGGTTTTAAACAAGTTCTGGCCAGTGACTGCTTACATTAAACAAATAAGAATAGAGGATAAGTTTAATCTATACCACAAAAAAAGTGAAAACTTCAGTTAGGTATGACAGCAAGTTCAAGTGCCCTCGCTATGCTGCCAGTCAGTTCAAAAGAGCCAAATTCAACTCTGGGGACCAGAGGCAAATGTTAAACCACCCATGAAAGGTACCACTAGGGTACGAGAGTAGCTACAGCCATTGCCGGTTTACAAAACAGAACAATGAGGTTTGGGGACTGGTTTAATTTACAACAAAACAATTTATTGGACTGAGCTAGCGCACTACCCTTGCTCAAAAAAGGTGCCGCTGGGTTTGAAACCAGTTCTGGCCGTTGTCGGCTTACATTAAACAAGACAGAATAGGGTATAAGTTTAATCTATACCACAGCATGAAACAAAAACTAAGCAAGCATTCTACAGTTTCTTCACAAAAGAGGCGAGACACAACAATTGACCACGCCAGTAGGAATACCGGCTTTCTGAGAACTACAGTAGTCAATAAAAAGCATCGCACACACTAAACAAAGCTCCACAAGAGAGGCAGATACAAAGTAAGCTAAAGATGTATGCACTTTTGTGAAATAAACTCAGCAACAGCAGTTATGGAGACATTGCAATTATTACTAAAGCTATGTAAACAGCAGCAGAGTAGTTAATGGTTGTTATATTCACAGTGCACGCTTAAACATGACAGCAATTAGACTGTTGAAACAACAACACTCAATACAATACATACCACAGGGAAGAAAGACGCTGGGAGAGGAGTAGACAGCAGCCAGGGCCTTTTCCAGATTACTAAAGATGGTGCCCCACTAAACCCAGGGTATTTATGGGAGTCTAGAGGAAAAAAGATGGAAAGGGGAGGAGAGTAGGGGGAAGTGCAGGTAAAGGTAGGAGGGGCAAGAGACAGAGACAGTATCAGAACAGACTGAGTAATATCATTGCAAGATGTGGACAAGGTATAAGATGAAAATGAGGAAGAAAAGACAAAGGTAAGAGACAGACAGCTGGTACCAAGAGGACAGGGAGAAGGTTAGATAGTACAGAGGTGTGAAGAGAACTAGGTTCCAAAGCAGGAAAGCCGGTAAGAAGCAGCTGTGGGAGAAACAATCAGCAGTGCAGGCTTCAGAAGGTAAGTTTGCCAAGTCAGAAATGGGTAAGAGCAGTGATGAGAGAACCTAGAAATGGTAGTAAAAGATAGTATAGTAAAGGGTGTAGTTGGAGGAGCTAGAAAACAGGTCTGGGACTACAGAAAAATAAGGTAAGTAATATAGACGCAGGAGGATGAGTAAGATAAGAAGGGTTCCCCCTAGTGGACAAGTCTATAATTGCAGGTAGCTGTATGCGGGAGGTAGCTGTGTAAAGACAGGAGAAGAGTGAGAGCTAGGATGGGGAGTTACGCGTAGACGGTAGAAAGGGAAGTGAGTGTTGGATACTAAAAAGGGAGTGGGGTGTAGAGGCTGCTGGCACTCCTGACTCAGAACGTGCTTAGGCACCTATAGTAATGGTACAATGGTAAAGAAATAATCTGGCAGTAGTTAGACAGCAAACATACTTTTCTTGTATCCATGAGTGGGGATGCAGGGAGTTTAAGGCTGAGAGGTGAACCCCGCTGGTATTTGGAGAGGGTCCTTAGGTTCCTATAGTCTAGTGTTGGAAGCACAGGAAGAGCATGGAATCGCAGGGAAGAAAGACGCTGGGAGAGGAGCAGACAGCAGCCAGGGCCTTTTCCAGATTACTAAACATGGAGGTAAGATGATGTGTTTTTGCAAAAAGCATTTCCAGGACCTGCACGAGGAACCCTCCTCTAAGAGTGGGGGTGTGTGATGGTAGATGCCCTAGAGGCAGAGGGGGTGTGTAGAACCAGAGCATTAGGGAGCCTCCTCCTGTTAAGCTGTACCATTGCTCCTGAAGCGCTGCCCAACTGTCCATCTCTGGAGGTAGTCTGGGGCTGACTAGGTTTGCACTCAGAAGCCTGGACCCAGTTGACTCAAAACTATTGGGTATTGGGTGCTCTCCATAATATTCAGAGGTTATTACATTCCCTTTTTTCTTCCCCTAAACTCCATATGCCTTTCCAACATGCCACCCAGTCAGAGGGAACAGGCAGCACAGGAAATTCAACAACTGTTGCAAAAAAGTCATTTAAGAGGTCCCAACCGAAAAAAAGAGGATTTGAAACCTACTCCTGCTTCTATTTGGTGCCGAAAAAGACGGAGGACCTAAGACTTATTCTGGATCTAAGCACACTAAACAAGTACACAAAGAAGTCAAGGTTACGAATGGTTACGGTTCAGTCCATTCTACCGTTGTTGCACAAGGATGACTGGATGTGCTCGATAGATCTTAAGGACGCTTACTATCGCATCAAAATAGACAGGCACTCTAGGAGATATGTGCACTTCTGAATGGGAGCCAATCATTACCAATTCAGAGCACTGCTTTTGGGCTCACCACAGCCTCTGGGTGTTCACCAAATGCATTTCTGTGTTAGCAGCCCACTTGAGGCTCAGATGATTCCAGGTGTTTCTGTATTTAGACAGGCTTCTGACTGCCCCTATGAGGCATCGGCTAATTGAAGCCAGGGATTACTTAATCCAGTTATCACATTCCCTGGGCATCACCATAAACATGAGCAAGTCCAGTCCGACTCCGGTACAGAACCTGGAATTCATAGGTACACAGCTCAATACAAGGGATCAGATAGCTTCTCTTTCCTCTCAGAGTAATTATTTTGAGAAATAAGGAGCAGGAACTGTTAGCCCAACAGACCCCCTTGGCTTGCTTGATTCTGCAGACCCTAGGGTCCATGCCTGCAGCCATTCTGTTGGTCCGTATAACCAGATTTTTCATGCGGGTTCTTCAGTGAACGTTGGCGACACAGTGGTCCATCCTCTGTCAGTTGTTGTCCCTTTGCATCGGGTTGACTCCCATCTGCAGGCATCACCTCAGCTGGTGGATACAGTCAGACAACGTTATTCTAGGCAGACCATTCTTGAACACCCCCCCCCCCATAACCACTGTGACCATGGATGCTTCCCAGTTTGGGCGGGGAGGGCATTACAATTGGAAGATGGTCTGCGGCTTGTGTTCCCCCACCGAGGTTGCATATCAGTGTCCTGGAGATGAGAGCAGTCCTCCTAATGTTGCAAGCCTTTCAGGACATTCTCCTCTTGGGGACTATTGCAGTACACACTGACAACATGGCTGTTCGGTGGTACATCAACAAATAAGGAGGAATCTGTTCTTACCCCTTGTGCAGAGTGGCTATGAGGGTGTGGGAATGGATGATATCTTCAGACCGCCTTGTAGTTGCATTGCACATCCTGGGGAAAAACAACGATCTGGTGGGTAGACTCATCAGATCGCTCCTGGTTCCGCACAAGTTGTCCCTCAGTCAATTGGTGGTGAACATGATCTTCAGCCATTGGGGTCAACCTTGCTGTGACCTATTTGCCTGTCCCCTCAACAACAAATGCAGCAAGTTCTTTGCTTTGCTCCCTCCTCTGGGGAGTCGCGAGGGATGCACTAGTCCACAGTTGGCCCCCGGGTCTCTTGTATGCTTACCCTCCTCTTCTGCTCATCGAGAAGTTTCTGCAGAACGCAAGCAGGCCAAAGAGCTTTAGTCATTCTCATTGCCCTCTTCTAGCCTTGTTTTGTGTGGTTCCCTTCCTATGTTCTCATCTGAAATATCCTCCCTTGGATTCTGGAGCAAAGTCAGGATTTCTTTTCTCACCCATCAAGGATGCAGCGTCCAAACCTTCGAGACATCAAAGTTGACTGCTTGCTTTCTCCACTTCCAACCCTATTGAGACAGTCCAGAATTAAGTCCCCGGTCTGAAAAATCCTTCTAGCCTCCCAAAAGGCTACCACTGAAAAATTCTGTAATAGGAAATGAAAGAGATTTGTTATTTGGGCCATGAGCAGGAACACCGATCCTTCTCAGCACTGGTTTCAGATGTTTTGCTGATGTTCTTCATCTCACATTGCTGCAGTCCTTACACTTGGGTAGTCCGCTGTCCTCGGTCGGCCCGAATATCAAAGTATTAGGCTGACGTCGGTCAAGGCGCTTAAGACTGACATCAGAACGTCAGGGTACAAATGCGCATGACCGACGTCATATCCTCAGTCTTTTTTGCCGCATGGTCCGATGCAGAAGCAGCGTTGCAAGTGCCGTTCGGCGTTCTGAAATTTTTCGACCGAGTTTCAGACCGAGTCAAAGTTGGCTAAGTACCCGTTGGGGAATATTTTAGTTTTTCTTGCCTCAGTGGTTTACGGATGTCAGAAAAAGTGAATAACTGTATTTCTTGTGGGAAGCAGATACCGCATAGGGATTATCATACTTTGTGTATTCCTTGTTTGGGGCCTGAGCACGGCGTTGTTGGGTGTCGCTTTTGTGCTAGGTTCAATAAGCACTATTAGCGAAGGTTAGATTGTGCCAGGTTGGTCTTGAGCGGTGCAATTATAATATGCCGTCGGATGCTCCGACGCCGCTTCTTCAAGAAGCGCAAAGACAAAGCAGCTAAACCCAGGCAGAAGAGTCGTCCGTGCGGACGCCGGTTCTTTAGAGCGTCAGTGGAACCGGTGGTTCCGGAGGCTTCTCTGGAGTCCCAGGGGGAGACTTTGATATTGCAGGATGTGGCCTCTCAGGAGGCAGGTCAGGCTGAAGGGGCTTCTCAGGTTACTGTACTCCCTCCCTTCCTAGGGTGGTTAGGCCCTCTCCTTCTGTTTCCAAGGCTTCTCCCAGAGGCAGGCCAGGTTTAGCTTCTGCTGGTGTCACTCCTAGTTCATCAGGATCTGTGCCCAAGAAGCACATGCTTAAAATGGCAGAAGATTTAATTACTTTGATTAGAGGTTCTTTGCCCCCTCCTGATAAGAGGCCTAGGGTGGAACCAGAGTTGGGGAGTTTTGAGCAGGCTTGGATGTTTCAGAGTCTTCGGCTGAAGACTTGCAGGAGTACTCTCCTTATTCTGATTCTGATGCAGATAATTCAACTCCTTCTGCTTCTCCTCCAGAGGATTTTTCTTGTTGAGTGACTCTTCATTTCATGAGGGAACATTTTAAGTGGGACGGACAGGACTTCTCTGATTCCAGGAAAAGGCTTAGGGAATTTTGCTTTTACCCCAGCATAGGCCTTTGGCTATACCACCTGTTCTGGATGTTGTGGAAGATGTGTTTGCAGAGGCTTCACTTAATCCTGATTCTTTGCCTCCTGCTCCTGTTAAACCGGATAGGTATTACAGGGTGCCTGAGGCTCATAAATATCTTTATAAGAGTCCTAGGGCGGACCCAGAAACTGTTAGTCAGGGACCTAAGGGTGTCAAGGCCTCTGTTGTAAAAATCCGGTTCCTCCAGATAAGGAGGCCAGAGCTTTGGATAGATGGGGAAAGAAAGTCTATACTTCTTCCACCTTAGCTATGAGGGCTTTGAATTGCCAGTTTCACATGTTGAAATATCAAAACTATCTTCTTTCTCAATTGAAGTCTAAGGTAGATGCTCTGGCGGAAGGCATTGAGTGTAAAGAATTACAAGATTTGGTACATGTCTCTGAACAGGTGGGTAAGCATTCTTTACAATGTGGTTTTGATGCTGTACAGGCCTCGTCTAGGGTGGCTGCCACTGGATCAGTTCTTCGCAGGCACGCCTGGCTGAGGGATCAGAATTTATCTGACCATGTTAAGACAAGGATTTTGGATGCTCCCTTACAGTCTGATGTGGTGTTTGGTTCACCTGTGGAGTCAGTCTTGAAGAAAATGGAAGACAAGGCTAAGTCTATGCAGGCTGTTAAAGATTTTTTGCAAGTTCAGCCTCCGAAGTTTAGTAGGAACTGGCCTACTAAGGGGTGGACGTACCCTTCTTATGATTCACAGTCTAGGGGTAGATCTAGACGTGGTAGGGGTAGAGCTCAGAGCTCCTTCAGACCTAGAACAGGGAGTTCACCTGCACAATCTTCGGGTGAGGGCAGGGGCCAGTCCTTTCGTAAACAGGCCCAATGACCTACCTTTTCAGCTGCCAGATCCTTCTTGCCTGGCAGCACCTTTGGGAGGAAGGTTGGCACTTTTCAAGGAAAATTGGAGTTTGATTACCCAAGAAAGATGGGTATTGGATATCATACACCAAGGTTACAAGTTTTATTTCCATACCTTGCCTCCTTTCAGAGGCATGCCAGACGTTCCTCCTCAGCAAAGACTAGAGGCTCACAAACAAATTTCTCTGTTGCTTCAAATAGGGGCCATACAACCGGTCCCTCTGCCAGAAGTGGGCCTAGGATTTTATTCTCGCCTGTTCCTAGTACCAAAGAAGGGGAACACGTGGAGACCAATTTTGGACTTATCTATCCTCAACACTTATCTGGACATTCCCAAGTTCAAAATGTTGACGTTACAACAGCTTTTACCTCTGCTGGGCAAAGATCACTGGATGGTGACTCTGGATCTCAAGGAGGCTTACCTTCATGTTCCTATCAGGCTAAGTTGCAGGAAGTATCTGCGTTTTCGGGCTGGGACTTCTCATTATCAGTTCTCTGCATTGCCCTTTGGCTTATCTACTGCCCAGAGTGTTCACGGAGGTTCTGGCTCCAGTGATAGTTTTCTTCAGGATAAGGGGTATACATACCTAACCTTATTTGGGCGATTGTCTGATTCTGACCCAAGGAAAGGACGAACTTCTTCATCATTTACAATATGTGATAGCAGTGCTAAGATGCCTGGGGTATTCTGTGAGCGAAATAAAGTCCAGTCTAGTACCCTCTCAGGACATGTGCTTTCTGGGTGTGAGACTGAATACAGCATCCCAGATGGCCTTTTGACCCCGGACAAACAAAAAGAATCTTTCTCTTTACTTCCATCAATTGTCTCATCAGTCCAGGCTGACTGCAAGGACAGTCCTTCAAGCCTTGGGGTTCATGGCATCTTGTATTCTGGTGCTTCCCAATGCCAAACTGCATATGAGGAAGCTACAATGGTATCTCAAAAATGTATGGACACAGCACTGCCAAGATATGGACACTGTCATTCAGATAATACCTTGCATTCAAAAGGAATTTTTGTGGTGGGCTCAGGAATGTCACCTAAACAAGGGACTCTCTGTGACCCGGCCAGAGGCGAGTCAGATTCTAACGACAGATGCCTCAGACAAAGCTTGGGGAGCTCATCTAAATGGAAAGTGGGTACAAGACACGTGGCCTGCCAGACTTCAACATCTACATATCAACTTGAAGGAGATGTTAGCAGTCCAATTTGCATTAATAGCTTTCAAGGATTTACTTCTTCCAGGGCAGGTGTTGGTTCTAACAGACAACACAACTGTCATGTGGTACATCAACAAGCAAGGGGGAACACATTCTTATCCTCTATGCAGACAAGCAATGATTTTGTGGGAGACTGCTCTCAGTTTACAGCTAAATCTTCAGGCAAGGTTTCTGCGGGAGCACAGAACTCCTTAGCAGATGTGTTGAGCAGACAAATTATGGATCCCCACGGTGGAAATTGGATCCTCATGTATTTCAGAAATTGACAGTGTTATGGGGAACTCCAGACATAGATCTGTTCGCTTCTCCACTAAACTACCAGCTGCCAAAGTTTTGCACAAAAGGTTTCATCCCACAGCTTGGAAAGTGGATGCTCTTTCATTCAATTGGAGCAATCTTCATGTGTATGCCTTTCCACCTCTGCCTCTCCTCCCAAAGGTACTCCTGAAGGTCAGACAGGACAAGCCAAAGATGATTTTAATAGCTCCAGATTGGCCTCGACAGCACTGGTACCCATTACTGAGAAGTCTGGTGGAGCCTCCATGGCCTTTACCTTGATTCCACACCTGCTGTCTCAGGAGAACAGTCATTTACTCAATGTCAAACTTCACTCTCTTCACCTAACAGCCTGGCATATTCTGTTTTAAACCCTGGGCGTCTCAGCTTCCACAGCAAGTTTTGAATGTTATTTTGGAGGCCAGAAGGCCTAGTACAAGGAAAGTGTATGCAGATAAATGGAAGAGATTTTTATTTTGGAGTACAGCAAAGGAATTTGATGTTTCTAAGCCTAATTTAAGTGTGGCTCTTCAATATCTTACTGAGTTACTGGACAAAGGTTTGTCCTTCTCTTCTATTAAGGTTCATGCTGCAGCAATTTCTGCTCACTATGACTGTGACCCACCATTGTTTTCTCATCCTTTGTTTAAGCAATTCCTTAGAGGGGCAAAGAATATAAGACCCCCGAGAGCTCCTACTCCTGCTTGGGATCTCAATTTTGTGTTGGAGAAACTCACTCTACAACCTTTTGAGCCTGCAGCTACTGCCGAGTTGAAATATTTATCATGGAAGACTGCTTTTTGTTGGCCATTACCTCTGCAAGAACGGTTTCTGAATTACAGGCCCTTATGCCGGTTGTGCCTTTCTTAATTTTCGATAAGGATAGGCTATATATGCCTACTTATCCTTTCTTTATGCCTAAAGTGGTTTCTAGTGTGGCTTTAAACCAAACTATTCATTTGCCTACTTTTATGCAAACCCCAAAATAAAGGGGAAAAGAATAAGCACACTTTGGATATACGCAGGCAGTTGCGATATTATTTGAGCAGAACTAAAGGGTTCAGGCAGTCTCAGCAGTTATTTGTTTCATTTGCTTTGGGTTCTCAGGGCAAGCCTGTGTCAAAACAAACTATTTCTAAGTGGATTGGGTTTTGTATTGCTTTCTGTTATTCCCATCATGGTAAGGAGATTCCAGCTGGGATTAGACCTCATTCCACTAGGGCTACTGCCACTTCTACAGCAGGGGGGTGGCAACTAAAGATATTTTGGAGGCAGCTACTTGGAGTTCAGTGCATACTTTCTCTAAGCATTACCACCTTCCACTTTACTCTAAATCTAGGGCTGGTTTTGCCACTGCAATTTTACAGGGCATTTTGGCAGCTCCTACTGCTTTATAGTTTTGCCATCCTCCCTTACCTCTGCTTTAGGATTCTACCCAAGTGTAAGGACTGCAGCAATGTGAGATGAAGAACATAGTACAGTTTTGTACCTACCATAAATGTAGATGTTCGAAGATCCACATTGCTGCAGTCAATACCTCCCTCCTTCCCTCTGTAGTTAGAGCGGTTGTGTGGTTTGGGTTGTGAATATTGTGGATATTGTATATATTGTACATATGATTAGTGCAAGGGTGGTTGGTTGTTTTTTGTTGTCTTTTGGTTTTGACCTTTCTTTTTAGAGTCTTCTGACATCTGGGGCAAGAAAAGACTGAGGATATGACGTCGGTCATGCGCATTTGTACCCTGACGTTCTGATGTCAGTCTTAAGCGCCTTGACCGACGTCAGCCTAATACTTTGATATTCGGGCCGACCGAGGACAGCGGACTACCCAAGTGTAAGGACTGCAGCAATGTGGATCTTCGAACATCTACATTTATGGTAGGTACAAAACTGTATTTTTCTTAGCACCCTTTCCAGTGAAGGTGCTAATTTCCCCATTGTCAAATTACAGTTAGCTGCTATTTCCAATTTTCATACGGCAAGTCAATCCCATTCTTTGTTCACCTTTAGACTTTGCAAATCTTTCATAAAAGGTGTTTTCTTGTTAAGGCCCCCAGTTAAGTACCCATCTACTCCTTGGGACCTCAGTCTTGTTTTTCAGGCTTTAACCCAGGGACCTTTCAAACCAGCAGATAGTTGCAATGTGAAGATGTTCTTCATCTCACATTGCTGCAGTCCTTACTTATGGGTAGTCCGCTGTCCTCGGTCTGCCCGAATACCAAAGTATTAGGCTGACGTCGGTCATGGGCGCCTAGATCTGACATCAGAGCGTCAGGGTATAAAGGCGCATGACCGACGTCATATCCTCAGTCTTTTTTGCCGCATGGTCCGATGCAGAAGCAGCGTTGCAAGTGCCGTTCGGCGTTCTGAAATTTTTCGTTTTGGAGTTTCAGACCGATACCAAGTTGGGCTAAGTACCCGTTGGGGAATATTTTGTTTTTCTTGCCTCAGTTACTTACGGATGTCAGAAAAAGTGAATAATTGTATTTCTTGTGGGAAACAGATACCGCATAGGGATTACCACTCGCTTTGTATTCCTTGTTTGGGACGAGCGACATAGTGGTGCGGTTTTGTGCTAGGTTTAATAAGCACTATAAAGCGGAGGTTAGATTGCGCTAGGTTAGTCTTTGGCAAGAGGTGTAATTATAATATGCCGTCGGATGTTCCGGCCTGCTTCTAAGAAGCAAAGAAAAATCTTTAAAGCCTAGGCAGGATGATTCGTCCATTACGGACGCGGATCTTTAGAAGCTACAGCTGAACAGGTGGATCCGGCTGAAGTTTCTGTTGAGTCCCAGGGGAAACTTTGATTTTACAAGATGTGGCCTCTCAGGAGGCAGGTCAGGCTGAAGGGGCCTCTCAGGTTACTATTCTCCCTTCTATCCCTAAGGTGGTTAGGCCTTCTGTTACTGTTTCTAAGGCTCCTTCTAAGGGCAGGTCTGTTTTGCCTTCCTCTGGTGTCAGTTCTGGTTCTTCAGGGTCTGTGCCTAAAAGCACATGCTTAAAATGGCAGAGGATTTGATTACTTTAATTAGAGGTTCTATGCCCCCTCCTGATAAGAGGCCCAGGATGGAGCCAGAGTTGGAAAGTTTGGAGCAGGCCTCAGATGATTCAGAGTCTTCTGCTGAAGACATTCAAGATTTCCCTCCTTTTTCTGATTCTGATGCAGAGGATTCCACTCCTTCTGCTTCTCCTCCAGAGGATTTTTCATTTTCAGAAACTCTGCATTCCATGAGGGAGCATTTTAAGTGGGAAGGACAGGATTACTCTGATTCACGGAAGAGACTTAGGGAGTTCTTGTTTTTACCACAGCATAGACCCTTAGCTATACCTCCAGTTTTGGATGTTGATGTCCTTCATGGATGCATCTGCAGTCATAACAACTGGGTTGTCCTGTCGTCAGGCAGCCCTTCAGTCGGCCGGATTCCAAAGTCCGGGTCCGGCTTCGGCTGATGTCGCACTTCACCCGACGTCATCTCTGTTGGTCTTGGTATAAAAGCATCAGCCGGCGCCATTTTCTTCAGTCTTTCTTGCGGCGTGGCGCCCAAGCAGAAGCTGTTCGCAAGTGCGGTCGGTCGGATCCAGAGATTACTTCTACCGAATACTACTTGAAGACTTCTAAAGCTAAGTACCCGTTGGGGACTCTTTCTTGCCTCAGCCGATGTCAGAAAAAGTTAATAATTGTTTAACCTGTGGGAAACAAATACCTCATAAAGATTTCCACTCTTACTGCCTGCCTTGTTTAGGCCCAGCCCACGTAGCAGCCTGTTCGTCCTGTGCTTCTTTCAACCGGCGAGCTTAGGCGTCGGTCGGAGTTTGCAGAACAGTTTTTCGGTTCTGATTTTGCGTACATTATGCCGTCGGATCCTCCGACCACGCATTCTGCCAAAAACGCAAAAAGACCGACACTCGCGGTCCGCGGTTTCGGCCGAAACCATGGTTAAGCAAACCGCGAGTGTCTCGGTTTCAGCCGAAACCGAGAAAACTGATCAAAATACAGCTGAATCTATCTCTACAACTGAGGTCCCTGCTAACACTCTTGAATCGGCCTCAGAAATTTTACCCACTCACGGTGCTTACCACTGACTTATCAGACACCATTCCCTTGGATGTCTCTACCCCAGCACGTGGTACTGCTAGGCCTCCAGCAGCCATGTCCATTAAGGCCTTCGCCAGGGCTAAAGCAGCCAAGACTACTAGAACAGTGCCTGTTAAACCCCCCTCAACCAGGCCCTCTTCCAGTTCTCAAATGCTTACTTTGGCAGAAGATTTAATTTCATTAATTAGAGGATCTCAATCTCACCCGGACAGGGCCTCTCAGCCCCCAGAGAAGAGACCTAGGGCAGAGCCCCATGAGCCAGTGTCCTCTGATGATTCTGCTGATGAATCGGACATTACTGACCAGCCAGAGGCTCCTTTCTCCAATTTTGAAGATTCTGATGCTGAAGAATCCATTCCAGCTGCTTCCCCACCAGAAGAATTCTCCTTTGGGGAAACCTTGCATGCCATGCGAGAACAGTTCCAATGGCAGCAACAGGATTTTCAGACTCCAGAAAAGACTTAGGACCTTTTGCACCTTCCACAGCACAGGCCCTTAGCTATACCTCCTGTTCTCTCTGTGGTGGACGATGCTTTCAATGATGTCTGCTCCGCTCCAGATTCTTTACCCCAGCCCCTGCCAAACCAGACAGATTTTACAGGGTGCCAGATACTCATCACCACCTTTACAAGGCCCCTCTTGCAGACCCGAAACTATTTCCCAGGGTCCCAAGGCAGTAGCAGCGACCATAGCTAAAACCCTGTTCCTTCTGAAAGGGAAACAAGGTCATTAGACAGATGGGGTAAAAGGTTTACACTTCAGCCACTCTCTCAGCTAGAGCTTTAAACTGTCAGTTTCACATGATACAATACCAAGAGTTTATGCTTGATCAGTTAACTAAAAAGCTAACCACTGATGAATCTCTTGATAAGAAATATGTATTAGAAATGGTAAATAACATACAGCAAGTTAGTAACCACTCTTTAAAATGTGGCTATGATGCACTGGAGGCTTCATTTAGATCAGCCATGACTGGCACTGTAATTAGAAGGCATGCATGGCTAAAGGAGCAAGCTTTACCGGATCATGTTAAATCTAAATTGCTAGATGCTCCTATGGATAAAACAAGTTTGTTTGGTACACCTGCCCAGCAGGTTCTGAAGAAAATGGAAGAAAAGGCAAAATCAGTCCAGACAGTTAAAGATTTCTTGCAGGTTCAACCCACAAGGTTTAGCAGGAACTGGCCTGCCAAAAATTGGTCCTTTCCTGACTCCACAAGACCTCAAAGGGGCAGGAATAGGCGTTCCAGCGGCAGGAACCAATCCAGAGGAGGTGCCTACAGAGGGCGACAGTGGCAAGGTAACAACAGAGGCACAGACTCAACACCTGCCACTACATCAACACAGCCACAGTGACTTAATCCTAAACCCGCCTACCAGGGAACAGATAGCAGCTCCTCTAGGCGGAAAGTTAACCTTATTTTCAAAAACTGGCACCACATAACAAAGGACAAGTGGATTTCACGAACCATAGATCAAGGTTACGGTTCCACTTCCACACTTTACCAGACAAAGAGGAATGCCAAATCTACCTCCAAATCAAAAGACAGAGGCTCTACAACAGATAATGGAGTTAGCAAACATGAGAGCTGTGGAGAAAGTGCCAACAGCAGAGCAAGGAAAGGGTTCTACTCCAGACTATTCCTAGTTCCAAGAAAGGAAAAAGTTGGAGACCAATTCTAGACCTGTCCACCCTGAATACTTACATCATTGTCCCAAAATTCAAAATGCTGACCCTACAGCAACTTCTTCCCATGCTGGGCAAGGAGTGTTGGCTGGTAACTCTAGATCTCAAGGAGGCATACCTGCACGTCCCCATTCGACCAATCTGCAGAAGATACCTCAGATTTCTTGCAGGATCAGAGCACTATCAATTCTCAGCATTGCCCTTTGGCTTATCTACTGCCCAGAGTATTCACAAAATGCCTGGCATCAGTAATCGCCCATTGCAGACTACAGGGAATTCAAATTTATCCATACCTGGACGACTGCCTGATACAAGGAGACAACAAAAGCAAGCTGACAACAGATTTACAAAGGGTCATTTACTTGCTTCAAGCACTGGGATACACAGTCAATTTACAAAAGTCAAGACTGATACCATCCCAGACAAGGACTTTCCTGGGAGCGGAATTGGACACAGTAAGACAAATGGCATTCCTAACTACAGCAAAACAAAAAGAACTCCCTCTTTACTTCTTGGCATTAACAAAACTGAACAAGTTAACAGCAAGAAAGGTACTGCAGGCCTTGGGTTTCATGGCATCATGCATAATCTTGGTTCCATTTGCCAGACTACATATGAGAAAACTACAGTGGTACCTAAAGAATTTATGGTCCCAACACAGACACAGCCTAGCAGCGGAAATCCCACTAATACCATGCTTAAAACAGGCGTCCCTATGGTGGGCTCAGGCATGCCAGTCAAACCCAGGCCTGCCCTTTCAAGGGTCAAGCAAGCCAGACCATCACAACAGATGCTTCAGACCTAGGATGGGGCATATGCTGGACAAATGCGTGCAAGGATTGTGGACACAGGACCAACTTCACCTGCACATCAACCTAAAAGAAATGCTGGCAGTAAAACTGGCAATCCAAAAGTTCAGAACATTTCTCAAGGAGGACCACTTGATGATAAGGACAGACAACACCACAGTCATGTGGTACATCAACAAACAGGGAGGCACTCATTCTTACCCCTATGCAGAATGACTTTGGAGCTGTGGACCCTGGCACTCAGCTACAACATCCAGTTACAGGCAATATTTGTGCCAGGAAAAGAAAACTCTAGCAGATATGTTAAGCAGGACCACATCGGATGCCCACGAATGGCAGCTGCACCGGATATCTTCAAGACCATCTCGAAGAAATGGGGAATGCCTCAGATAGATCTATTAGCATCACCTCTCAATCACCAGCTCAAAAATTCTGCACAAGGACATTCCACCCACTAGCATGGAAAGTGGACTCGCTCTCCTTCAGCTGGAAAGGCCTAACAGCATATGCATTCCCACCTCTTCCCTTGATACACAAAGTACTACTAAAAATCAAGGAGGAACGTCCAAGGATAATCCTGATAGCTCCAAACTGGCCAAGACAGCATTGGTACCCACTGCTGAGGAGCATGTCTCGAACAATATGTGGCCAATACCCTGATGCCTTTGATGCTAACTCAGAACAACTTCAGCACCATGCATCCAAACCTAAAAACGCTGCAACTGACTGCATGGAACATCACATAGCAGCTGCTAATACAGAACTTTCACAAAGAGTTAAAGACATTATTCTTGAAGCACGCAGGCCTTCAACTAGAAGGAATTATGCTGGGAAATGGAAAAGGTTTATCATTTGGAGTTCTGAAAGAGGAAAAGATGTATCAAACATAGATATGCCTAACATTCTGGAGTATCTGGCCGAACTACTTCATTCAGGCCTGTCCTACTCCTCCATCAAGATTCATGCATCAGCTATTTCAGCAGAATACAGCTTTGATCCACCTGTTTTTTCACACCCTTTGCTCAGGCAGTTCCTTAGAGGAATCAAGAATGTAAAACCTCCAAGGAAACCACCATTGCCAGCTTGGGACTTGAACTTTGTGCTAGAAAAATTGACACTATCACCTTTTGAACCAGCAGCAACAGCAGACCTACAACACCTGTCATGGAAAACTGCTTTCCTACTGGCAATTACTTCAGCAAGGAGGGTTTCAGAACTACAGGCCTTAATGGCAGTGCAACCCTTTCTAATCTTCCACAAAGATAGAGTGTCCATGAGGACTAATCCTACATTTATGCCTAAGGTGGTATCCAGAGTGTCTTTAAACCAGGCAATCCACCTACCTACCTTCTTTCCCAACCCACAAAACAGAGGGGAAAGAATACTGCATACCTTGGATGTACATAGACAGCTACGCTACTACTTGGACAGAACAAAAATAGCAGAAAGACTGACCAACTTTTCGTAGCCTATGCAACAGGAAGGGAAGGAAAAGCTATTTCAAAACAGACAATCTCCAAATGGATAGGAAATTGCATTGATTCTGTTACTCCTTCCATGGAAAACCAATTCCACAGAACATAAGACCTCATTCTACAAGGGCAACAGCCACTACCACAGCCTTCTTACGAGGAGTGGCTACCAAAGACATTATTGAGGCGGCTACTTGGACCTCCGTGCATACATTTGCCAAGCATTATAATTTACCTCTATATTCCAGATCCCGAGCAGGGTTTGCCACTGCTGTTCTGCAAGGGATCCTAAACACACCATAATCTACTTTTATCCTCCTCCCCTAGTTGGCTATGGTATTCTACCCAGTTGTTATGACTGCAGATGCATCCATGAAGGACATAGTACAGTTTTGTACCTACCATAAATGTAGATGTCCGAATTGGATAGCATCTGCAGTCAGGATTACCCTCCCTCCTTCCCCTCTGTGGTACTCCTAGGGTGTTTACCCTTTTAATAGCTAGCTAGTGGGGGGATGTCTTTCATGGTGTATTTGTTTGTATTTATGTACATACATGCTTATTTTTGTGTTTACCTCTATCTTTTGGAAACATTGGCATCTATCCAAAATTTTTAGCCTTCTATAGGGCTTCTGGCATCTGGGGCAAGAAACACTGAAGAAAATGGCGTCGGCTGATGCTTTTATACCCGAAGACCAACAGAGATGGCGTCGGGTGAAGTGCGACATCAGCCGAAGTCGGACCCGGACTTTGGAATCCGGCCGACTGAAGGGCTGCCTGACGACAGGACAACCCAGTTGTTATGACTGCAGATGCTATCCAATTCGGACATCTACATTTATGGTAGGTACAAAACTGTACTTTTCAGATGTTTTCTCGGAAGCTTCCCTTAATCCAGATTCTGTGCCTCCTGCCCCAGTTAAACCGGACAGGTATTACCGGGTGCCTGAGGCTCATAAATATCTGTATAAGAGTCCTAGGGCGGACCCAGAAACTATTAGTCAGGGGCCTAAGGGTGTTAGAGCCTCTGTTGTTAAGAATCCGGTTCCTCTGGATAAGGAAGCTAGAGCTTTGGATAGATGGGGTAAGAAGGTTTATACCTCTTCTACTTTAGCAATGAGAGCTTTGAACTGCCAGTTTCATATGTTGAAGTATCAGAATTTTCTCCTTTCTCAGCTAAGATCTAAAGTGGATGCTTTGGCAGAGGGCATAGAGTGTAAAGAATTGCAGGATTTAGTGCATGTTTCTGAACAGGTGGGTAAGCACTCTTTGCAATGTGGTTTTGATGCTTTACAGACTTCTTCTAGGGTGGCTGCCACTGGTTCAGTTATTCGTAGGCACGCCTGGCTTAAGGATCAGAATTTGTCTGAGCATGTTAAGTCTAGAATTCTGGATGCCCCTTTACAGTCTGAAGTTTTGTTTGGTCCTCCTGTGGAGTCAGTCTTAAAGAAAATGGAAGACAAGGCTAAGTCTATGCAGACTGTTAAAGATTTTTAGCAGGTACAACCTCCAAAGTTTAGTAGAACTTGGCCGTCTAAGGGGTGGACGTGCCTTCTTCTGATTCTCAGTCTAGGGGTAGATCTAGGCGTGGTAGGGGCAGAGCTCAGAGTACCTTCAGGCCGAGACAATGGAGTTCGCCTGCTCAATCTGCTGGTGAGGGCAGGGGCCAGTCCTTTCGTAAACAGGCCCAATGACCTGCATTTTCAGCTGCCAGATTCTTCTTGCCTGGCAGCTCCTTTTGGAGGAAAGTTGGCTCTTTTCAAGCAAAATTGGCATTTAGTCACCCAGGACAAATGGGTATTGGACATTATAAACCGAGGTTACAAGTTCTATTTCCATACCATGCCTCCTTTCAAAGGCATGCCAGACGTTCCTCCTCGGCAAAGGATAGAGGCTCACAAACAAATTTCTTTACTTCTTCAAATAGGAGCTATACAGCCAGTTCCTCTGTCAGAAGTGGGCCTAGGATTTTATTCTCGCCTGTTTCTAGTTCCAAAGAAAGGGAACACGTGGAGACCAATTTTGGATTTATCTATCCTCAACACTTACCTGGACATTCCAAAGTTCAAGATGCTGACTTTACAACAACTTTTACCTCTGTTGGGAAAAGATCACTGGATGGTTACTCTGGATCTCAAAGAGGCTTACCTTCATGTTCCTATCAGGCCCAGTTGCAGAAGGTACCTGCGTTTCGGGCTGGAAATTTACATTATCAGTTCTCTGCATTGCCCTTTGGCTTATCTACTGCCCAGAGTGTTCACAAAGGTTCTGGCTCCAGTGATAGCCTTTTTCAGACTAAGAGGAATACAGATTTATCCTTATTTGGACGATTGCCTGATTATTGCACAAGAAAAGGACGAACTTCTTCATCATCTACAGTATGTGATGGCAGTGTTAAGATGCCTAGGGTATTCTGTGAACGAAACAAAGTCCAGTCTAGTACCCTCTCAGGACATGTGCTTTCTGGGTGTGAGACTGAATACAGCTTCCCAGATGGCTTTTTTGACCCCGGACAAACAAAGAAGCCTTTCTCTTTATTTCCATCAAATGTCTCTACGGTCCAGGCTGACTGAAAGGACAGTCCTTCAAGCCTTGGGGTTCATGGCATCTTGTATTCTGGTGCTTCCCAATGCCAAATTGCATATGAGGAAGCTTCAATGGTATCTCAAAAATGTATGGAGACAGCACTGCCAAGATCTAGACACTGTCATTCAGATAATACCTTGCATTCAGAAGGAGTTTTTGTGGTGGGCTCAGGAATGTCACCTGAACAAGGGACTCTCTGTGACCCGGCCAGAGGCGAGTCAGATTCTAACGACAGATGCCTCGGACAAGGCTTGGGGAGCAGACCTCAATGGAAAATGGGTGCAAAACACGTGGCCTGTCAAACTCCAACATTTGCATATCAACTTGAAGGAAATGTTAGCAGTCCAGTTTGCATTGATGGCTTTCAAAGATTTACTTCACCCAGGGCAGGTGTTGATTCAAACAGACAACACTACTGTCATGTGGTACATCAACAAGCAAGGGGGAACCCATTCTTACCCTCTTTGCAGACAAGCGATGATTTTGTGGGAAACTGCTCTCAGTCTTCACCTCAATCTTCAGGCAAGGTTTCTACCAGGAGCACAGAACTCCTTAGCAGATGTGTTGAGCAGACAAATAGTGGATCCTCACGAGTGGAAATTGGATCCTCCTGTATTTCAAAAGTTGACAGTGTTATGGGGAACTCCAGACATAGATCTGTTCGCTTCACCACTAAATTACCAGTTGCCAAAGTTTTGCACAAAAATGTTTCATCACACAGCTTGGAAGGTGGACGCTCTATCATTCAGTTGGAACAATCTGCATGTATATGCCTTTCCACCTCTGCCTCTTCTTCCCAAGGTACTTTTGAAGGCCAGACAAGACAAGCCAACCATGATTTTGATAGCACCAGATTGGCCTCGACAACACTGGTACCCACTACTGAGGAGTTTAGTACGAGAACCTCCATGGCCTCTGCCTTTGATTCCGCACCTTTTGTCACAAGAGGACAATCACTTCCTCAATGTCAAGATTCAGTCTCTGCATCTAACAGCCTGGCATATTCTGTTTTAGACTCTGGAGGGTCTCAGCTTCCACAACAAGTTTTGAATGTTATTTTGGAGGCCAGGAGGCCTAGTACCAGGAAAGTTTACGCTGATAAATGGAGGAGATTTTTATTTGGAGCAAAGGAAAGGACTTTGATGTCTCCAAACCTGATTTAAGTGTTGCTCTTCAATATCTTACTGAGTTATTGGACAAGGGTTTGTCTTTCTCCTCGATAAAGGTCCATGCTGCAGCCATTTCTGCTCACTATGATTGTGACCCTCCTTTATTCTCTCATCCTTTGTTTAAGCAATTTCTTAGAGGGGCAAAGAATATAAGACCCCCACGTAGAGCTCCTACTCCTGCTTGGGATCTCAATTTTGTGTTGGAAAAACTTACTCTACAACCTTTTGAGCCTGCAGCTACTGCCGAGTTAAGGTATTTGTCATGGAAAACTGCTTTTTTGTTGGCCATTTCCTCTGCAAGAAGGGTTTCTGAATTACAGGCTCTCATGGCAGTGGAGCCTTTCCTGATTTTTCATAAGGATAGGGTATCTTTGCGTACTAATCCTTCCTTTATGCCTAAAGTGGTTTCTAGTGTGGCCTTAAACCAAACTATTCATTTGCCTACTTTTTATGCAAACCCCCAAAATAAAGGGGAGAAAATTTTGCATACTTTGGATATTCACAGGCAGTTGCGTTATTATTTGAGCAGAACCAAGGAGTTCAGACAGTCTCAGCAGTTGTTTGTTTCTTTTGCTTTGGGTTCACAGGGTAAACCTGTTTCAAAACAAACTATTTCTAAATGGATTGGGTTTTGTATTTCTTTCTGTTATTCCCATCATGGTAAGGAGATTCCTGCTGGAATCAGGCCTCATTCCACTAGGGCTACTGCTACTTCTACGGCCTTTCTAAGGGGGGTAGCTACAAAGGACATTTTGGAGGCAGCT